>NC_058403.1:156607002-156978772 GCF_002201575.2 Neomonachus schauinslandi
CCCGGCCCAAAGCATTTCTCTAAAGAATCTTCTCTGGGCTCAAGCCCGGCAGGCAGCACAGGCCTCCATCTGCCCATCCCCCAACCTGTCCAGCCCCTCATGCAGCCACTACCAGGCCACCCACCACCCTGGCAGTGCTGCCTGAGGGACAGGTGGGCACAGCTAGTTCTCAGCTCCTGGTAGGGCTCCACTCAGCGCCTCTGGGGCCAACCACCCCAGGGGAGCCTCACAAGGGTAGGCTAGTGCTCCAGCCGTGTGGACAGGCTGACGGACAGGCTGAGCTGCAGCTGGCCGCTTCCCAGCAGGGGACACCAACTTGTCAGCTCTCCCAGGGACTCCTGCTCTTGAGAAAGCCCTGGGCGCCCTCATGGTGGCCGGCAGGAGGAACGCCATGGCGTTGGAGTCGGCCTGCCTGCCGCCCTGCATCGCCCCTCAGCCTGCTGCACTCCGGCCCCTCTCCTGCAAAGCCAAGTGTGGTCCTGCCAGCGATCGGATTCTTTTTGGCGACTGAGAGCTCTGATGTCACTGTGCCTTAACACTTGTGGATGGGAATTGTCAAAAGCCGGCTGTCACCTGGTAGAAGGGAGGCTGCAGCTGAGAGTCCAAGCCTAAGTCATCATGCTGGGCGCCATGCTTGGCCAGAGCAGCGGGAGGGAGCTGTGCCTCCTCGGGCTTCCCGTGATCATCTGCAGGCACCAGGTGGGCTGCACAGCAGCCCCTGGAGCACTGCCTCCACCCCATGCTCAGGCGCCTGCAGAGCCCTCTGCGTATGAGCAGACAGAACTCTGGACCAGAATGTGATAAAGTACGCAGTGCATCCACCCAGCTCTCTGCCTGGGAGGTCCAGTTTCCACACGTGCCTCGCCTTTTCCACCTGCGGGAAGAGCAGGGCAGTCACCCACAGGGAGTCCTGCAGAAGTCTCTGGTGGATGGTGGGAACCTAGGGGCAGGCTCCTGGGGACCCACGCCAGGCTCTACATTGCCACGTGATTTTGGTGCTGTCTCCTCATCTGGAAGTAGGTTCACTCCAGTATCCACATGACAGGGCTCTCAGGGGGATTAAACAGGTTGATGCAGGCTCAGAGCTGGACATACAGTGATGCAGTCTGTGCTGTGGGCTCTCCGTGTGGCCGTGGCTGTGGTGAGGGCTAACTCAGCAACAGAAGACACTAACAAGGAGTGGGATGGCTCCAGGGCTCTGCTGACAGGGGCGGATGCTCTCAACAGGTCTGACTTGACCCTGACTGAGGTCACTGGGTTTTGGGCGGGGGCGGGGGTGGGATGGTTAGAGGGAGCAGGGGCTGGGAAAATGAAAGCCACAGCTAGCTTTGATCTCGCACACGGTGTAAGAGCTTCTCATGGGTCATTCCATGGAATCCTCACTTTCCAGCCCTGTAAGGAGGTACTAATAAAATCCACACCAACCTCCCCATTCTACAGGAAATGGAGGCCAGGAAAGAGTTCATAACCTGCTCAAGTCACACAGCCAGCAAGCGCCGGATCTGGGCTTCAAACCCATCTGCCACCATCCCAGCCCAGGGGCCTGGTTTGTCTAAAAGGGGACATTTTCTGGGTTGAGGTCAGGACTGATCTCCAGCAGGGGCAGGAGGCCAGGGCATGAGGCGTCTCAGTGGTGTGCAGACATGCGCTAATGGTCACTGACTCACACGGCGACAGACTTCCCATTGCCTCCCCATCCTCCTGCTCGAGGGGTGAGCTCAGTGAGCCACAGGCTTCTTTCCCCTCTCCAGTCTGTGCTGGGCTTCCAGGGAGAGCTTCTATGTGGATTTAACAACTGTTTTCTAGTATATTCACTTTTGCAACTACCTTCTATCGAGGATGAGTGATGCTCATCGACATGAGCTGTTTCCCCAAATGACACAAGCTATTTCCTGAAAGAACACCTTAAGTGAAAAAACGTGAATACAAGCAAGCAAAGCAGGATACAAGGGACACATGCATATGCAAGGTAATCATTGTGCGGTGTCCCTGAGCTCTCAGAGGATCAGGAGGGCCAGGGGGAGGCAGTAGGGAGGAGCAGAGTCAGGGAGGATAGACTCAGCACCAGGCCTGCCTCCATCACACCCAGGGCATCCCTGTGACTTTCAGTTAGGTCTTGAATTACTGTTATGCCAAAAGTGGGCTGGTCTGGAGGGTGCTGCCTTCTCCGAGGCACCCCATTCGTGGCCAGGTGTGAGCTGTTCGTGTGCCACAGAGCCGACATCCCAGGCAGGACAGTCCTGACCACGCCTCCAATGTTCCAGTCAATCCTGCCAACCTCATGTGGCACAGAGGTGACCAGACAGCGCTATACATAGGCTGACATACTCTCTCATTGATTCCTCTTAATGATCTTGGCAAAGTCTTGGCCACTCACCATCACAAAACTCCAGGAGACCCTCTCTGCTCTGAGCAACAGTGAAACAGCAGAGCTGGTCCCCTCCTAAAACGCCAGAGCCCTGCTGGGGAGGGACGAAGATGACCCCAGTGCAGAGAGACGTCCTCCCAGACCCATCAGACCCATCCACCCTGAAGGATGGGGATCACAGCCAGGGAAGTATACTAGGAGACAGGACAGCACACGGGAGGTGGTGAACCCTGAAACCCAAGCTGGAGGAGGTGACATAGAAATGGCATGAGCTAGTACCTGGGCCACCATGAAGGTGGCCACTGTCTCCAGAGGTAAGGAGTTCAAAGGGAAAGAGTTAAGGTACCAGGTGCAGGCCATGAAGGAAAAGCAATGCAGGAAACCCAGAGTATGTGGAGCAGGATTTGGCAACAGTCACACCAGGAATGAAAGGAGCTGTGACAAATATCCTCCGGGGGACAAGAGAATGTTGCTAATATGAAGCAGGAGCAAGCAGTTAAAAGAAGACCTTAAGAAAATGCCGGAATGGAAACATAATAAATGGAAACAATGAAGACCTTAATAGATCGGAAAAACAGACTTAATGAGCCGGAAGATGAGGTAGAGGAACACGCTCAGAAGGCGGGAGGAATAGAGCTGGAAATGTAAGAGAGAAGTTCAGAGATGTGGAGGATAGATGTTCCAACACCCAAGTGTTAGGATCTCAGCAGAAGACACACAATTAATGTAGCAGAAAGAGCGTTCGAAGATAGGATGACCAAAATTTTCTAGAATTAAAGATTGAAAAACAGAAGAATGGAGAATGAAAACACCCACCCCGCAGACACATGATGAGATTTAATATCCTCAAGTAGGAAAACACCTCTGAGAGGCTCCTGGGAGAAACACTCTCCCACCCACAAGAAGCAGGACTCCGGGTGCTGCCAGGCTTCCCTGCCACCAAGGCAGGCACAAAGACGAAAGACAGACACAGTTGACCCCTGAACAACGCAAGGGTTAGGGGCACCAACCCCTCATGCAGGAGATAATCCACATATAATTTCTAACCCCCCCCCAAAACTTACCTACTAATGGCCTACCGTTGACTGGACTAAGAGCACAGATAGCCAACTAACACATATTTTGCATGTTGTGTGCATTATATACTGTATTCTCACAATAAAATAAGAAAGAAATAAGAAAATCGAGAAGGGAAACTACATTTATGGCACCGTACTGTACCAAATCCAGGCCTGAGTGGACCCTTGCAGTTCAAACTTGTGTTGCTCAAGGGTCTGCTGTATTCTCAAAGTGCTGACAGAAGACGCACGGAAACCTGAGCTTCCGGCTGAGTGGTCATTGACCATGAGGGTAGCCCACGGCTGCAGAGGGCCTGCTCCATAAAGAACCCCCTTGAGAAGCACTTGGGGGGAATAAAGCAAGATAAAAAATGAAGCGAGAGAGTGCTGAGACAGGGAGCAGGGTAGGAGTGAGTCAATGGCATAGTAACTCTTTTATCTAAAAGAGTAAAAGGAGAGGGAGGGAGAGAGAGCACTAAATCTATAAAGATCCAGAATGAAGAGTCTAGATGCCTACAGGTCTGCGGGGCTGAAAGCATGCTCAAGTAACCGTCTTGTTGGCCGGGCGATAAAGCTGCTGATAAGCTTAGGAAACTGGCAGGGAGACAGACACTATACTACAGGTCTTCAAAGTCACTGGTTATCCCTTGAAAACTGAGAATAATATACAAACCAGCAGAAGAAAACTAGATGCATCCAGGGGAAAGCGAGTAGGAGAACAAGGCAGCAACAAGATACATTAAATGGAAGCCAGGAAGAGCAATGACAGGACTGAGTCCTAACAATAATGACAAGAGATGTAAACGGGCTTCAAGTCATTAAAAAACCGTGATTCAGCAACACCTCTAAAGGGGGAATATCCAAAACACAAGGATTCAGAAAGGAAGAGCATGAAGCGATACGACTATGCACTAGGCAAATACAAAATAAAAACAAATTTGAGGTGCTCATACCCAAACCAGATAAAATTTACGCCAAGGAGAACTGTCATACAGGAGAAAGGGAAGGGATTACACTCAGGTGAAAGAAATAATAGAGCAAGGGCATACAAGGGTAATGAACACAGGCGTGCCTCAGAAGACCACAAATGTGAAGAACTGCCCTCCACCGGCAGAGCACCATGGGAAAAACACATGGCCCCACCTCATCAGCAAAGGTCAAATGGGGAGCCCAGACTTTCACCATTGCCTAGCTATAAAGAGGTGCCCCTCCCAGGCCCAGCAAGGTCATATCCGTGGAGGCCTAGAGGGAGCCTCACCTGCTCCCACCCTGGGGGTGAGCAAGACGCCACTCCTCGTCAAGAGTGGCCAAGTGGGGAACCTGGGCCTCCTTCCACACCTGGCTGTGACAAGGCAATGCCCCTTTTCCACCAGCAGCCTGGTGTCAGAGGAGGCCAGGTAAAACAAAAGCTTTAAATAAGACCAGAGCCTCAGCATAATACCCAAAATGTCCAGGATACAACTGAAAATCACTTGTCACACTAAGAACCAGAATCTCAATCACAATGAAAAAACTTAGTCAACAGACTAAACACAAGAGGACATGGATGTGGAAATTACCTGACCCTTTGAAGCCACCATCATAAAAGATGCTTTTATTATTGTTAGGACTCAATCCTGTCATTGCTCTTCCTGGTTTCCATTTAATGTATCTTGTTGCAATTAAAGCAATTAAAACCACACTTGAAACAAAAATAGAAAGTATCAGCAAAGAAATGGAAGATATAAAAAAGAACCAAATGGGAATTTTAGAACTCAAAAATAACTGAAATTTTAAAAAAAAGAACCTCAATGGATAGGCTCAAAGTAGAATGGAGAGAACAGAAGAAAGAATTAATAAACTCCAAGACAGAATGATGAAAATGATCTGGTCTGAACAGTGAGAATAAAAATGCACAGAATCTTAGGGACAGGTGGGTCTATAACAAAAGATCTAACATTTGGGTCACTGAAGGCCCAGGAGAGGGGAGAGGGGGTGGGGCTGAAAAAGTAGTCAGTGAGTTAATAGCAGGAAATTTCCCAAATTTGGCAGAAGACAGAAACCTACAGATTCAAGAAACTGAGCAATCCCAAATGAAGTAAGTTCAAAAAAATTCACAGCAAGATATGTCATAGTCCAACTACTGAAAACTAAAGATAAAAAAAGTCTTGAAAGCAGTGAGAGAGAAATGACATCTGTAAGAGGAAAACAATTCGAACGATGTGTATTTCATTAAAAATCTATATAAAGAGATACATTTAGGGACGCCTGGGTGGCTCAGTCGGTCAAGTGTTGGGGTCTTGATTTCGGCTCAGGTCATGATCTCAGGGTCATGAGATCAAGCCCCATGTTGGGCTCCTCACTGGGCGTGGAGTCTGCTTGAGATTCCCTCTCTCTCTCTCTCTGCCCCTCCCCCCAGCCCCCACTGTCAGATGCTCTCTCTCTCTCTCAAAAAAAAAAAGAGAGAGAGAGAGAGAGATACATTCAAAAACGTTACAGATAAATGTTCAAGCAACCCTTGGGAAGGCAGGTAAAAGAAGACAGAAATGAAAAACAGAGGGGACAAGTAGAAAATGAAAAATGAAATCACAGATTTAAGCCCTAACATAGCAATAATTACATTAAATGCTAATAGTCTCATGTACGGAATGATTCTATTTATACAACATTCTCGAAATCCTGGAAGTACAGAGACAGAGAACGTACTAACAGTTGCCAGGAGTCAGGGATGGTGGTGCAAGGGGAAGGGCTAGTACGAGAGAGATCTTTGTTGGGAGAGAGTAGTTCTGTGTCTTGACTGAGGTGGTGGTTTCAGAAAGCCACACGTGTGACACGATCACACAGAACTATATCCACAGGGCCCCACCTAAGTCGCCCCATTTGCTGTTACCCTGGAGTAAGGCAAGGTGCAACCATGGGGAGAAATGGGTGAACGGCGCATGGGACCTCCCTGCATGGCATTTGCAACTTCCTGGAAACCTATAATTTCACGATTAAAAAAAAATCACAGATTATAACTTACACATATTTTAAAAGGTCAATACACTTGTAAATGAAGGAGAAATAATCTGTCTCTGCTATTTCAATCCTTGAGTACGCCTTCCTAGAAGACGTGATGGCATCAGATGTCAAACTATGATCAAGAAGTCAGGATCTGAGAAATAATATCAGAGCCATTTTCATTTAAAAAAAATACAGAAAAATGAGAGGGGAGGTCACAGTCACTAGTGTGACATGACATTAACACGGTTGCAAACACACTTTGTGTCTCTGTAAAATGAGTTCGTTTCTAGGCTTCAGTAACTATCCTTGGTTTCTCACCTCTACGAGCCCCCAGGGGGACAAATGAAGGACAGGGAAATCAAGGGCAGTCCTCTGATGGGAGGGACACCTGCACAGTGTAAATCACTTAGTTTCCACAGTCCTGCCCATGAGAAGTGAGTAACACTCTTCCAACATATCAGAAAAGCCCCAGAATATTTTTGAGACTCTATGCAGCATCCCCACTGGAAAGGACACCTGGCTCCCCTGGGGGCACCTGAAGTCCTTTCCAGCATCTTCTTTCGTGTGTCCACAGGTGCTTCTTGCTCCTCACGGCTGGTTCCACACCACTGTCCTTTGAAGATCACATCAGACTATGCGGTTGTAACTCCCTCTGGCCACGGTCCTCTCTCCTCGTGTCTTAGGATTCAGCAGCTGATCTAGCAGCTTTCTTCACCACTTCTCCTGCCCTATTTCTTTGTAATTCCCACATCCACATGGATGGATGCAGCCAGCTCTCTGTTCTTTTTCCTTCTCAGTGCCAATCACCCACTCCCATGGCCAAACCCAGATCTCGTCATTTCTCTAAGTATACCCATTCCTCAATAAATGGAGAGCATTTCCTTTCCTAACCAGTAGCTCCCATCTTCCTAGATCATTTTTTCAGCCAAGGGTGGTGGGCCCTACTAGGACCTTCGGCAGAGCAGTTTTGAGCCACAAACTAAATGTGGGTGGATTGTAAACATTGTGTCAACTGACAAAGAGCAAAGAAACCTGAGTTATTATAATAGGTCACTTGTGTAATTTCTAAACACAAGCAAGCAAAACTCACTTTATAAGACTGCATGCTCACATATTTGAGGACCTGCATCAAACATACTACAGTGCAGGCCCATGACAAAGGCAGGAGAGACAAAAAGGTGCAGGTAGCAGGGTTGAAGGGCAATGGACAAAGAAAATAAAAGTGAAAAGAGATAACAAATAGGGGGACTTGCCTGGGCCAACAAGAGTGTGCTGTGTACTGAAGAGCAGTGAACAACTTATATCTGAGATCCTTCAAAAAATTAGAAGTCAGACCTAAGAGTCTGGGCAGACCCACAGCTCACTAGGCGTCATGGAATACATCTCCCATGGTTGGGGCAGGTGACAGGGGAATGACTGATTAGCACTGGAAGAGGTGATGGCAGGCCCTGCAGGGTAGCTGACGGGAGCGGGGACAATGGGTGTCAGGCTGAGGGTCCGCAGTGCGGGAAGGGGGCAGAGGGCAGAGCTCTGGGCTGCAGGGTGGTGCAAGGTGCTCAAATGCTGAACCTGAGGCCCATTCTGATGGAGGGGCTTGGCAGCTCTCCAAGTGAGGAGCTGCTCTGGACAGTCCACCCACTGCAGCTGGGAAGGCTGAGCTGGCGGGAATCTGCCATTCCACCTGGGGATAGTGGCCAGAGGCGTCCCCGTTCAGAGCTGGAGAGACTGAGGAGTATGGGGGTGGTGGTCCCATGGGGTAAGGAAATACACTGGAGGTCATGGTGGCCAGGTGCTGGCTCCCTACTTGGGGATCAAAGCTGGAGAAGCCCCAAGGCCAGACTGAAGGCACTGGGGTAGCTGGAGGGGGATGCCCCATCCAGAAAGGACTGCCAAAGGGCACCCACGTGTAACTCCAAGGGGCTGGGTATCCGATGCAGGGGTGGACAGCACAGGGGGTTTATGTGTGGTACCACACAGGCACAGAAGCTTCATGTCTGTTCCAGAGGCAGCTGGAAGTACGTGGATTTCCTTTGAGGGCTGGGAGGCCAGGGGCACGTGTCTCTGCATAGCTTACTCCTGAGAGGCTGCCCCCATTGTGGACAAGACCCTTCCTGTTCTTCCCCAAGCCCGGGTACATGTGGCCAGCTTGCCGTCCTGGCTCCCTCGCTGTGGAGTGGACGGAGGCTGGAGGAGAAAGAAGAGGTACAGGAAGGGGGTGTGTGGCAAGCCTGGGGAGGGGCCAGAGACATCAGGAGAGGCCCAACAGCACAAACTAGTTTTGGGTCGAGTTGGGGCTTGGGGAGTGTGTAGCATTTCTTTGAGTTAAGTTGTCCTTTCCTCTCCTTATGAACCCCCCGCCCCCACCCCAATGTGGAAGACAAGGGCCTGAGAGGATTCACGGCCAGGCTCCGGGGACACCTGGGTCGGTACAAGGAAGAAAATAAGGAGACAAATTCCAAATCCCTCCCTTGCAACAGTCAGAAACATAATGGAAATGGGCAGAATAAGGGGCTCTCCTTGGAGAGGGAGAAGGTACCCCTCCACCTCCTCAACACACCCCCCAGACCAGATGCCCACCTCCCGGAGCCTTCCTCAGCAGGTCAGTAAGTGATAAGCAGAAGTGTGCTAAGGTCAGGGCCATATTTCAGAAATGCACTCCTGCTGACGGGCAGAGACCAGCCTGGAAGAGCTTTGCCCCAGAGGGAGGAAGAAAAGGAGGGGTCGTAGCAGCAACTTAGGGGAGAGGTGACAGCCCTTAAAATTAAGGGGATGCAGTGGACAGGGAGAGAAGTGGGGGGCTTCAGCTATGTTTAGGAGACCGCACTGGAGTCCTTAGCAAGCAGGTGTTGAAGAAAGAGTCCAGAACGGAGCCTGGGTAGAGATAGACCAACATACACACCAAGAACAGGGGGAAACAATGGACTTGGGGAGGACAGCCTGTTCTGTGTGAGTTGGTTTTCCTCCACATTTCCCAGGGCAGCTGATTGCATTCAAGGCCTCAATTCTTCCCTCTCCCTGTAGCCCCACCCCAGGTGACCCACTCAGGCTCCAAGCTCAAGGGACGTGGGCAAGTATGATGTGAACAGAGGTTTCAGAAGGGCACTTTCAGTCTGGCCAGAGCCTCTGTGATTGCCCTGAGAACATGCGGAGGGAGTGTAAGAGAATGAGCACAGAGCTGAGGCACCCCACTGGTTATGGGTCAGCCCTGAGTCAGTAGACCTGCAGACACATGTGAGCCCAGGAGAGGTGGATTCAGTCCCACTGAGTCTTGAGTGGTGTGGCCTGGGATCTGGGGCTGAGCACACTCTCCAGGTGATTCTCATGCACACTAACCACTGGGAAGAACTGGCCTTGCTGAGCTGCAGGGCCTGCTGGACCCCAGCTGGGAGCAGAGCCGAGTTGAGCAGAACCCGGTAGGTTTGTAAGCTATGAGACATTTGCTGTGTGCTACAGAAGAGCTGGTGTTGTTATTATCACACAGCATTATTTTGCAATAGATGACGGACACAATTTCCCCCACCCCTAACTTCCTCAGAGTAAATTCCAAGGGCTACCGCAAGAAAAAGAGAGGATAAAGAAGCAGGGTGCTCCATCCTGTTCCCTTCCCTCCAGGACACATTCTGAGGGACCAGCCAGCAAGACAGACTGGAGGGGAGAGGACAGCTGTGTTCATCCCGCCCCCCCCCCCCCAGTGGGTAGAACAGTAATGACGTGAAGGCAGTCACAGGAGGGGTGCAGGCACAGGGCCCAGTGGAGGGAGCAGTCAGCTGCCCTCTAGACAGCAGAAATGTGCTGTGATTCACCACACACACCCGAAGACGTGAGATTGGGATGTAGAGCAGAATTTGACTATGAACAGGATCCAGGTGGGAATGCAGATGTTTAAATAGATGCTTCCATGGATGCCACAGGCAATAAAGACTGGCAATAAAGAGCAGAGCAAAGGGGCCCCAGGAGCAAATGGACCAGATGAACCGACACCATGCTTTGCACATGTCAGCCTCACTGCCCACCTGGTCTGGATTCAGCCTTCACTGCACAGAGGATGGGGACCTCTGAATAGGCTTGCACCACCTAAGAAAAAATTTTCCCCAACAAATAAAATGGGGACAGATAGAAATGATGTGCAGTGATGGGGGGAAAAAATACAAGTTCTTAGTATTGAATAAGAACATTCAAGTCCATTGAAAAATGGGGAAAACCTAAAACAAAAGCCATCTGTGGGTTGAAAAAAAAGTGCTCATGGATTAGAAAATTGATACTGTTAAAATGTCCATACTTTCTAAAACAATCCGCAGATTCGATGCAATCCCTAGCAAAACTCCAATGGCATTTTTCAAAGAAGAAACAATCCTAAATTTTCATGGATGCACAAAAAAAACAAAAACAAAAACAAAAAACAAATAGCCAAAGCAAATTTGAGAACAAACCTGGAGGCATTACATTCCCTGATTTCAAACTGAATTACCAAGCTATAGTAATCAAAATAGTATAGTATTGGAATAAATTCCAATAAATTCCATAGATCCATGGAATAGAGAGCCCAGAAATAAGTCCACACATCAATGGTCAATTAATTTACAACAAAGGAGTCAAGAATATACAAGAATATACAATACAAGAATATACAATGGGGGTAGGGACAGTCTCTTCAATAAATAGTGTTGGGAAAACTGGACAGTCACATACAAAAGAATGAAACTAAGCCACTATCTTATGTCACAAACAAAAATTAACTCCAAATGGATTATAGACTTGAACTACTGTATGATCCAGCAATTCTACTTCTGGGTGTTTATCTGAGGGAAACAAAGACATTGACTCAAAAAGACATATACACCCCCATGTTCACTGCAGCATTGTTTACAATAGTCAAGATATGGACGCAGCCACTGATGGATGAATGGATAAAGAAGATGTGGTGTGTGTACACACACACACACACACAATGGAACCTTATTCAGCCATAAAAAAGAATAAAATCTTGCCATTTGCAACAACATGGATGGACTCTGACGCCATGATGCTAAGTGAAATAAGCCAGAGAAAGAAAAAAATACCATATGATCTCACTTCTATGTGGAATCTAAAAACCACACCAAACAAAACCAACCTCAGAGAAACAGGGAACAGATTGGTGGTGGCCAGAGGCAGAGTGGGGGGGGCGGGGGTGTAAAATGGGTGATGGGGGCCAAAAGGTACACATTTCCAGTTATAAAATTAGTAAGTCGTAGGGATGAAATATACAACATGGTGACTATAGTTAATACCACTATATTTCAAAAAAAAAAACGTCACAGAGGTGGGATGGGAGACAAGAGGCCAACAGCATCTGAAAATGTGTTAAAACATATAAATAATGAAATAAATGCAACTGAAAGGAATGGGTTAGACAGCAAGTTGAATATATGTATTTGCTAGTGCCCTCTCCCCACCCCCACTTAGACAAGGATAAAGGGGGTTTCAGAAAGGTATCAGCCTGCAAGAACAATGATCACGAGAGAGGAAGCAGGAATGAAATTTGGGAAGTGGGAAAGCAGGAGGCCACACAGTAACTGAAGCCCAGCTGGGGGAGGAAGACAAGGAGCTGAGTCCTAAGCCACAAGGCCACTGGAGAACCTCTGAGAGGGTCTCAAATTTCTGGCATCAGGTGAGGTTGGAGGTGGTATGGAAGTGGGATAAGGTAGGGGCTAAAAGCAGAAGGTTGGTTAAGTTTTCAAAGACTCTCTGACAAGTAGTTGGAATGGAGACACCTCCCCCGCCCCCAGCAGAGGAGACTAGACTTTTCCTCTCCACACCGAAAATGGAGGCAGAGGTCAGGGAGTGAACAGAGGTTGGCATTCTGGCCAGACTCCTGCTCTTACCTTCTCTCAGTTCCCTGCATGCCACCCTTTCCCCTTGGGGCAGGACAGTGGAAGAGCCTTCTCTGGAAACCATGACCAGCCCGAGAGGAAAAATCCAAAGGTAGTAACGTTGGTGGTCCCTCAAAGACAAGGCCCGGCTGCCACTGGAAGCCACTCTCACAGGCTCAGGACTTCCGACCCACTCTTTGGTGCCCACTCCTAACTATGAGCCAGCAACCAAGTTTCACTAGGCTTCAGATGAAAGCCTGTGACACACAAGATATTATTTATTACATATTATAATGTCAGATATCTCTGCTACCTCAAAGATCAAGAACTAAGGCGTGAGACTCGGACAACAAAGATAATATAGAGGGAAAAAAAAAACCTCAGAGAAGTAATATCCTCAGAGAGGTAAGACTGTTTTCTTAAAACATAAATAGGATACTATTTTTAAAAACCTCTCAGAGCAAGAAGCTTGCAAATTAAATAGGATAGCTAAAATGAAAAGCATAAGGGTTGGAAGATAAAGTGGGAGAAGTCGCCCCAGAAAATTGAACAAAATTATAAAAGTGCAGAATGGGTGAGAAAATAAGAAAATGAAAACAAAAGGGGCACTAGAGATCTAACATCTGAATGACAGGGATTCTAGAAACAGAATAGAAACTGGAAGAGAGTTCATCAAAGACATGAATCAAGAAAATTTCTCAGAACCTGAAGCATAGGATTCTAGAGGGCATGGGACCCACCAAGGGTCCAGCAGATAGATGAAAACAGACCTACACCAAGTATACGATTGGGAAATTTCAGGACACTGGGGACAAAGAAAATTCTACAGTCCCCAGAGAAAACAAATACAAAGTTTTTGGAACTGGAATGGCTTCACAGTTCACTACCTGCCCTGAAAGCTGGAAGGAAAGAGAGCAGTGCTTTCAAAATTCTAACGGAGAGTTGTTTTCCAGCTTAGAGTTCTAAACCTAGGCAAAATGTAGATGGTGAGGATGCAGTCACTATATTCTAAGACATGCAAGACGTCAAAGTTTACCTCGGAGGCTGCCTTTCTCAGAAAGCAGCTGGAGGATATGCTACAGCAAAATGAGGGTATCAGCCAAGAAAGAGAAGACCAGGAAAACAGAGAGGTCCCCCGAGGACAGCTGTGAACCAGGCCAGTCTAGAAGATTCCTGGAGAAAATGCTTCAGGAAGGTGAGACCAGGAGAAGCCCTGATGTGCGTGAACACATTGAGGAGATGAGGTGGGAGGGGCAGGGCCATGAAACAGCTACACCAATTGTGCCTAGAACTGAAAATCCAAATACTAGCTTGTTCTGTGGAAATACAGAAGTAGGTACCGAAATAATTAGCTAAAAGAGTTGCAAGGAATTGTCCCTGGGAAAGAGGGAGTGATGGGGAAGATTCCTTTCCATGTCAAGTCCTTAAGATTATTTGCTTCTAAGTTAAATGTATGAAATTGATTACCAGTCAGAGCTAAACAAAAGAGGAGGCTCTCATTTTTCACCATCAGACTGGACAAGGTTTAAAAGATTGATTTAAAAGTACTATTTTTAAAAGATAGTACTGAGTGTTGGGGAGGAGGTGGGGAAACTGGTCTAATTCTTTCCTCGTGGGAGCAAAATGGACAGGATCTCTTTACAGGGCAATCTAGCAGCAAGTGATCAAAGCTTAACATGTGACCACCCACCCCCCTACCCGGGCAAGTTGCTTCTCTCCCTTAGTTGTGCATCATGAATCGAGAAGAGGAAGCTGTGTGTGGAAAGGGACCCCTGAAAGGCACTCCAGGGGTGTGGGTGGGACAAAGATTTGGGAGCTGGCGTCTGCAGGCAGACTGACAGAAAGGCAGTAGCCCTCTGGGATAGGCGAGTCTTGGGCTCCAGACCAAGCTCCTCCTTGATGGAGAAACCACTGTGGGTTCTAACTGTGAGCAATTCAGAAACACGGAGGGGGCGATTAGGTAGGCTGGCAGCTGGGGAGGGTGAGGAAGAGTTTTGTTTAAAGAATGAGGAGGAGGGTTGTGTACATGACAGAGATAAAGAGCCAATTAAAAGGGAAAGAGCAGGAGGGTGTTGGAACTGGAGGGACTGATTAGAGCACCCCGGATGCTGAGGAAGGGGGTAGGATGCACAAGATTAGCCGTGCCCAGGAGACAAGACAAAGGTGGAAAAGACCCATTTTCACCAGGCAAAAGCTGCTCTCTCTCTCTCTCCCCTGCATAAGCCCCAGAACCCACACACACCTGGTTTATTTAGTGCTGAAACACTCTCCGAGGAGAAGCCTGCGGTCTTGGGGGTCCCCAGGTGGTGCAGTCGTCCCAGGCCAGGCAACCCACCAACCTCCTCATAGATCAGGAAGAAGCAAGGGGCCACGCCTGCCGGCAGCTCATGGTTTTCCAGCGGCCTGTGATTTGGCCCTACATCTGGTGCCCTTATAAAAGGCAGGTAGGCCACAGCCTGGCATGTGAGGAGGGCGGGGTCAGGCCATCTGATTTCACTCTGAAGGAAATGATAGGATCAGTCACTGTCAAATGGTGCCTGCATGTGGCTCAATCACAAGCAAGAAGCTGGTTGGATTGATCCAGTAATTGGTGTGTGCAACTGACCTAGTTATCAGAGGTCAGCAAAAGATGACCAACCAGGGAGCTTTGAGCTGGGCCTGAAGAGAGAGTGAAAGTCAGCCCTGCTGGGTGGGGAGTGGGGGCTTTGTGGGCAGAGGGAAGCCTAGCTGCCAAGGCCGCAGGGCAGGAGCAGAGCCCTTCCAGGAGCCTACAAGGCCAGTGTGGCTAGAGCCCAAGGCGAGGGAGCTGGGGTGGTCGGACAGGCAGGTGGTCCCACCTTCAGGGACCTGTGTGCCTGGATAAGGGAGCCATGGTGGAGTTGGGGGTTAGGAGCAGAGATGAATGCAGGTTTGAATTTCAGAGCAGCATACCTGGCTACAGCCTAGGGAGCCAGGTAGATGTTGGCATGGCTGGGAGGGCACTGTGCAGCGTCCCTTGGGTGAAAGTGGGACAGGGCCGTGTAGAAGAAATGCACCATGAGAGTGGTCTACAAGAGAACACAGCTTTGCAGAGGTGGTTAAGACATCCACAGGTATTCCAATCCTCATAGCTCCCTCTGTTTTGTATGTACTTGATTTGTAGTTTTCCAAGAAGTGTTAAAAATCTTCCATTATGATTGTGGATTTGCCAGCTTCTCTGTATTTTTGTGGCTTTTTGATTAACACATTTTGAGGCCAATTATTTATATAGCACTTACCAGGTGTCAGGCACTGTCCAAATATGAACTCATTTAATCAATTCTAACAATAGGAGATGGGTTCAGAAAATTATACAGTAAGGGCTTTGAAAAAGCTAATAAAAGTTTATTGATTAACAAGGAAAATTGTTCATGATATATTATAAAATGAAAAAGGCAAGTTATAGTGCAGTTTATACAAGCTGATCCCTTTTTTGGTGAGTGAAAGAAATGTATCTGTGCATAAGAAAATGGTCTAGAAGTGTGCGTACCAAAGTGATGACATAGATTATATTTGGGAGGTGGAATTATGGGTAATTATAATTTTCTTATTTCTGCTTATATGCATCTTCCATTTTTGATAACAAGGATCTATTCGTTTGGTAATTAAAAAATAAAATAAATCATTTGATGATCCTGCTATTCAAATTATGAACTTGAGAAATTGCAAATAAATGGACTGAAAATTCTCTTTGATTAAGAATGAGGTGCTCGGGGGCGCCTGGGTGGCTTAGTCGTTAAGTGTCTGCCTTCGGCTCAGGTCATGATCTCAGGCTCCCCCTGCTTGTGTTCCCTCTCTCACTGTGTCTCTCCCTGTCAAATAAATAAATAGAATCTTAAAAAAAAAAAAAAAAAAAGAGGTGTTCAATCTAAAGACACAAAGAACTGGGTGCACAGCTTTATGAGGAAGAATTAGAATCCATCATACCCAGGTAAGGATTGATCAGAAATCCATGGAGTAGAGATGTTCCCTTAGTCCCTGGGGTTCTCAGCCTTCATTTAGCCAGGAGGGCTTGTTACAATACAGAAGGCTGAGCTTCGACCCCAGAATTTCTGATTCTATGGGTGTGGGGTGGGTTGGAGAGTTTGCATTTCTAGTAAGTTCCCTACTGATACCCATCTGCTTGTTTGAGAACCAGCCACATTCTGGGAGCCCTGGCCATGGCTGGAAGTTAATACAGAATAATATGTTCACATGGTGTGGCTACTCTACAGCTATTATTTGAAAGTTGGAAAGAGCCTGGCTCATAAAACCATGTAGGCCCAGAGCTTTATGAGGAATGTTATTTAGACTTGATTTCACTTTTCTCATGCTATGGTCTGCTCAAAGGCTCTTCGTTTTTGAGTCCAGTTTTGGCTAATGGCATTTTTCTTTACAGTCTCCCATTACTCAGAGATCTGGAAATCTCTTAGCATTGTATAGTGCCTAACCAACCCATACATATTTACATTTCCTACTGCCCCATTAGTCTGGGGTCACAGTCCTCCTGTACCTCAGCACTAGTTGCCTGTCCCACCCAGGATGGCTGTAACCAAAAGCCCCTCCGGGCCAGGTAACCTTGGAGGACAGTGACCATGCCCAGAGGACACTTGGTCAACAGTATTGGGAGCCTGGCTTACATGTCCTATGACCTAATGCAGAGGGACATTCAGTCTCTGACCAATATGGACATTCATCCTAGGAAGTCCTTCTCTGGAAGACTCAGGATGGAGGATACTGGTCTGGCCTTTTTTTTTTTTTTTTAATTGAAAGGTTTATTTGCTAGAGTTTAACAAGTTTGAATTTTTTTAGGTTTACATATAGTACAAAGCACTCAACATAACCCTAGTAGGTTATGGGCAAAGAATCACAATGGTTTTGGGAAAATCTACTAGATTGTTCTTTATTTTTTCTAAAAATGTTTTATTATAGTGAAATAAACATAACATAAAATTTATCATCTTAATCATTTTAAGTCTACACTTCAGTGGCATTCAGTGCATTCACAGTGTTGTGCATTCCTCACCAATATCCGTCTCTAGAACTTCTTCACTTCCCAAACAAATTCTGTCCCCATTAAACACTAACTCCTCATTCCCCTCTGTCAGGCCCTGGCACGGACCATCCTACTCTCTGTCTCTATGAATTTGACTTAGGTACTTCACATAAGTGGAATCCTACAGTATGTGTCCTTTGGTGACTGGCTTATTTCACTGAGCACCATGTCCTCAGGGTTCACCCATGTGGTAGCATGTGACAGAATTGCCTCCCTTCTTAAGGCTGCATAATATTCCACTGTTTGTGTACACTACCTTTTGCTTATCCATCCAGCTGTTGAAGAACACTTGAGTTGCTTCCACATGTTAGCTATTGTGAATAATGCTGCTTCGAACATGCAAATATTTCTTTGAGATCCTGCTTCCAGTTCTTTTGGGTGTGTACCCAGAAGTGGAATTGCTGGATCATATGGTAATTCTACTCTTAGTTTTTCAAGGCACCCCCATACTGTTTTCCACAGCAACTGTGCCATTTCACATCCCCGCCAGCAGTGTGCAAGGGTTCCAGTTTCTCTATATCATTGTCAACGCCTGTTATCGTCTACTGCTTTATTTTCTTTGTTCTATAGTAGCCATCCTAATGGGTGTGAGATAGTATTTCACTGTGGTTTTGATTTGCATTTCCCTAATGATTAGTGATGTTGAGCATCTTTTCATGTGCTTTTGGCCATTTGTATATCTTTGTGGGAGAAATGTCTATTTGAGTCCTTTGCCCCTCTTAAAAATCACTTTTGTCGTTGTTGAATTGTAGAAATGTTTAATATATTCTGGATAGCAGCCCTTTATTAGATATATGGTTTGCAAATATTCCTCCCACTCCATAGGTTGCCTTTTGATTCTTTTGCTTGTGTCCTTTGATGCATGGAAGTTTTAAATTTTGATATAGTCCACTTTATTTATTTTTGCTTTTGTTGTCCTTCTAAGAAATCATTGCCAAATCCAATGTTACAAAGTTTTCCTCTCTGCTTTCTTCTAAGAATTTTGTAATTTTAGGTCTTTGATCCATTTTGAGTCCATTTTGTATATGGTATAAGGTAAGGGTCCAACTTCATTCTTTTGCATGTGGATACCAGTGTTCCCAGCACCATTTGTTTTGAGATACCATAAGGAAGCAAAAAGACAAATCCAGGATGTGGGACCATCTACAGAGCAACTGAGTTGGTTTCTGCAACATGTCATTGGCATGAAACAAAACAAAACAAAACACATGAGTAGGGACTCTCCCAAACAAGAGACATAACAACTACATGTAATGTATGGACCTTGCTCAGATCCAGATTCCAAAAACTAGTTGTGACCAAGACGATTTTGAGACAGCAGGGAAATTTAATTATGGACTATTAGTTTCTACCAAGGAATGATTATAACTTTTGTCAGGCAGGAAAACAGCATGACAAATATGTAGATACAAATTAAGAGACTCTTTTTTTTTTTTGAGGTATAATTGAAATATAATGTCATCTTAGTTTCAGGTGTACTATAACATAATATTCAATATTTTTGTATATTGTAGGAGTCTTTAACCCAAGCAAGGAGATCATGGGACTGGGGGGCAACATATTTGGAGAAAAGGGGATGGGTTGGGGTAAAGCGTGAGCAGTGGAGATGTCAGGGGTGGTCCCTGACTTCAGCCCTGCACACACACATAATGGGGTCCTACTGTCATGTCAGAAACACTGAGCAGAACCAGATATGAGGGAGCTATCTTAGCATTGACTTTGGACATGTTCGAAGTGCCTTGAAAATTCTGAAAGCTGCTGAATGCTCCATTGCATGAAGGGTCTGGAGCCCTGAGAAGGGGGATCGCCAGCTGGCTGGGCCCCAGAATCACAAGAAGGCCTGGTGTGAAGGCTGGTCCTGTGACTGAGACCCCAGCTCTATCCTTTACCTGTTCTACCCTCTTCTCGTATCCTGAGACAACTCTGTCTTCAGCAGAACACACTTAATCTTAACATTATTAATGTGACAATTACTTTTTAAACTTCATCTCTTTTGGGTGAATATTCTATCAAATTATTCTCCCTTTTCTTTATCCTCTTGCATCAAGAGAAGTGTGGGTTGCCTTGGGCTACCTGCAGCCTCTTCTGAGGAGTGCTTATATTGCCTGGTGCTGGGTACTACAGGCTGGCACCTGCTGATCGGGGGCTGGGCCCTGGTATTTTTGGCGTTGGGGAGCTGGTGTCCACTGCTCATGTCTTTATCATTCTGTGGCTTGTGGTCCAGAGGGCTTCTTAGCCTGAGTCTAGCCACTGCCCACCTATTAGGCCATCAGCTCTTGCACACTCCCTCTGGAGCTCAGGTAACATTGGCTGTTTCCCCAAAGTTGTGTGGGGCTCTGTGAGCCTCCCTCAGCCCTTTCACCCTGATACCACACTGGTCAAGGGACAGGGTGTTGGTGCCAGGTAGAATACAGGGTGTCTCTAAGAGGCACGTAGCTTTCTCAACCTACGCAGGTTCTCCGCACCTTGCCCAGTCCCTAGACTGGTAAAGTTGGAAGGAAGGGGATGTCGGTCCCCTTTCTGGGTCCCAGGAAGTCTCAGCCTCCCTCCCTTCTTGCCAACCTTGTCCAGCTTCTTTACCCTCTGGGGTTGCATTTGGCAGAAACTCATAAATCTCATCCTTCTTCTTCCCAATGCAGTGGCTTATTATAAAGATCTCTCCATTCAGCACTCCAAGCTTAGCTCACTACTGTTTTTTTAAACTTTTCAATCATTTCAATCTTGAAATGATTATAGATTCACAGGAAGTGCAAAGATAGTACAGAGAGACCCTGTCCCCTTCTCCTGCTGTCCCCCAGTGGTTACATCTTACATAACTGTAGCGTCATATGGAAACCAGGACACTGACTTTGTGTGCCTGTCTAGTTCTGTGTTTCTTACCACGTGTAGATGTCATCAAGACACTGAACTGTCCCTCCCCCATGCTGCCACACCTCCCCTCCCCTCCCAGTCAGCCCCAACTCCCAGGAACCACTAAGTTGTTCTCATCTCTACAATTTCTTGACCCCTACTTATTAAAAATCAGCTTTGGAAGAGCTAAGTGCCTGAATGATCTTCCCTCTGTTCTCAGACTGCATCTGTGCTCATTCTTTGTGAACCCAGACAACTCCTTTATTCTCCACTGGATTCTTCTCTTCCCACCAGAGGCTGGGGAGGCCTGAGCATCAATGCATGGAGGGTACAGGACCCCCAGACCTCCCTGCAAAGAAAATCCTGTGCACAATATTTCAAAGTGCCCTCCCTGGGCCTGCCATCCCAGCACTGCCCTTCTGCATTGTAGTTTATGGCTCCCAACGGAAACCACACTTTCTTTGCTGGTGATGAAATGCATATGCTTCTCTCCCTCTGCGACACCTCACAGGCTTGGCAGGGCTGTGGTTGGAGCTGCCCAGAAGGAAGACTGCCTTTCTTACCCAGGTGGTACCCTTAGGATTTGCAAAGTGGACTGTGTTTTAAGGCAGAGAATGAAAAATACTTCAAATTTGAAGAAAAATCTTCTACCCCTTTACACACAATGCAACTACACAAATAAAACCTCATGTTATTTCTATAAATCTTGTTTGACGTTTCCTACTGCTCCAGGAAATAAACACCATTAGCCCATTCTACAGTTTAGGACCATGGAAAACACAGGGACGGTAGAAAAGCCAGTTGAGCTCTAGTGACAAAGCAGATCAGCGGTCACCAGGGGGTGGGGTGGGGGTGGGGGTCTGCTGCAGAGGGGCACAGGGAGACTTTTTGAGGTTATGGAAATATTCTAGACCACAATTACGGTGGTGATTATATGATTGTATGTACTTACCAAAACTCAAACTTTACACTGAAAGTAGATGACCTTTATTCTATGTAAATTACATCTAAAAGTTGATTTTTCTTTTTTCAAAAGACAGTTGGAAGGGACAAGGGAAGGCATCCCAGGAGTGACCAACAGGACAGGGCAGAGGAACGGTTCAGGGACTGAGGGCACGTGGCATATAGGCCAAGCTGACAGGCAGTGCAGAGAAGCTGCCTTTGTACCTTCTAGTAGGGGACACTTGCAGAGCTTCTTGGCCCCAGGTGATGCAGGCAGGCCCGATCCGAGGGCCCAGAGTGGCGTCCCACAGGACCAGCCCACAGGGTCCTTGGCTTCGAGCAGGATAGAAATCACATGTGAAATGCAGCAAGTGAAGACAGAGTTCACTGAAGCACGTAAGTGACAGGTGGAGAATAGCAGTTAGGGTGGGAGATTCAGAAAGGAAAGGAGAATGAGTCCTTTTGTCGCTTGTAGCTAAGGGCTTATATTGGAAAGGGGTCCAGTGTACGTGTTCATTGAGGAATCCAGGGTAGGGTTTGATCAAAGGTAAGTGTCAGGTGAACCATAGGTGTTATTTCATAAATTACTGAAGGGAGGGGTATTGATGCCAGCGTCAGCTGAGGTTTGTTTGAAGCTAGTGTGCTAGATTGTGTTTGGAATCTGGCTCTGCTTAGATGTTATTAGGTTTCTGGGGCCCAGGACAAACTCAGAGAATGATTACCTTTCTTGCTTCCCACTTGGAGTGGGAACATAGCTTCTTTGGCTTACTCGGAGGCAAATTACGGAACATGAATAAAATGGGACCTAGCAGAAAAATGGCAGAAATGGGGTCCCTTCAGCTCTGTCTCACAGGTAAACCCTGACATTCATCAACCCCCAGCCAATCTTCTTTCAAAGGCCCAGCAGGAGTCAAACCTCTTAGGCGAGAGGGGAGAGTCCTGGAGGAGAGAGGAGGAGGGAGATGTGGCAAGAGTGGGGCATGGGTCAGTGTTGTCTGTGGGGCAGGGCTGGGGCCTGGGGTTTAGGCTGAGGGTATGGAGCAGAAAGCAGTGCTCTGGGCTGGAGGAAGAAGGTCTGTAGGGCAACAATGGGACATGCAGTAGTCCACTTAGAAGGGACGGAATGGAGGTCTGTCCAGGGATGAAACCTCAGCAGAGCCTCCAGCCTGCCTTGGGTAGAAGTTGGATTCTCACCCAGGAGAGAAGCTGGAGATTTCCCTGGTCTGTGTACAAGAGGCTGAGATAATTAGATGTTTAAGTCCCAGGCAGGATAAGACCGAAGGCAGCCCCCTAAGATGTTACCTTGGCCAGGAGGCAGGGAGACTCCTCTGGGCCTAGATATTAGGAGACCCCATCCGTCTGGACAGAGACTGCCTCCATCATGGTGGAGCATAACCTTGTGTGCAGCCTAGTCCTAATGGTGGCCAGAGCCCATATGAGGACCCAGGTACATCCAATGGCTCCAAAAGAGAGCCCTTCACAACCTAACTGGGGACAGCATGGCCACAAGGAAAGTCACCAGAAGTGTTGAGCATGTGGGGGGGGGACTGGGAGTGTGAGGTGAAGGAGCTGGAGAGAAGATGGAGGGATGCCAGCAAGCCAGCTCCTCCTATGCTGGGGGAACACCTGGTTCCTCTTCCCTTAGAGCCCCTGCTTGTATTGCTGAGAACACAGACACTTGGCGGAGGAAGCCAGGTCCTTGGTGACGAAGGACCCATTGCCGCCCCTCTCCTTCCTAGCAGGATGGGAAAGGGAGCCATGAGCAGTTTCCTTAAAGTCAAACATGCACTTGGCAGGCATTCTTTTCCTCAGTATTTGCCCAAGAGAAATAGACATGCCTGTCCACACAGACTTGCGTGCTAACCTGTGGGCAGCTTTCTTTAGCCATCATATCCTCCAACAGGTGAGAGCCCAAATGCATCAGCCCAAATGGGTGTGGTTCTGGAGGCAGTGGCCCTGGGGTTCCACCCAGGAGAGAGACCCCTGAGCAGGCCACAGTGGGAGAGGGTAGCATGCTCTCTGAGGGGGAAGCAGAGGGCCCAAGGGCCCTGATCCAGGCCTGAAAATTAGGGCAGGTGGTTGAGAAGGAAACTTCTGGATGGAGAGATGGAGGCTGCTGGAGCCTTTCGTGAGAGTCAGTATTTGAGGAACAGAGAAGCTTAACTGGCTGGTGGCATGGTGGGAGGGCTGGGGATGGGCTAGAATTAGCTGGGTGTCAAGAGTTTTATTTTATCCTGACAGCAGCAGGGAGGGATTGAATTGGCTTAAGCCAGAAGTGACACAAACAGATTTGTGTTTTAGAAGGAATGCTCTGGCTGAAGGGCGGATAATAGGTTTTAGGAGGTCAAGCATGGCCCCAGCCAGTGCCCTTGGGAGAGGAAGCCATAATCTAGTAGAGAGGTGGTGTGGGTAGCAGGACAGAGAGAAGCAGGGGGATTTCTGAGCTACTTTGGAGGTGGAGAGGAGAGAGCCAACAGAGCACTAGGGGTGCTTGGGGTTCTGTGGGGATTGTTGCCAAGGGGCCAAGGACCCTATTTGGCCTGGAGTTTCCACAACCAAAGTGTTTTGGATCTAGCCTTTGATTATCTGCGGTAAGATTTCACCTACAGCCAATATATTGAAATGTGTGTGTAAAACATTAATTTGCTAAGTTTAGTTAAATATATCCGACTTGGTATCCCTGTTTTGGCATGTGTTCATTCTGAGGCACATGAAACTTCCATGTGGAAGTGGCCAAGCTCTCTCAGCCTGTGGGAGGTCCTGATTCCCCCTGAACCCTGGGTGGAGACTGGGGCCTTCGTGGAGGCAGGGCTACTGGCGGTGGGGGTGAGGGGTGCGCATGCAGGAGCCACTCTGTTCTCCAAGACATGCTGAATGCTAGTGTGCACAACACAGCTTTGCGGAAGGGGCCAAGATAGATTTTTTCCAACTTGAATGTGCACATAAACCCCCCGGGGATCTTACTTCACATGGAGATTCTGGCTCTGGAGATCTGTCTGGGATAGGGCTCAAGATGTTGCATTTTTAACCAGCCCTTGGGGGTGTGGTATTGCTTGTCTGTGGACCCAGTTTGAATAGCAAGACTGTAGAAGGGAGTGGGCATGTGGGTCTGCAGCTCAGCAGAGAGATAGAGGCTGAATGGCCTTAAGATGTCACAGATGTTCAGATGCTCATGGGAGCAGATGTGATGCACATGTCACAAAGTCAGGTTCCTAATGGTCCAGGTGAGTAAAAGTAGGCAATAGTAAATTGAGGAGGGAAAAGGCAGCTGTGGACTTGAAGATTACATCCGCAGGCCACTGACAAGGATTGCAACCCAGAATATAGTAAGAACCCTACATATCAATTTAAAAAAGAGATAACCTAGGAGAAAAATGGGCAAGAGGTTTGAACAGACCCTTCACAGAAGAGGATCTCCAAATGCCAATAGACCTATGGAAAGGTACTCAGCCTTGTGGAATCTAGAAAAACAAAACAAATGAACAAACAAAGAAAAAGCAGAATGAGACCTATAAATACAGAGAACACACTGATGGTTGCCAGGGGGGAGGGGGTGGGGGATGGGCAGATTGGGTGGAGGGTCGTGAGAGGGACAGGCTTCCAGTTTCGGAAAGAATAAGTCCCAGGTATAAAAGGTAGAGCCTAAGGACTATAGTCAACAATATTGTAACAGTGCTGTACGATGACAGATGGCAGCTAATACTTGCAGTGAGCACAGCATAACGTATAGAGTTTTTGAATCACTGTGTTGTACACCTGAAGCTAATGTAACATTGTGTGT
The DNA here is from genome assembly GCF_002201575.2 of Neomonachus schauinslandi. Classification (NCBI taxonomy): domain Eukaryota; kingdom Metazoa; phylum Chordata; class Mammalia; order Carnivora; family Phocidae; genus Neomonachus; species Neomonachus schauinslandi. The sequence continues at coordinate 156,631,889 of NC_058403.1, forward strand.
CAACTGTACTCAAATAAAATAAAAAATTTTAAGGTGCTCAGCCTTGTTAGTAATTGTGAAAATGCAAATTAAAATCACAATGAAATGCCACCATCTACCCACTCGCATGGCTAACATCACAGAGTCTGACAATGCCAAAAGCTGAGGCAGCTGCAGAGTAAGCAGAGTTCCTTACATGCTCACACATGGGTGGGAGTGCAGCTAGGGACACTCGTTTTGGAGGATTGTTTGGTATTAAAAATAAAGTAGAAGCTGTGGTACCCAGTGATCCAGCTATTCCACTCCTACTTATATACCTTATAGTTCTGTGCCATAAAGCCACTGGGACTAGTGGGGACTATGGCAAATAGGAAAACACATGATCTCATTCTGTTAGCTGCACTAATAATTTTTAAAACAGTGGGATATTATTTTTCAATTATCTGATTTGTCAGATACTAAAGTATGGATAATCAACTTTAGGGCAAAAGTGGTCATCCTATGTTAGCATCATCACAAGTCAGTACATCTTTTTGGAGGGCAATAGACACTGGGGAGCAGAATCTGGCCTGGGATCTGGAGGGGGATCTGCAAGCACCAACAATTCCACTTCTACGACTGAGGCATACCCATAGGAGGAAGAGGAAATGACTTAGGCAGGTGACTCTGGGCTTCCCTGTTCTGTGCTTACAGCCTGTTTTAGGGTATTCATGGATTTCCATTCTTCTCATGTACATCTGAGGACTGGCTGGCAAAGTTCTAGGAAAAGTCCTTGTGTGATATGGATTGTAATTGCATTGAACACCTGACTTACTTTGGAGGGTGATGACATTTCATGGCACCCCTCAGGCCCACTTTGTCTTTCCATTTGTTCCAGACTTCTGTATTGTTCCTTCTAGGGATTTTGTCATCTGCTGCCTAAGTCCCATCTTTGGTTATGTTTATTTCTGGGTATATCATAGGTTGATTGCTGTCGTAAACAAAATTTTAAAAAAGAAGATTTTTTTTTCAATTTCTAATTGGTTATGACTGGTCTTTAGGATAGTTGATCTTGTGCCTTATTAGTGCTTATCATATGCATTCAAAGTTCCTTACATGCACTAAGTCAATTAATAGTCTTAATGACCCTATGAGGTCCATACAAATAGTATCTCTCATTTATAGCTATGAAAAAGAGGCCAGAGAAAGGTTATTTCTTTGTAAAATCTCTTAGATTTTTGAATAGATGATTCTGTTGCCTATAAACAACAAGATAACAATGACAGTTATCTCTCTCCCTTTCAAAAATGTATGTTTATTCTTTTTTCTTATTTACTTGCATTGGCTAGAGCTTATATTGACAGGGACAGCACACATCCTTGCCTACCTTCTCACTTTCGTGGAAATTCTCCTCTTCTCCTGGTAAGATATTTGCTGCAGATTTTTAGTCAATAAAAAGTTCTATTCAGGGGCACCTGGGTGGCTCAGTCTTTGGGCGTCTGCCTTCGGCTCAGGTCATGATCCCAGGGTGCTGGGATCAAGCCCCACATCGGGCTCCTTGGCTCGGTGGGAGGCCTGTTTCTCCCTCTCCTACTCCCCCTGCTTGTGTTTCCTCTCTCGCTGTGTCTCTCTCTGTCAAATAAATAAATAAAATCTTAAAAAAAAAAAGTTCTATTCAATTAAAGAAGATAGCATCTACACCTGGTTCACTAAGAATGTTTACTATGAATTAGTTTTGAATTTCATCAAATGCTTTTTTAGCATCTATTGAGATGAACAGATGGTTTTTCTCCTTTAGTCTGCTAATGAAGTGAATAACATTGATGACTTTTCTAATGTTAAATTATCCTTAAATTCCTGGACTAAACCCTACTAGGCATTTTCTTTTAATGCACTGCTGGCTTTGACTTGCTAATATTTTATTTGGGATTATTTCCATCTGTTTATGTATGAGATTGGCTGTAACTTAACTTTCTTATAGTGTCCTTGACTGGGTTTAAATCAGGTTTGTGCTTATTTTAGAAATGACTCAGCTGTAAGTAACAGATAAACAAATATAAAACTTTTCAACAGTGTCCATGACAAGCAGCATAGAGGGTAGGTGGCTGTTGACCTTCCTTCAGTTACTCAACCAGATCTGGGCCTTCATTCTGCAGTGTCTTGGCTTTTCAGCCATGGCTGCAAGATGGCCATCTCAGCTCCAGGATTCCTGTCCATGGGGGATGGTGGCACCAGATGGCCTCCTCCTTCCATCAAGAAAATAAGAACTTTCCCTGAGGCTCCCAGGAAATATCTGTTTGTGTTTCATTGGCCAGAACTGTCATATGGGAACCTCTAACTGCGAGGAAGACTGAGAAAGTATTTCTTTTTTTTTTTGGCCTCTCTTGGTAGAGTTTGATGAAAGTGGAGGGGTTTGGGGCAAGTGTTTGGTTAGTCACTTGATGAAGAATTGGTCACAGCCTACTGTGAGTGGTGCCCCATGTTTCCATGTTCCAAAATAAGTTGCATGAAATGACTTGGTCAAATTCATGCACAAATATTTTACATGTTGATCTTGGCTCCACTTTTAGTTTACTTTAAGCTGATTGAGCTCTCTTAATTGTCTACTTTTTCTTGGTTTGATTTTTGATTCCACAGATTTTCCTAGAGTGTTGTCCATCTCATTAAGCATTTAAAATGTAATGATAGTAATTGTTCATGACACATTCTTATCATATTAAAAAAATATTCTCTTTCCTTGAAGTTAAATTCCATTTTTCTCCTGATGAGAATCTGCATCTCCCTCTGCATGCTCTCTCTCTTACAAAGATTGGTCAATGGCCAGTTTTGTGAGTCTGTTGAAAGAACAAACTTCAGTTTTATGGATAAACACTAATGTAATAAAAAATACAAAAGTAATCTCTCCTTTTATTAATTATTTTCTTCCTTTTTTGGCTATTTGTGTTGTTCCTATTCTAGGGTTTGGGGTCCATGCCTTCATGTATCTATTTTCTTTTTTATTATGAAATGTCTCAAAACACTGAAAAGTGATGAGAACAAAATAATGAATATTCATGTACTTACCACTATAATTTGGCGAATTTAACAAACTTAGTATTATGCCACAGTTTGAGATTTTTTTAAAGATAAATTACATTTGAACTCTTTTTTCTCCTCTGGAATCCCTTTTTTCTCTGTCCCCCTCTGATCTGGCATTCAGTTCTTTCTTGTTTTATTGTAGTAAAATACACATAGTATAAAATTTACTGTCTTAACTGTTTTTTTTTTTTTAAAGATTTTTTTATTTATTTATTTGACAGAGAGAGACACAGCGAGAGAGGGAACACAAGCAGGGGAAGTGGGAGAGGGAGAAGCAGGCCTCCCACTGAGCAGGGAACCCAATGCGGGGCTCGATCCCAGGACCCTGGGATCATGACCTGAGCTGAAGGCAGACGCTTAATGACTGAGCCACCCAGGCTCCCCCATCTTAACTGTTTTTAAGAGTGAAGTTCAGTGGCACTAAGTACATTCACACTGTTGTGGAACCATTACCGCCATCTCCAGAACCATTTCATCTTTCCAAACTGAAACTCTGTCCCCATTAAACACAAACTCCCCATTCTTCTCCCCCAGCCCCTGGCAGCCACCATCCTGCTTTCTGTCTCTGTGAATGTGATGACCCTAGGGACCTCGTATAAGTGGGATCTGACAGTATTTGTCTTTTTGTGACTGGCTTATTTCACTTAATATAATGTCCTCAAGGCTCATCCACATTGTAGCATGTGACAGAATTTCCTTCCTTTTCAAGGCTGAATAATTTTCCATTGTCTGGATAGACCACATTTTGTTAATCCATTCATCCAACATGGACACGTGGATTGCTTCCATGCTTTAGCTGTTATGAACAGCTGCTGTGAACACGGGTTGTACAAATATCTTTTCAAGACCCTGGTTTCAGTTTTTTTTGTGTATATATCCAGAAGTGGAATTGTTGGATCATATGATGATTCTGGTTTTTTTAAAGATTTTATTTATTTATTTATTTATTTATTTATTTATTTATTTATTTGACATCGAGCGAGAGCAAGAACAAGCGGGGGTGGGGGGGGTGTGGAGCAAGATGGCGGAGGAGTAGGAGACCTGGATTTCGTCTCCTCTCAGGAATTCAGCTGGATAGGGATCAAACCATTCTGAATACCTACAAACTCAACAGGAGATCGAAGAAAAGAATAGCAACAACTCTGAACAGAAATGCGACCACTTTCTGGAAGGTAGGATGAGCGGAGCAGTGAATCCGAGGCGATATTCAGGAGGATAGACGGCGGGGGAGGGGCCTCTGTAGGCCGCTTCTGGCAAGTGATAGAGCTGCGGAGCACAGAATCGGAACTTTTAAAAGTCTGCTCCACTGAGGGACGTCACTCCGTGGCTAAGTGGGGGGTGGAACCCTCATGGGACAGTGTGGTCTCAGGACCCTCGGGGTCACAGAAAGACCAGGGGTGCCTGAGTGCGGCAGAGCTCCCAGGTATCGGAGCAGGGAAGCCGGCTGCAGAGACGGAGCCCGGGCACGGCCTCTCAGCTATGGGTTACCATAAACCGTGATCCGCGGCACAGTTGGGCCACTGCTCCTCCAGCAGGGACCCAACAAGCGGCAGATCCGGGGAGACTCCCCTTCCTCCCCCGGGAGGAGCGGTGCGGGAGTGCACTGCAGGGATCTGCTGGGTTTGGAGACTCCACACGGGGTCGGGGGCTAGAGATAGAAACTCTCGGTCACAGGCCGAGTGAGCACGGAGTGCGGCCGGAGACCGGGGAGACGGGAGTGACTGACTGCTTTTCTCTGGGGGCGCACTGAGGAGCAGGGCGCCGAGTTCTCAGCTCCTCCGGGGTGGAGATTGGGAGGCCGCCATTTTCACTCTCCACCTCCAAAGCTGTAGGGAAAGCTCGCAGGGAACAAAAGCTCCAGAGAGCAACCCGAGCAGATTACTTAGCCTGGACCGGGCAAGGGCGGGGCAATTCCGCCTCCAGCAAAGACATTTGGAAACCACAGCAACAGGCCCCTCCCCCAGAAGATCAGCGAGAACAGCCAGCCAAGACCAAGTTTACCGATCAATGAGAACGGCAGAACTCCAGCGCTAGGGGAATACTGCACATAGAATTCATGGCTTTTTTTACCATGATTCTTTAGTCTTTCAAAGTTAATATTTTTTAACTGTTTTTTTTTTTGAATTTTTCTTTTTCCCTTTTCAACCGACATCTTATCAATCCCTTTTTTAAAAAACATTTTTATTTTTCATTTTCAGAGTCATATTCTATCCCTTCATAGTAGTTACCCGTATTTTTGGCATATATATATAAGTTGTTCTCTCTTTGAAATTTTGAGATAGTTTCTTCTAACAGATCAAAATATACCCTAAATCTCTAGTGTATGGTTTTTGTTCTACTCCCCTGCCTGATCACATTCTCTCCCTTTTTTTTTCTTTTCTTTTTTTTAAATCCTCTTCTTTCTTTTTTCAAACAACTTCTTATCAACTCCTTTTATAAAATTTTTTATAATTTCCATCTTTACAGTCATATTCCATCCCTTCATCATATCAACCCTTATTTTTGTACATATATAAGTTTTTCTTTCTTTAAAATTTTGGGAGGCACTTTCTTCTAACAGACCAAAATACACCCAAAATCTAGTGTGTGGCACTGATCTATATACCAGCCTGATCATATTTGATCACATTCTGTTTTTTTGTTTTGTTTTGTTCTGTTTTTGTTTGTTTTTATCTTTATCTTTTTCTTTTTCTTTTTTTTTTTCTTTTTCTTTTTTCTCTCTTTCACTTTCTTTTCCCACTGCTTCAGGTCTTTTCTGATTTGTTTAGAGTATATTTTCTGGGAACGTTGTTACCCTGTTAGCATTTTGTTCTCTCATTCATCTATTCTCCTCTGGACAAAATGATAAGACAGAAAAAATCACCTCAACAAAAAGAACAAGAGGTAGTACTGACTGCCAGGGACCTACTCAATACGGACATTAGTACGATGTCGGATCTAGAGTTCAGAATCATCACTTTAAAGATACTAGCTGGGCTTGAAAAAAGCATGGAAGTTATTAGAGAAACCCTTTCTGGGGAAGTAATAGAACTAAAATCTAACCAAGTAGAAATCAAAAAGGCTATTAATGAGGTGCAATCAAATATGGGGGCACTAACCACTAGGATAAATGAGGCAGAAGAGAGAATCAGTGATATAGAAGACCAAATGATGGAAAATAAAGAAGCTGAGAAAAAGAGAGATAAACAACTACTGGATCACGAGGGCAGAATTCAAGAGATAAGTGATACCATAAGACAAAACAACATTAGAATAATTGGGATCCCAGAAGAAGAAGAAAGAGAGAGAGGGGCAGAAGGTATAATGGAGCAAATTATAGCAGAGAACTTCCCTAATTTGGGGAAGGAAACAGGCATGAAAATCCAGGAAGCACAGAGAACCCCTCTCAAAATCAATAAAAATAGGTCAACACCCCGACATCTAATAGTAAAACATACGAGTCTCAGAGACAAAGAGAAAATCAGGAAAGCAGCTTGGGAAAAGAGATATGTAACCTACAATGGTAGAAACATTAGATTGGCAACAGACCTATCCACAGAGACCTGGCAGGCCAGAAAGGACTGGCAGGATCTATTCAGAGCACTAAATGAGAAAAATATGCAGCCAAGAATACTATATCCAGCTAGGCTGTCATTGAAAATAGAAGGAGAGATAAAAAGGTTCCAGGACAAACAAAAACTAAAGTAATTTGCAAACACAAAACCAGCCCTACAAGAAATCTTGAAAGGGGTCCTCTAAGCAAAGAGAGAGCCTAAAAGCAACATAGACCAGAAAGGAACACAGACAATATACAGTAACAGTCACTTTACAGGCAATACAATGGCACTAAATTCCTATCTTTCAATAGTTACCCTGAATGTAAATGGGCTTAAATGCCCCAATCAAAAGACACAGGCTATCAGATCGGATTAAAAAACAAGACCCATCAATATGCTGTCTGCAAGAGACTCATTTTAGACCCAAAGACACCCCCAGATTGAAAGTGAGGGGGTGGAAAACCATTTGCCATGCTAATGGACACCAAAAGAAAGCTGGGGTGGCAATCCTTATATCAGACAAAGTAGATTTTAAACCAAAGACTGTAATGAGATGAGGAAGGACACTATATCCTACTTAAAGGGTCTATCCAACAAGAAGATCTAATAATTGTAAATATCTATGCCCCTAACATGGGAGCAGCCAATTATATAAGCCAATTAATAACAAAAGCAAAGAAACACATTGACAACAATACAATAATAGTGGGGGACTTTAACACCCCCCTCACTGAAATGGACAGATCGTCTAAGCAAAAGATCAACAAGGAAATAAAGACTTTAAATGACACACTGGACCAAATGGACTTCACAGACATATTCAGAACATTCCATCCCAAAGCAACGGAATACACATTCTTCTCTAGTGCCCATGGAACATTCTCCAGAATCGATCACATCCTAGGTCATAAATCAGGTCTCAACCAGTACCAAAAGATTGGGATCATTTCCTGCCTATTTTCAGACCACAATGCTTTGAAACTAGAACTCAGTCACAAGAGGAAAGTTGGAAAGAACTCAAATACATGGAGGCTAAAGAGCATCCTACTAAAGAATGAATGGGTCAACCAGGAAATTAAAGAAGAATTAAAAAAATTCATGGAAACCAATGAAAATGAAAACACAACTGTTCAAAATCTTTGGGATGCAGCAAAGGCAGTCCTAAGAGGAAAGTATATAGCAATACAAGCCTTTCTCAAAAACAAGAAAGGTCTCAAGTACACAACTTAACCCTATACCTAAAGGAGCTGGAGAAAGAACAGCAAATAAAGCCTAAACCCAGCAGGAGAAGAGAAATAATAAAGATCAGAGCAGAAATCAATGAAATAGAAACTAAAAGAACAGTAGAACAGATCAACGAAACTAGGAACTGGTTCTTTGAAAGAATTAACAAGATTGATAAACCCCTGGCCAGACTTATCAAAAAGAAAAGAGAAATGACCCAAATCAACAAAATCATGAATGAAAGAGGAGAGATCACAACCAACACCAAAGAAATACAAACAATTATAAAAACATATTATGAGCAACTCTATGCCAGCAAATTAGATAACCTGGAAGAAATGGATGCATTCCTAGAGATGTATCAACTACCAAAACTGAACCAGGAAGAAATAGAAAACCTGAACAGACCCATAACCACTAAGGAAATTGAAGCAGTCATCAAAAATCTCCCAACAAACAAAAGCCCAGGGCCAGATGGCTTCCCAGGGGAATTCTACCAAACATTCCAAGAAGAATTAACACTTACTCTTCTGAAACTGTTCCAAAAAATAGAAATGGAAGGAAAACTTCCAAACTTGTTTTATGAGGCCACCATTACCTTGATCCCAAAACCAGACAAAGACCCCATTAAAAAGGAGAATTACAGACCAATATCCTTGATGAACATGGATGCGAAAATTCTCACCAAAATACTAGCCAATAGGATCCCACAGTACATTAAAAGGATTATTCACCACGACCAAGTGGGATTTATCCCTGGGCTGCAAGGTTGGTTCAACATCCGCAAATCAATCAACAGTACATTAACAAAAGAAAGAACAAGAATCATATGATCCTCTCAATAGATGCAGAAAAAGCATTTGGCAAAGTACAGCATCCTTTCTTGATCAAAACTCTTCAGAGTATAGGCATAGAGGGTACATACCTCAATATCATAAAAGCCATCTATGAAAAACCTACAGTGAATATCATTCTCAATGGGGAAAAACTGAGAGCTTTCCCCCTAAGGTCAGGAACGCGGCAGGGATGTCCACTATCACCACTGCTATTCAACATAGTATTAGAAGTCCTAGCCACAGCAATCAGACAACAAAAAGAAATAAAAGGCATCCAAATCGGCAAAGAAGAAGTCAAACTCTCGCTCTTTCCAGATGATATGATACTTTATGTGGAAAACCCCAAAGACTCCACCCCAAAACTGCGAGAACTCATACAGGAATTCAGTAAAGTAACAGGATATAAAATCAATGCTCAGAAGTCAGTGGCATTCCTATACACCAACAACAAGACAGAAGAAAGAGAAGTTAAGGAGTCGATCCCATTTACAATTGCACCCAAAACCATAAGATACCTAGGAATAAATCTAACCAAAGAGGCAAAGGATCTGTACTCAGAAAACTATAAAATACTCATGAAAGAAATTGAGGAAGACACAAAGAAATGGAAAACGTTCCATGCTCATGGACTGGAAGAACAAATATTGTGAAGATGTCAATGCTACCTAGAGCAATCTACACATTCAATGCAATCCCCATCAAAATACCATCCACTTTTTTCAAAGAAATGGAACAAATAATCCTGAAATTTGTATGGAACCAGAAAAGACCCCGAATAGCCAGAGGAATGTTGAAAAGGAAAAGCAAAGCTGGTGGCATCACAATTCCGGACTTCCAGCTCTATTACAAAGCTGTCATCATCAAGACAGTATGGTACTGGCACAAAAACAGACACATAGATCAATGGAACAGAATAGAGAGCCCAGAAATGGACCCTCAACTCTATGGTCAACTCATCTTTGACAAAGCAGGACAGAATGTCCAATGGAAAAAAGACAGTCTCTTCAACAAATGGTGTTGGGAGAATTGGACAGCCACATGCAGAAGAATGAAACTGGACCATTTCCTTACACCACACACAAAAATAGACTCCAAATGGTTGAAAGACCTCAATATGAGACAGGAGTCCATCAAAATCCTAAAGGAGAACACACGCAGCAACCTCTTCGACCTCAGCTGCAGCAACTTCTTCCTAGAAACATCGCCAAAGGCAAGGGAAGCAAGGGCAAAAATGAACTATTGGGACTTCATCAAGATAAAAAGCTTTGCAAAGCAAAGGAAACAGTCAACAAAACCAAAAGACAACTGACAGAATGGGAGAAGATATTTGCAAATGACATATCAGATAAAGGGCTAGTATCCAAAATCTATAAAGAACTCATCAAACTCAACACCCAAAGAACAAAGAATCCAATCAAGAAATGGGCAGAAGACATGAACAGACATTTTTCCAAAGAAGACATCCAAATGGCCAACAGACACATGAAAAAGTGCTCAACATCGCTTGGCATCAGGGAAATCCAAATCAAAACCTCAATGAGATACCACCTCACACCAGTCAGAATGGCTAAAATTAACAAGTCAGGAAACAATAGATGTTGGCGGGGTTGCGGAGAAAGGGGTACCCTCCTACACTGTTGGTGGGAATGCAAGCTGGTGCAGCCACTCTGGAAAACAGTATGGAGGCTCCTCAAAAAGTTGAAAATAGAGCTACCATACGATCCAGCAATTGCACTACTGCGTATTTACCCCAAAGATACAAAAGTAGGGATCAGAAAGGGTACGTGCACCTCGATGTTTATAGCAGCAATGTCCATAATAGCCAAACTGTGGAAAGAGCCAAGACGTCCATCGACAGATGAATGGATAAAGAAGAAGTGGTATATATATACAATGGAATATTATGCAGCCATCAAAAGGAATGAGATCTTGCCATTTGCAACGACATGGATGGAACTGGAGGGTATTATGTTGAGTGAAATAAGTCAAACAGAGAAAGACATGTATCATATGATCTCACTGATATGAGGAATTCTTAATTGCAGGAAACAAACTGAGGGTTGCTGGAGTGGGGGGTGGGGTGGGAGGGATGGGGTGACTGGGTGATAGACACTGGGGAGGGTACGTGCTTTGGTGAGCGCTGTGAATTGTGCAAGACTGTTGAATCTCAGATCTGTACCTATGAAACAAATAGTGCAATATATGTTAAGAAAAAAAAAAAGAAGATAAAGATAGCAGGAGGGGAAGAATGAAGGGGGGGAAATCGAAGGGGTAGACGAACCATGAGAGACGATGGACTCTGAAAAACAAACTGAGGGTTCTAGAGGGGAGGGTGATCGGAGGATGGGTTAGCCCGGTGATGGGTATTGAGGAGGGCATGTTCTGCATGAAGCACTGGGTGTTATGCACAAACAATGAATCATGGAACACTACATCTAAAACTAATGATGTATTGTATGGGGATTACATAACAATAAAAAAATTAACCCCCCCCCCCAAAAAGAACAAGCAGGGGGAGTGGAAGGCAGAGGGAGAGGGAGAAGCAGGCTCCCCGCTGAGCAGAGGGCCTGAGGTGGGGTTCGATCCCAGGACCCTGGGATCATGACCTGAGCTGCAGGCAGCCGTTTCACTGACTAAGCCACCAAGGCGCCCTGATGATTCTATTTTTTATATTTGAAGGAACCACCATAGAGTCATCCCCAGTGGCTGTACCATTTTATATTCCCACCAGCAGTGCACAGGGTTCTAATTTTTCCACATCCTTGCCAGCACTTACTGTTTTTACTTTTTTGATAGTAACCATCCTAACAGGCCTGAGCAGGGATCTCATTGTAGTTTCAATTTGCATTTCCTTAATCATTAGTGATGCTAAGGATCTTTTTGTGTGTTTATTGACCATTTGCTTATCTTCTTCGGAGAAAAGTCTGTTCAAGCCCTTTATGTATTTTTGAATTAGGATTTTTGTGGTTGTGTTTTAGGAGTTCTCTATATGTTCTGGATATTAACCCTTATTAGATATATGATTCGTAAATATTTTCTTTCATTCTGTGGGCCACTCAGTTTTATACTTCTACTAAATATGTTTGTGTCCATAAACAATATGTAGAATTGTTTTGCATGCATTAAAACTCTAGATCATCACACTGTAAATCTTGTTTTGTAACTAGCTGTTTTCCACCAGCATTAGGTTTTTGAGATACATCGATGTTGAAATACTTCATTTTCACTGCCATATGAAAATGCCACAATTTGTGATTTGTGTAATCCCTTTCCTGTTGATGGACATTTAGGTTGCTCCAATTTCCTTACTGTTATTTCTTACCATTCCGAGTAGTGAACATCCTTGGATATCCGTCCTCTGACACATGTAAGAGATTCTCCAGGCTGATCCCTAGGAGTGGCATTTCTGGGTCAGGGTACGTATGCACCTTTCATGTAGTAGATGATGCCAAACTGTTCTGCAAGGCAGCTATGCCAGTTTGTGCCCCCCACCCCCAGTGCCAGCAGAGTACAAGAGTTCCCATCACCCCACATTCCCACCAACAGTTATTTCTTGCCACACTTTATATTCTTTGCTAAGCAATGGGTATGGAATAACATCTCATTATTGCTTTAATATGTGTTTCCTGATTTGTAATGAGCTTTATTATGTTTTCGTGTTTGTCATTTAGATTTATTCTCCTCTGAATTGCCTGTTCATATTCTTTGCTCATGTTTCCATCCAGATTTTTGTCCTTGTCTTACTGATTTGGAGCAGTTTTTATAAGCTAGGTACAAATTCTCCATGAGTCCTATGCATTGCACACATCTCCCTTCTGTCTCTTCACTTTGTTGGTGGTGTCTTTTATCATCTAAAAGCTTTAATTTTAATGCAACAAAATTCATCTTATTCTTTATGCCTTGTTTAAGAACTTCTTCCCTACCCCAACATCATCTGAGGTATTTTCCAACATTTTTCCCTAATGTTAAATATATTGCTTTTAAAATTTAAGCACTTAATCCATTTGGAATTTATTCTTGCCCACACTATGACATAAAGCTTTAAAGCTTCCATGCAAATGACCAGTTTCCCAGCACTGTTTCTGTGAGTGTCTGTTGCTTCACCAGCAATTTGTTACAGCCTCTCTGTGTTATACCAGTTTTCTCATATGAGTTCAGGGCCATGTTTGGCACTGTCTATGCTATTTCATTGATTTTTTTAAAAACTACTCTGGTACCAATCTGTCTTTAATTTACCATAACTTTCTAATAAGTCTACATATTTGGTAGAGAGTGTCTGCCCCCATCTTATTGACTTTCATGGACTTTTACACTTCCATAGGAATTTTTAGGTTTGTTTTTGTCATATGCTATTGTCATATGCTATCTGGCATTTTTGCTTTTGTGGTTGGAAGCTTGTCTATTATTATATTTCCTTTCTGATTCCTGCTGATATTTAGAAAAGTTTTGGATTTTTGCCTATTGACTCTGGAACTGGCTACCTTATTAAAACTATTTTTCAAGTCCAATCTATTTTCATGAGGGTTTGGGTAGGAGAAATACTACTGCAAATAATTATAATAGCAGCTAATAATTAGTGAGTGCTGAGGACTTGCCAGGAATCTTTCATTTAGGCCTCACAAGAACCCCAAAGCGGGTCCTGCTACTGTCCCCATTTTACAGGTGAGGAAATGGAGGCAGAACACAGCTAAGTGATTTTCCAAGGTCACCAGTTAGTAAAATGGTGATGCTGGCAGTCAGCCTCCAGGCTTATGAGTCAGCCACCCATCCCACTGTCTCCTCCAAATTAGAGCTTTGCTTCTTACTTTTAATATTTCTATTTTTTAAAGGATTTTTTTATTTATTTGAGAGAGAGAGAGCAAGTGAGCAACAGAGCACAAGCAGGGTGAAGGGCAGAGGGAGAAGCAGACTCCCCACTGAGCAGGGGGCCCATGTGGGACTCAATCCCAGGACCCTGGGATCATGACCTGAGCTGAAGGCAGACTTAATCGACTGATCTACCCAGGCACCCTAATATTTCTATTTTTTCTTATATTACTGAACCATGTTTTCTTTCAGTAAATGCCTTTATCTCTTACTTTGCAGAGAATACAGAAGCTCTTATAAGCCCTTGAAGGGTTTTTTCCCCTGCCACCAACACTGACACCAACTGGTGTCCAACAACTCAATTCTGACACCAACCACCTGGAGTTGGCACCAGACTCCACAGGTTGAAGTGTCAGTCTCACTAGACTACCCCCACATCAAATGCCAGCCACAAATGGGGTGCCCAAGCCACTCACACTTCTGCCTGGCTGACTACAAATTTGGGGGTTCCCATGATCCATCCCCTGAGATTTGATAATTCCCTAGAATGACTCACAGGACTCAGGAAAGTGCTTTACTGACTAGCTTATCTGTTTACCATAAAGAATATGACTCAAGAACAGCCAAATGGAAGATATGAATAGAGCAAGGGATGAGGGAGGTGTTTGGAGCTCCTGTGACCATTCTGGGCACACCACCCTCACAGCACCTCCACATATTCCCCAGCACAATGCTCTCCAAACCCCTTCACTTAAGGTTTTTATGGACGTCCCACTACGTAGGCTTGATTGACTAAATCATTGCCCAGAGTGATTAGCTCAATCTCTAGCCCTTGTCCCCTCCCCAGAATTCAGGGGCTGAGGCTAAAAGTCCCAACACTCTCTAATAACAACTTGGTCTTTCTGGAGACGAAGCTCCATCCTGAAGCTCTCTAGGAGCCTCTGCAAAGAGTCAGCTCATTCACACACAAAAGACACTCCTATCACTCAGGAGATCCCAAAGCATGTAGGAGCTTGATGCCAGGACCTGGGGACAAAGTTATTTTACCACAGTCCTTCAATGTCCCACCGACATAATACACAGACTTACCGTGGTCACATATTTAGTCCCCCTTTCCTCCTGTTACAACAGGCACAGGGTTCTTTCACCAACCTCAAACTAATTTTTCTATTTGTGCTTTAATTTTATCATGATTAATTTATACAACAGAACACTCTACTTAATGCAGGAAGTTTTAGACACATTCTCTCTCTCTCTCTCTCTTTTTTTAAGAGAGAGAGAAAGGAGAGAGTGTGTGTGGGGTTGGGGGGACAGAGGGAGAGGGAGAGAGAGAATTTTAAGAGACTCCACACCCAGCCTGGGGCCCGATGTGGGCCCAATCTCATGACCCCGAGATCATGACCTGAACCAAAATCAAGAGTCAGACACTTAACCGACTGAGCCACCCAGGAGCCCCTAGACACATGCTCTTAATGACATAGTATATATATGTATTATATGTCATTTGTATATATGACATTTTATACATATGCCACATAAAAAAAACCATCAAAATACAAACCTTGAAATCTAATAATTCACCCAGATTAGTGGATACAAGATCCACTTAGAAAACCCAGCAGCATTTCTGCACACCATTGAGAAAATATAATAACTCTAATAAATTAGATATTTTTTGTAAGAGCAACAGAATGTATAGCATCTAGGAATTGCCTTTGTAAGGAACACATAAAATCCATGGGGAAAAGAATTGGAAGCAGAGTCTCGAAGAGACATTTGTACACCGTGTTCCCTGCAGCATTATTCACAAGAGACAGAAGGTGGAAGCAACCCAAATGTCCATTGACAAATGAGTGGATAAACTCAAAATGTGGTCGGGGCGCCTGGGTGGCTCAGTCGTTAAGCGTCTGCCTTTGGCTCAGGTCATGATCCCAGGGTCCTGGGATCGAGTCCCACATCGGGCTCCCTGCTCTGCGGGAAGCCTGCTTCTCCCTCTCCCACTCCCCCGGCTTGTGTTCCTACTCTCGCTATCTCTGTCTCTGTCAAATAAATAAATAAAATCTTTAAAAAAAAAAAAAAACAACTCAAAATGTGGTCTATGCAGACAATGGAATATTATTTTGTCTTTAAAAAGAAGGAAATTCTGTCACATGCTACAACATGGGTGAACCCTGAGGACATGGTGCTCAGTGAGATAAGCCAGTCACCAAAGGACAAGCACCATATGATCCCACATTCATGAGGTACTTAGAGTCATCAAACTCACAGAGAGAGAAGGTAGGACAGTGGGTGCCAGGGGCTGGGGGGGGGGGCGGTTATTATTGAATAATATAACACAGTTTCAGTTTCACAAGAGGAGGAGATCTCCGACAATGATGGTGGGGTTGGTCACACAGCATTAGGAATACATTGATATCACTGCGCTGAGTACTGAAATAGGGTTAAGAGGATTAGTTTTATGTCATGCGTATTTTCTTTTACCACAATAAAAAAAGTTAAAGGAAAAAAAAAACACTCCACGGGGAAATTTTTTAAGTGAGATGTTTTAAAAAGACCTGAAAAAATCGAAAGAATTTAGTGTTCCTGAATGGGGGTGACTTAATATTATAAAGATGTCAAGTATCCCCCAACTAACCTACAAATAAAATGCCATCCCCTTTTGTAGATGGTGGCAGCAGCTGTCTAGTCTTATTTTTCTCTGTATTCACCATATACAGAGGTAGCTTCTGGAAGGATTAAGAACCTAAAAGTGAAAGATAAAACCAGAGGTGAAGCGATAAATGAGGGACTGCTGTTGGGGCGGGGGCGGGGTGGGGAGGAGAGGCAGGACTCCTTGAACACAACCCCCAAAGTAACAATCACAAAGCAGAATGGATGGATTTGTGCACATCAAAATCAAGGATTTGTGCTCAACAAAGGGTACTTGGGACAAAGTTAGCAGGCAGGTGATAGACTGGAACAAGGCATTTGCATGTCTAAAATTGAAAAAGGACTAATATTTAGTGTAATGTGTGCTGATAGAGATCTATTCCTGTAAATCAACAAGTAAAAGACTCAGCTCTTTTAAGAAAGCAGGCTAAAGGATTAAAATAGGGAAAAAGAAAAAGAAACTTCAAAGGCTCACAAACATGTGAGCAGAATGCCTTATTTATTGAAAAATGTAAAATAAAACTATAGTGGCTCATTTTAGCTCGTCAGGTTGGCAAAATCAAAAGGTGTTGGTGGTGTCTCTTGGCTGGGATGATGCAGCTGTTGCGGACCAAGGGGGTGCTTCTTTGAATTCAGTGCACACCAACCCTGAAGACCCAGTGGTCTTGGGCAAGATCTTCCACTGCCATGGGGTGTGAGGAGCCTGAAGCAACCAGCGGGTCCATCTGGAAATAACTGGATAAGAAAACCAGCAGGTGCACACCACAGAATAGATCATTCACGAGGCAGGCACTGCTGCATCAGGAAGCATCCTAAAAGAGCACGGAGTAAAAAATGTCAACCCAAATGTTCTCTAGAGCTCGTTACTCGGTGTGGACCTCAGACCAGGACCCGAAGCCTGTTAGAAATTCAGAATCTCAAACCCCACCCAGACCCGGTTAATCAGAAGCTGCCTTTAAACCAGACCCCCAGGGTTAAGTGAACACACGAGGGCCCCATGTCTGGCCAGATGTCACCCCTTAACTAGAAAGCCACTGGGACCAGAGCGCTGTGACATCAGTGCAGAAGGAAAGACCCAAGTGGGCTGGGGCTGGGAGCCCCCACGTGGGAAGTCAGTAAGACAAGGCATGAAAGGGACCTGTATTTGCTCCAAGATGCTGAGAAACTGGTTACCGATCCAGAACACGAGCCTCGAGGCATGGCTCTTGCCGCACCCTAAGGATCTGCGAGCTGGATTAAAAGATGGCTTTTTTTGCCCCAGACATTGGGGTCTGCTCCCCCGGGTTTGGAGGACTGCCCATGCTGAGAAAACAAGCAGCACCGCCCCTGTGCCTGGACGTCTGTCGTCAGCCCAGTGGGGCAGGAAGGAGGGCTGAGAGGTGGCCACTGTTCATGTTTCATCTTCCTCCTCTTGCACTGGTGGGAGTGAACGCATTCCTAGTTTTGAGACATTCCATGCCTGATTTGCCCCAGTGTTTAGGACTCAGGCACAGGGCTAACAGTGCTCACAGAGCGCCTCCTACTGCAGACTGATGCCCTGTCTCTCCCTCCCTGTGCCCCCGGCAATCTTTCCAGGCTGTCTAAAGAATAGCCTTTTTGTGTGCATCTCATTGTTCAGTGGGCGTGTGTTTTTAGTGTAAGTAAACTTTAAAACCATTTTGTTCAGACCCCAAAACGAACAACATCGGGTTTCCAAGTGGAATGGTATTATAAGCATTTATTAATTTAGGGAGGACTCATTTTACAATAAGGTGGCTTCCCAGCCTCTCCCTGTCCTGGTGTGGCTCTGCCCTTTCCCTGGGCAGGTGACGTCCTGTCCCAACTCCCACCATTGCACCTCTGACCTCCTGCCCTTTCACGGCTGCCCAAGACCTCACCCCTCCCCAGATCAGAGGGGGAGCCCCCATCTGCTCTAGGCCTGTCCAATTCCTGTTGATGAATTCCTCTGACAGCCCCCAGACTCCCTATTAGTCCTGCCAGTCGCCTCTCCTTTAGCCCAGGGGATGTTTCTGAAATGAAAAATCAGTCACCCCTGGGCAGAAAAACCTTCAAAGGCTTGCTGCTGCTCTCAGGATTCAATTCAGAGCTACCCTGTGGCTTTTTCCCTGCAGGGGCAGGTGCCCCCAGGCCAGCCCTGGCTCAGGATCAAGGTCTCAGCTCCAAACTCCCTCTGCACAAGCTGACCTCAACAGAGCGCTCCCCTCCCTGACCTGCTCCCCTCCAGCTTTGCCCCTCCATCCCTCCCTCACCCCCACCTCGGACCCCCCCTGCTGGGCACTCCACATACCCTTCCCTGCTCCTGCCTGGTGGAATCCACTCTCCTTCCCATGCTGCACCCCGTCCCCTGGAGCCCTCTGCAGGCCCCCAGCAAATCCGCTTTGCTCTTCTGTTGGAAGAGGGTGTCTCCGGGCTGGCAGCCTGGGCACCAAAGGCCTGTCGGGGCATATGGGGCGGAGGCTGAGGAGATGACACACTGTCAGGAGAGTAGGGGCTTCCTGGGGCAGCCATGACCCCCATAGAGGGGGTGGTATCAAAGGAACCCCAGCCTCCCCAGCTCTTCCTGCCCTGTGATCCGTCTGGTTACCGGGGCCTGCCCTCCACCTCGTTCCCTGCTGCCCCTCGGCCCCACACAGACAACACTGCCTGACCTGCAGATTTAAGGCAAGGTCTGGTCCTGCGGAGGCCCCCACCCTCCACCAAAGCCAGCCTGACAGGAACCAGAGTGTTGGCAGGGCAAAGCCAGCAGTGTGTGCTTACTTTGCAGGCTCTGGCTTTTATGTCTGTCTTTAAAAAGAACTCTTCATTCAGGGCTTTAATTACAAAAGTAATACATGTTTACTGTAAAACCGTACACGTAGTTACATACGAGGTAAAAAAACGGGAAGGCACTCCCTTCCCCCAGTGCCGATCTCCAGAGGCCACCACACTTAGCACTTGGATGTGTGTCCTTCCAGGCTTCTAAAGAGCCGCAGCGAGGGAGGATGCACAGACCCTGGAGGTCCCCCTGTGGGAGTGGGAGCTGCGGTCATCCTTCGTGTGTTCACAGAGCTGTGCAAATTTCACAGGCCCTGTTTTCAAGTGGGAGCTGGCTTGCCTCATCCTCACACCAGGAAACCAGAGTCTCGTCCTGTCCAAGCGGTGAGCGCAGGCTTCCGACCGCAGGCACCTGGACCCAGACAGGTGGTTTTACCTGGAGCCATAAAGCACCACCTACACAGTCAAGGCAAGGCCCATCCAGAAGCAGCCATCTGCCCTCACCTGGGAGAGGGAGTCTGGGCTTGCTCTTATGCACTCCCCAGCCCCGGCACCTGCCAGGGCATCAACAGCAGCCTCCATGGGCACAGGCCTGGCCCTCTGGGGGAAGGCCCGCTGCTGTCATTGAAGCTGTCGGGCTTCTGTGAGCTCCAAAGACGCAGGTAGGTGGAGTTTCTGTGGTCAGATGTGGAGGGAATGATGGATCTGTAACTGGGATGGCTCTTTTGCCTAGGGTGCCAGGCCACAGGGCCACTAGCTGATGTCACCTCCAACTCACTTCTGCTTCCTCCAGCCCAGCCCCTCCTCCTCCCACCTCCCTTGGTTCCTGGTAAATAGCCCTACCTCCTCTGGAGAAGTCAGCCCAGCTGCTGTTCCTGGATCCAGAATGAGCTGGCGCCTCCTCTGCCCACTCCATCCCCTCTGCTCCTCACCCCTTCCCCAGCTTTAGCTCCCTTCTGCTGGCATTTGAGCATCCCATTTGCCACCCCTAGGTCCTCCCTGCCCTATCCCCTTCTATGCAGGCTCAAAGCTCTCCTCCTCAGCCAAGTCCCAGCCACACAGTCAGCGCTGGGCCTGATGTTCTCCCCTCCCCGTGGGGCATGAAGCTCAGGGGGCCCCGGGGGCTGGTTTGCAACCCATCCACCTGCTCTCTTCTCCCCTAATAGATCTCCTGGGACCAACCTCTATCACAAAGACACCTCCCGCTGGAGTCAAAATTGCCTTTTTCAGTTAACAATTTACCTTGAACATGGAAGCCGAACAGCTGGGCCAAAGGGAATAGACATCTTAAATTTGAGAGCAATTTCCAAATTGCACTCCCTAAAGGTTATACCCATTTAGCGCCCCCAACCATGCCTAGGAATGCATTTTTCCCCTCAGCCTTGGAATCCCACCTGTCAAACCCTTTAATCTGGCAATCAGACAGATGAAAAATAATATCACATTTTTACTTCTTTTTTTTTAATGTTTCTCCAATTACTCTTGAAGTTAACAGGATTCCCATTTGTCTACTGGCCTTTAAAAGTCTTCCCAGGTGACATGGCCCTACTTAGTCTTTCTTTTTCTTTTTCTTTTCTTTCTGGGTTTTTCTTTGTTTGTTTTTGTTTTTTGGCATAGAGATGCTTTTGAGTTTTGTTTTTGTTTTTTTTGTCGTCACATCAATTTACCATTAGTGGTTTCTGGGTCTGGTGACATTGCCCGGAAAGCCTCCCCATTGCGCACGGGCCTTTTCTGCTGCAGATTGTTTCTGGAGAGGTTTGCAGGAAGCTTCATCCCACTGAGTTCTGAACCTGTCGTGGGTCCATTCTTCATAGGCACTCAGATGTGAAAGGATAATTCTGTTTCCTGGCTCCTGACCTGGATTTCTACGTTAGGCCTCTGCTGGCAGGTGTGGGGGGCCCGATGTGCTTGGCGGTTCAGGGTTTGCACAACACATAACCATCCTTCTCATACTCATCCTTCATGCTCTGGACATTTTCCCTTCTCCTGTGCTGCTCCCCTGCTCCCAGAGCCACCCTCCCATGGTCAGGCCCTAGACCTCGTCTTAGCCCCACCTGTCCCCTCAAGTTCCATCCTTGCCCCCATGGCCTGCCACCTCTGTCTCTCCAGATCACTCCCTCTGGCCCCGGTTCTAATACTTCTGCCAGCCAACCAGGGTCCTCATACTCACTGGGCAAGTCCCTGCTCTCCTCCTGCTCCACACCTGCACCTGAGCAGCCTCATACGGCTCCCAGTGACTTGGTCTATGACCTCATGGTCCCAGACCTGGGGGCCCTGCTTGTGTACTCCCATCCTCCCTAAACCGCCCCTCCCAAACTAGCTGTCCGGGTACCTGCATCTGTGCCCATCCTAATGTTCCCAGGGCTATACCCCTCCTGATGGGGTAGTGCAGCCCCCTCCCTCCGCCCAGCCCCCAGCCCCTGCTGCTTCTGCCTTTGCCTCCCCTCACCCCCTCTAGATTTTTCTGCTGTGGGGGGATCAATCCCCAGGAGCAGATCTGTGGTGTAATAGCTCCATCTTATAAGCAACCCTTCTTAAATCCGAAATGCCTGCGCTCTGCTGCCCCGCCCCCCGCTGCCCCGCCCCCGCTGCTCCGCCTTCTGCTCCAAACCCTACCTGCCTCCCAGCCGCATCTTCTTATAGCCCCTCACTGAGCTCTCAGCCTTGGCTGCATGGGAACTGCTGAGGTCACTACAGTGGCCTAAGCTAGCGGTTAAGCCTTCCGCCTGCCTTTTCTGGATCTGTCCACAGTGTCAGGCAGAGTCGCCTGCTGTTGGCCGTTCATTCTCAGTCTTGCTGTGCCCTCCCCAAACTCCCAGCATGGAACACCGGCATGACCCAGGAGCAGACCTCTCTCTTCCCATCCAAATTCACACCCCAGGGATCTCACTCGTCCCTTACTTCCCCATTTGCTGTCACCAGCTCAGGCCTTGTCCCAACTCAGGATGAATGAAGTCAACTGTCTACTTGGCATCTCAACTTGGACATCTCATGAGCACCTCTAACTTGTGCCCAACTCGAACTCTTGATTCTCCCCTTCTCCAACCTTAAATCTGCTTTTGTCTGCAGAAATGACAACTGAGGGTGTCCCCGGTCCTCATGATTGATGCTATGGGGGTCACATATGGCTCCTGCTTTTTCCCACTTCACCCCAAGTCACCAGTCAGTCCTGTCACCTCTGACTCTGAAATGACCCTCAATCCAGCAGCCTCCACCTCCTGACACTGCCTGGGCAGGGCCAGCATGGTCACCTGGGAGCTCCTCTCCTCAGACTCCCCTGCTGCATCTCCCCTCCCCCCACCCCCCCCCCCCTTTCTCCCCCCCCCCCCCCCCCCCCCCTTTTCCCCCCCCCCCCCCCCCCCGCCACCTCTGCTGCACTTAGCCTCAGGTGAGGAGTGCATCCAGGCTCAGGGCCTTCGGCCTTGCTCTTCCTCTGTCTGAAGCACCTTCCTTCAGAGCTCCAGCTCTTGTAGACCTCCCTCAGCACCTGTGCACTCCTCGATCCTCCCAAATGGCTCTCTGGCTCCTGCCCTCACTCAGAAGCCCCTGCCACATCTGGCTTTTGTTTCAGTGCAGGTCCGTGTTAGTTTCGTGGTGGCTGAGGCTGTGTTTCTTCTGTCCACAGTTTCGTTCTGAGTCCTTGGGATAGTGAACAACACAAGCTGGAGGATCAATCCGCAAGTCATTTGTTAAGTGACGGATCACGCAGCCACAGTGGCCCCCTGCAAACCCTCCTGTGACTTGCAGACCTCCAGTGGCCCCACTATGCAGCCTGGTCCGTCAACATGGCTGCCCCTACTGATATTCAAGGATGGGAGTTCTGGTGAAGACCCCAGGAGAGTCCTCTCCAGAGTTCTAAAAGGGACATGCCCTTGGGCCATGAACTCCTGGGGTCACTGCCCCTAGGAGGAGGGAAGAAGGACACATAGGCTTCAAAGGGTGAATTTCCTCCCTTGCTTGCATGTCTTTGCACATACTGTTCCCACAACTTGGAATGGCTTTCCTGTCTCTATCACATCTGGCCTATCAAGCCTTCTAGAATCCACTTAGGAATTTCCCCTAGGAAACCTCCCCTCATCTCTCCTGGTCTGGCTGAGAGACCTCATGTCCATCTCTTGCTGGCCATCTGGAACCTCAATGTTTTGTTGTGAATAATGATGCTCACCTCATGAGCCACCCCCAGGATTAAGTGAGAGACCCAAATAAAAGAAAGTTCATAGTGTGCGTGAACTTGTCTATTACTTTATACAAAAATGGCTTGATAGTTTTTCACCACATTCAGAGGGCATAGTTAGGGTCGTGTGAGTGAAAATTAAGGCTATGAGGCTCATACATGACTCATTCAACTGGCGCTCCTTGGGGGCTCGTCCCTGAGGCCCAGACTCCCTAGAGATGGAAAAGGGGCAGGAACAAGAGGCCCGGGTTCGCATCTGGGGCGTGGGGGGTGTGGGGCAGTACTGCTCCATCTCCTGGTCCACTTGGTTATTGCTGTGAAGGCCTTTTTCTGAAAAATATCTCAAACTCATCCTGTGAAAGCTGAACTCATATCTTCCCTCAATATCTGCTCCTTGCATCTTCCCTGGGTTGTGCACGCCCCCCTCCCCCAGCCTGGAGTCACCCTTGGTGCTCCCTTGCCGCCACATCCAGTCCCACAGCTAGTCTCTTTGTACCTCTTCTGAAAGCATATCTGCCATGTGTCTCTCATTTCCCTCCAGCCAGCGGGAGCAGAAAGCAAATCAACGTCATGACAGACACAGGTCGGTTGGGGGGGTGGGGGAGGTTAGTGCAGAGGGCCTCGTGGCCAGCAGGGCTTGGAGGCGGTCTGGCCAGTGGCAGCTTTCAGGAAGCTTCTTTGCAGACACAGCCCTCTACTTCCTCCTCTTCTCCTCAGTCCTGCAAGCTAGAGCTTGCTTGGTGGCTGGAGCTGCCCAATGAGGACAGGAATGTGAGGGCCACGCCGTGGTGAAGGTGAAGGGGGAGTTGGAAAGGACGAGGTGAGGTGTGGAGAGCTCCTTGGGGCTCTTATATCAGGGGCTCTCATTCTGTGTCTGTCCAGTCACTGCCTCATCTGATCCTGAGACCGAGAATCAGATGAAAATCTACTCATAATTAATCAAGGGTCCTTGGGTAAGTTGCTGAGCACAATAGAAAACATCAAAACTGTCTTCCTGTAGAAGCTAGATCATCGGTTAGATGACATCTTTGGTGGCGACCACATTCACATTTACTAGAGGAAATGTAACGTAGAATCGGGACATTTCATCACGACTGATGCTAGAGGCCACAGAGCCACTTCTGGGTCTTGTGACTGGCTGAGAGCACGTTGCCACGTTCTTCCCCACAGTAAATCCACCACAGTGATTTAAAACAGTGATGGAAATCATCTAACAAATACATGCTCCAAAACAAGAACACTGGCTGAGCCAGAAAACGTGCGGATTCCTGGGAAGCAAGAGAAAAACTGGATCGGGTTGAAGATGAAACCCCTGCTTAGGTAGGTCTAGAACATTCCACAGTGAAGGCACTCTCACTCAGGACAGCTGTCGCCGCGGAAGAAAACAACAGATTAAACTAATGTGAGAACTTTCCCTGAAGAGTCCGATTTAATAGATCAATCAGGAGAGGAATTATTTTATGATATTGGAAAATTAGTATCTTTAGAGATAAGGAAGGATACCACTGTGAAAATAAGAATTAGCGGTTATGAAAAAGAACTAATTAGGGATTTTAGGAATGAAAATAGCTGATCACTGAATAAAGCAGGGGCTCACCCGTGGGCCACACAGCAGGGTAGAGGGCACTGGAGAACAAGTCCATCCGTGGCAGCAGGCGGGACACCAGGCTTGGGCAAAAGCCCCAGTGTCATGCCCATCAACGATGTCCACCTTCTGCCTTTGGTCTTGAAACATGGGTCAGCCAGGGGGCTAGCTGGTGTGCAACAAGCCAAAACCAGCAGACTAAAACAGAAAAGGAATTTATCGAAGTTCCTGGAGTAACCAGGAACCAGGTGTGGGAAGCGGGCAGACCCGAGTCTGCTTCTCTGTGAGATCTGGCCAGCTCCTCATCCCTTCCTCTTTCTCAAAGCAAAGTGGTCCTCCCCCCAGACTAAACTCTCTTTCCTCTCTCCATTAGGATGTGGGATGAGTGATCACCCCCTCTTGCCCATATCTGCTCCTGTTGGCTTCTTCCCGGCAGGAGAAACACACCCCAGTCGATTTCCTTGGAAAAACCATTCTGCCTCCGCCCCCTTCTTAACTTCCAGGTGTTACTCTCCCCACCATAGCTCATCAGCTTGAAAGCATCACCAGAGTGGCATGGAGGCTCCATCCCCCTGTCCATCTCTAGAGGTGGCCTCCTCGGCTAGACTGGAGGCCGGGACTGAAGGGCGCCCAGAGCCCAGACTCACCTGCTTTGTAGCTCCTGCAGAGGTACACTGAGGGAAATAACCCCCCTTCCCGGGAATCCATGCACCTGCTCCTCTTATGGAATAGAGTATCTTGAACACAGAAGAGGGAATCCTGGGGCAAAGAGTTTCCAAGTTTTATTCTGACAGAATTGACTTCCCAAGAGGCTGTACTAGTTGATGTTTAATGAGTGTTGATATATATATATTTATATATATACCCCAACACCCATTTTTGAAATTTGCACACCTAATCAGTGCAAATGTTAGATCAACCTTCTTTCCATTTAATTTTAAAATTATCAGTGGGGTGAAACACGTTGTCATATGTCCACTGGTTATATTTTTTATATCTTATTCAGTTGAGGATCTTAATATCTTTTCAGTGAATTGTTCCTTTTCTTAACATGCACTGACCCTTGTTAACCTTAATAACGCTTTGTTGGCTTAAAGTCTGTTTTGATTGATGTAAAAATAGTTATACATTGGATCGGGTTGTAGGGGGGGAACTGAGACCTTGCAGTTCTTAAAGCTCCCAGGTGATTTCAGTGTGCAGCTGGGGAGCCCGTGTCCCTCCCACCGCACTCTTGCTCCTGCTTAATGAAGCTGCTCTCTGTCCTGCCTACGTGACGGCACTGGGTAGATCTCCCCAAGGCTCCCCAGGTGCATGTCAGGCTCAGCTGAGCCCCTACATTGTCTGAGTCTTTTGATGAATGCGCATTAATCACTGGAAGGATGCTTTCCTGTTCACCAGCCACCTTCTCCCCACACCATTCCCAGACCCTGACAATGTTATCCTTCCTTCTTCCTCCCCTTCTCTGTTACAAGTTCTGTTTCCACATGAAGATGAACCTCTTCATGCATGTAGCTCCCTCCTGTCTACACATCACTTCTCATCTTTGCTTTTCTACCCCTCCCATCACGACGTAGGACCTTCATATTATTTGGTAAATGACAATGTTCACCGGGCACGTGCTCTGGGCCGAGCATTTCACAAACATCACTCACTGGATTCTCACCCTTGGAAGTAAGTACTGTCCCTCTTTTACAGATAAGGAAATTGAGAAGCCCCCCCCCCCAACACCCAGAGGTAAGTTGTTTAAAGCCTCCCCCCACCCCAGCCACGCCCCCACACAGCTTGTAAAGGGAGCATCGCCTCTGAGCAGGCTCTGGCCCCTCCAGATCTGATGTGGTCCCCCCACCTCATTCACTGTGGCACCTGCTAAAAGGGGGACTCAGGCAAGGGGCAAAAGAAAGAATTTCAAGTGGGTGTGAGTTAGTCTGCTCAGGCTGCCACAATAAAATAGCAGGGACATTTATTTTCTCATGGGTCTGGAAGCTGGAAGTCCCAGACCAAGGTGCCAACATGGCTGGGTTCTCGTGAGATCTCTCCCCTTGGGCTGCAGATGGCCAGCCACCTTGTTGCTATGCCCTCACATGACCTCTTCTTTGTGCACAGGTGGGGAAGGAGTGAGTTCTCCAGCGTCTCTTCTTAGGGACCTACCCTTATGTCCTGATTGAACATAGTTACTTCCTTAGAGGCCCCATCTCCAAATACAAGGGCCTAGGGCTTCCACATATGAATTTAGGGGACAGAGACATTTGGGCCATAGCCGTGTATGCACAAGCCTATGTGTTTCAGGACAGAAAGCCCATTTGGCATACCTGTCGGGTGACCATGCCTCCCAGATGCTGAGAAAAAACTCTTGGTTCCTGTGATAAGCGGCAAGTTTCAGGGCCTATGGCACTCACCAAATGTAGCTGAAGTGTTCAAGCAGTGAGCTCAGTCCCGGCTGACCCAGCCTAACACCCGGTTGGCCTCTGGGGGCTTTGGCTGCCCACCTGCATTAGGTTTCTGCCTAGACGTCCGTTTCCAAACCTCTGGGTCAGCAATGACCTGCTTTTGGCCATGACCCTGTCCTTCACCTTACCCAGGTGCAAGGACCCCAAAGCCCTGACCCACTCAGGCCTCATCAGGCTCCAGGTGTGTAGGCCTTTCCAGCCGGGATACATGGCCCTGAGCCCTCAGCCCCTCCCAGATAATGCCAGCCTGGCCCTGCTCCAACAGCAAGTCTCCCAGATACACCTTCGTCCCACCAGCTAGTTGTGTGTCTGCCAGGTGCTTTGCCTTTCTGAGCTCCAATCTCTCCACCAGGAAGATGGGGGGAGACTGCCTCAGCCCCACAGAACCGTGCCCAGGGTTTTGAGCTTGTGCCTGAGGACTGCTCGGGGCTGGAGTGCAAGCTCTTCCCCTCATTATCCAGGCTGGCTCTGATCTCCTGCCTCACGTATCCCCAGAGTGAAGAGTCCCCAGGGGCCTGAGGGTTCAACCCGGCCCGCCAAGGAAGCCCAGAACGGGCCTCTGCCAGGGGAAGTTAATGACTCTGACCAAGCAATTATTTTTAATGAGTCCAACTCTCCCACAGCCGTGAGGTCTGGGCAGGGGTCCTGCAGCCATAGGAAAGGGGGCCCACCGGGGATTCCTGAGAAGGGGCCAGCACCCACTGGACCGCACCCCTCCTGCCTCTCCTGGCATTTCAGAAGAAAACTTTATATGACTATTGGTAATAGAAGCACAATATCAACTGCCACAGGTGAAAAGCAACCCTAAAAACAGTACTAATATTACGACAACAAAGCCCAGTTCTGGGCAGGCCGGCATTTGGGCCACACAGTGGCTGATGTCCGCCCTCTCCCAGCCTCGGGACCAGAGGCCTGGGCGAGGTTTGAGGCCTCATTACCCAATTTGCTCTGAGCTTGAGATTTCCTCTCATTCCTTCTAAAGGGTGACTCACAAGTTTTAGGTGGATGGGACGGCAGCCCACTGAGCCCTGCTCCTGGATGTAACAGAAAAGCCATTTTCTCTCACAGTGAAGGTCATGGTCACTCAGTGCAGAAGCTGTGATTTCCCCTAACTTTGCTTGGTGTCTCCCTGGGGGCTTGAGCCCTACAGGGATGAGGCAGGGATACATGCACTGTGGAGGGGCTCAAGAAACGGTAATTGCTCAGGAAGAGAGAATTCCAGTGGGGAATCCGGCAGAGCTTGGAAGGTGTCACAGGTGAGCTTTAGAGAACCAAGAGGATTTCTGAGCTAGGAGCCAGGGAAGCACCTTTTGGGAGAGAACACAAGTGAAGATGTAAGGACGAGGAAGGCAGACGGCCTCCCTGGAGCTGGGTGGGGGGCCTTGGGGCCTGAAGAGGCTGTACTGGGTGCAGGTGGGGGGCTGTGCCCTCCAGGAAGTACAGCCACATCCAGAAGGGCCCCTTGATGGAGCCCGAGCAGAGTGAGTTGGTCATACTGTACACTGGAGATGTCATGATGGCTGCTGTGGGTGGAAGGGACAAGGGACCAGTGGCACAGCAAGGGGGGCCAGGATGGAGCTGCCCTAGGGACCCCTTTTCTTTCTCTTTGCTGAAAGCTTTTGCCCGGTCCAGCTCCAAATCCTCCCTGGGGCTTCCTGGCTGGCCCAACTGCAAACCAGCTCTCCCTCTACAGGCTCACTCCCACGCCATTAGTCTCTTTTTCCCTTCCTCCTCCTCTTTCCAGGACCTTCCTTCACAGCTGGGGTCACTGGGGAGACAGGGAGGGTGTGATGGGGCCAGGGAGAGGGTTTGGTCCCTTCTGGGAATGTTCAGCCTCTTCAGGGGAGCTGGCCACCCACTGACTCCTGACCTAAGCCCTACACTGACACTTGACCCAGCCACATAGTGACTCCCGAACCCAAATATTCTGACCCCTAACCCTAGTTACACCCTGACTTTGACCCCGCCACACACTGGTCTCTGGCAGTCATGCTCTGACCCTTGGCCCCAGCCCACATTGACAATTGAACTGACCACACCGACCCTTGACATTAGAAAGGCCGTGATAGCCAAGCTTGGCCCTAGGCTACAGCCACAGCCTGCCTGATCTGGACCTTGCTGACTCTGACTAGGCATGCTGCAGCCAGCAGACCTCTTACTCAGAGGCCTGGAGCACGGGTAGTCACTGGCAGAGGAACAGTCACAGCAGAGAGGAGACTGAGGCCACTATTCCCTGTGCACCAGGCTCCCAATATAGGTGTCCAAGGACCCCAGCACTGGAGATGGAACCTTGTTCACCACCGACTTGCTAGGTGACCTTTGGGCAGGCAGTGTTCCCACATCTGGAGCTCAATTTGCTCAAGTGCAAAAACCAGAGTCCCATGAATTCTAAAGACTCTTACAAGAAAACAAGTGCTAAGGGAGCTGCACAGTGCAGATCAATTGAGATAATGCGTTTAAAATGCTCAGCACAGTGCCAAGTACATCATAAGCATTCAATAAATGCTAGTTATTAATGTTACTATTAATAACCCCCGCCTGCCCACTTCACTAAGCAGACAGAGGATCAGATAAGCTAGCAGAGTGCAGGAAGGCACTGCCCATGGGGCAGGAGGACATTTTAATGAGAGGAAGCGGGAGAGGAAGGTGGGGTGGGGAAGAGGTCGTGTCCAAACCTGAGAGTCCAGACTATGCAGAGGGAAGGCAGATGTGGGGTCCTGGATAGGGAAGGAGAACATACACTTACATCCAGAGTGTCAAGGCCAGGTCCTCTTAGATGAAGACGATGTAAACTCCACCTTTCCCAAGACTGGTTACCATCAGCCATCATAGTGGCCCTCTATGGGAATAAGGACACTGGGAATTGCTGGATTTGGTAATGTGCTCATGTGCACATGGCTAGCCCAGGGCCAGGTTTGTGTTTAAGTCTGCAGGACCTTCAATGCCACACCCCCTCACACCATCACAGTGTTGGCAATTAGGGAGGTAGGTGGAAGGGGAGAAGGGCAGCCCACGTGTTGGGAGAGGGACAAGTAATAACTCTCCCTTCCTGGCAGCCTGGCTCTGACTAAGGGGTCAGTAAGGGACCATTAGCTGATTCCCAGTCACTCTGTTGGCTGATGCCATTCCTGCTATTCCACACTTGAGATTTGGCCTGCACAGCAGGAGCCACCTGCCCTTCCCTACCTCCTCCTTCCCCAAATTATTCCCTGCATCTCACAGGCCTCAGTTTGGGCATCTGAAAAAAAGATAACCTCACTCAGTGTTCCTGGGAGGACCAGAGGTTGTCAATCTTTATAGATGCCAGGCAAGATACTAAGCTCTTCACATGCATCTTCTTCTTTTTTCTTTATGTATTTTCTTGTTTCATTTGTGCCTTCTGTAGGCCTTTTCTAAAGGGTGGTAGAGCTACCACTTGTGGTATGTGAGATGATATTACATAGGCACGAGTCAGGGGTTGAATAACAGACCAGAACGGTAAGGTCTTAGAGAGTATGTCAGAGGCAGGATGCCCTAAAGAGGGGATGAGGCAGGAAGTGGGGCTGGAAAAGCCAGTGGAGGTCAGCTCGTGCAGGTTCCTTTACAGGCCCTTCAGGAAGGGCAATTGAAAACCATCAAAGACTTTTATTAAGAAGCAGAGCAATTTGATATTTTATATATTTTAGAAAGTGCAATCACTTAAAAGCTGGAGAAGATTAGAAGAGGGCACAGCTATGGGAAGAAAGACAAGTTAGGGGACAGTAGCTGTAACTGGGAGGCAGGTGATGGTAACCTCAATTGGGGAGCATTTGGTGAATGAGCAGTAGGAAAGGAGAGAAGTGGACAGATCTAAGATTCTTTTGCGAAGGTGTTGGTGACTAGAGAAGAGGAAGAGGGGAATTATGTCAAGGTTCCTGGGTGGACAGGGGAGGCATTGATGGACACAGAGAATGCTACATGCAAAGGAGCTTTGTGACAACAATGATGTGTTCATCTTTGAAGGAGTTTCTGTATGATGTTCTGGGGAGATCTTGCATGGTCATTTGGATGCATGGGTCTGAGTCAGGGGGAGGGCTGGGATGAAAGTAAGTTGAGGAATTGTCATCCTCACTGAAGTTATGTCCATGAATGAGATCACCCAGGGAAAATGGGGAAGAGGATTCTATTTATGCATTCTCCTTAAAATCAGACAAAAGAGAAGAATGCTCAAAGCCACCACTCTGATTCCATAATATTAAAGATCTTAGACCATGAAATAAGATAAGAAAAAGTAATTGAAGCATATGGATTGGAAAGGAAAAAAAGAAATGAGTCTTTTGGGGGTGGGCAGATGATATTATTTTTTACTCAGGAAGTCAAAATGAATCTGGAGAAAAATTACCAGCAATAATAAGAGTTTTAGCCATGTAGCTGAATGTAAAATCTATGTACAAATTACATATAGTAATTGTCAAGTGTCAATTGCATTTTCATACATCATCAGGAAACTTTAAAATGTTGCTACCATTTATGTAGTGACAGAAACTACAAACATAACTGGAAATCAGTCTAACAAAAGTTGTAATGACCTGTATGCAGAAATTTGTAAAATTTTCCTGAAGGATATGAATAAATGAAGAGATATCCTATGTTTGTGAATTAGAAGATTTAATATTAAAATGTAATCCCCCCAATTTAATAATTTAATACAACTCCAATCAAAACTTAACACGATCCTTTGTGGAACTTGACGATCTGCTTCTAAAACTAAAATGGAAGAACAAATGGCTAAGAACATCTAAGTTCTAAAGAAGGAAGGTAGGTTTGCTCTGCCAGATATCAATCAAGATTTATTACAGAACTTTAGGAAGGGATACTATGTAGTATTAGTGCAGGGTAAGTACATTGACCATCGGAACAAACAAAGCATCCTCAGATCCATGCACATAACGAATTTCTATGTGTGACACAGGTCACATAGCAAACCAGCAAAGAAAGGAGTGACTTTTCAATAAATGTACTTGGAATAATTGGGTATCCATATGGAAGAAATTATACACTAAAATCCACTCCAGTCAGATTAAGAACTTGGGTCAAAGCAAATGTCTAAAGCAAAATTTTTAAAGTTTTAGAAGAAAATAAAGGTAAGAATGTCTGATTTCAAGGTAGGAAAGGATTTCTTAAAGTACAAAAAGTGCTCACATAAAAGAAAAAGACTGATATATTTGAATACACTGTGATTAAGAACTTCTGTAAATCAAAAGACAATTCAAATCAATTAAAAATAAGTCAGGGGTGCCTGGGTGGCTCAGTCATTAAGCATCTGCCTACAGCTCATGTCATGATCCCAGGGTCCTGGGATCGAGCCCCATGTCAGGCTCTCTGCTCAGCGGGAAGCCTGCTTCTCCCTCTCCCACTCCCCCTGCTTGTATTCTCTCTCTCACTGTCTATCTCTCTGTGTCAAAATAAATAAATAAAATCTTAAAAAAAAAGTCAAAGTGTGAGAATATATTTGCAAAACATATTACTGACAAAGAATTGGTATCAAGATGAAATAGAGAGCACCTCAAGTCAGTAGGAAAGACAAGAAGGAAAAAACCCAATGGACAAGACATTTAAAAACAAAAAACAAAACAAAAAACAGCTACTTCACAGAACAGAAAACACATGCTAAGGTCCTGAGTAACACTAGTAATTTGTACATGCAATACAAACTACAACAAGATTGTTTCACTGACCAAAAATAAGAAATCTGATGATCCTGAGTATTGGAATTAGTATGTATTACTTTACACATAGCTAAGGGAGTGAAATTTAGGACAATAACTTTGGCATAATGTTATAAATTTGAGCATTTGCATGCCCTATGACCCAGCATTTCTACTCTTTGATGCACACCCAAGACAAAAACTTGCACACATTTACCAGAAGATATGTACCAAAATGTTCACGGCAACACTCTTCATAATGGGAAAGAAAGTAAAAACAATTCAAAAGCCACCTACAGGACAATGCATAAATAAATTGAGGTATAGTCACATATTGGATATGATATAGCAATAGAAATTAATGACCTGTAGTTATGCCTGTGAGTATAGAAACCATGTTGGAAGTGGATTAGTAGTCATAAACACGCAACTAATGCCACATGGGTCAGAGATGAATTGTCCAGCACAATCTTTCCTGCATTCCTGACCTACAAAATTGTGAGTGAAATAAATAGTGGTTCTGAGATATTAAGTTTCAGGGCAGTTTGTTACACAGCACTAGGTAAACAGAATTACATTATTTCTACCTGTACAAAAACATCCAATTACTTTTTTCTTCAGACTTTTGCATGCCATTCCTTCCAATAAAGTGATTTGGTACCCTGCACCCCACAAAATAAAGGCAGAGCCCTGAAAAACTTGAAGCATATCATTTATGCCGTAAACAACAATCATAAAGATTAAATGTTAGACACAAAGAAGCACTAAGAACCACCCTGCCCCATTTAAAAAATAATAGTAGAAGATATTAGGTAATATCTTTTGGGTGTTCATCATGTCCTAGGCATAATTTCAAGTACCTAAAATTTATTAATTCATTTGATAGTCCCATGAGGCTGGTGCTCTTCTATGTCCATGTAATTGCTGGGAAAGCTGAGACCCAAAGAGGAACTTGCCTGTAGTTACGCAGCTTGTAAGTGTTGGTGCCAGGATTAGAACCTGAGTAGTCTGACTCCAGAGGCTTTTCTTCTGTACTGCCTAAGCAGACTCATGCATGAAACAAAAGACAGGGAAGAAAAGATGATGCCAGGTGCAACGGCTAAGAGGGAAGTGAAAGCAGAGTGGAGGGCATGTAGGCTCATGCACCAGCAGCTCTGACCAGTTATGGACACCACAGATTAGAGGCTTAAGTATTGCTGCACACACAGGAAAAAGGGATGAGGCATTTGGTCCATAGAAGGGAAAGAATGGAAGCTGAGAAGGCTCCAAAAAGCCAGGACTCCTACAACTCCAGTGGAGGGAAAAATGAATAAACTTCATACCTGTGCCCTACAAAAGCAAGCCTGACTCTACCATGATTGTGTGAGGGGTATAATACTAAATGAAAAAAGAAAGCCCAGGGATTTCCCTTCCTGAGGACCTGAAATCTGGCTTTTAACTCTGGCTCCTGGTGTGGTGACCAGAGGCTGAGAAATTAACACAGAATCTGTTCCTGTAGTGGGACACCCACTTACCCCCCAATACCTGGCATAAACCAAAATAAAGACGTCAGGAAAGGTCACTTTAACAATCCAGGTACCATAAAATTCCCACAGCAAATATAAATTTTGCTTGGGATTAGCTAAATATGTTCATACACACTCAGGTACATGGACACCCAAAAAGAAATGATTCCATTACAAGTGAAATTACACTGGCAAAACTAAACAAAACAAAGCAAAAAAGCCAGGAAGACTTGTTCCTTGAAAATGCTAGTTAACTGAAAAAATCGGAAATTATAAAACAACAATATTCAAAATGATTAAAGAAATAAACTAAGCCTCATAAAAATCAGGGCAAATAATCCTCCTCACAGTAGATTTAGAAAAGAACAAAATGGATTACTAGAAATCAATTAAATCAAAATCAAAGAGTAGACTGAATAAGCAGAAACATAGTGAGACAAAAAACAGATCTGAGGAAATCAATCAGGAGACAATGCAGAGTATGGTGCAGTTACAAGACACGTAGATGAGAATGACATGACTCTATACACCTACAAGGGGTTTTAGAAGGAAGGAAAAGAAAAAAAGTGGTAAGAGCTTGCAATTTTCCCTTTTTTTATTAAATATATTCTCAGATGGAAGATTCTTAATGAATGAAGAGAAAGATTTGTAAAATGTCTCTAAATGGACATCTCTGAGGGAAACTTCAGAAACTAAAGACTAAAAGGAAATTGTGAAGGAATCCAGAGAAGGACAAAAGTTTACCTCCAAAGAACAACATTTGAACTACAGGAAGCTTCTGAACAGCAAGAATGGCCTAAAACAAAGAAAATATCTTCAAAGCACTGAGAGAAAATTGGTGTCAAACTAAGGTTTTATACCCAGCTAAACTGTTATTCAAGAGTGATCACAAAATAAAGACATTTCGGACAGGCTGAGAGAACTGCTCTTCAGTGAAAATCTCTAAAGAGGGTACTTGAGGCAGAGGGAAACTGAACTCTGGGCAAAGGAGGAAAGCACGAAAAGACAGATTGGTGAAATGTGGAAAGATAATGAAACAAGTATTGACAGTAAACATTAATTGTGTCAATGATGATTATTTGGTGGTGGCACAGTGGAACTGAAAGTAGACAATAGTATCAGGTAAAATGGAAATTGTAGCACAGTAAACGTATTTGAAGGTCCTTATAGGATTCAAGGGAAGGGTAGAGACTAACTTTTGACTTTGTTAATTTAAGTGTGTGTTAAAAATTTGAGTAGCCATTAAAAGAATAGTACTGTATTGAACCATATGAAATTGCTGATGTTTGACCAACCTTGACCAACATGATAACAATTTCATGTGGTTCAACCTAATAGACTGTGTAACTTTTAAATGAGAAAAGATAAGAGTAGAGAAACCTCAATCATACCAATAGAAGGCAGGAAATGTGGTGGGGACAGAAGCAAGGGAAAGTGAAGTGTTAGAAAAGTGAGCTCAGTGGTGAAGGTAGGTATTTGCACATAAATATGCATGTGTGTGTATGTATATAATCTTATAAATCTTACACAAATTAATACATCCCTGTGTGCACATATATGAGTGGCTGTTTGTATATGCATGTATAAATGGTAATAAACATCCCAAGGTTTGTGGTTGGCCATACACATAGACATCAGTTTAAAAACTATCAGACCTCAGCTATAAAATAACACATTTTTGTTTAAAATTATTAAAGTTATACTTTTCTGCAGCATTTAGACATGGACGTTCACCACATTTAAGTAAATTCCCCAAAAGATGACAGAAATCAATTTAAGACTAAAGCATCAAATTAAAAGACAAATTCTCAGATTAAACTGTTTTTTTTTTAACCTACTAATTATAAAAACCACATCCACAACAAAATTGACCCAAACTTTGGAAGCAAAAGGATGGGAAAAGTGATAAACTAAGCAGATATTACATTTTGAATGTTGCTATATTAACACAAGTCAAAATAGACTAAGCAAAAAAGTATTATTAAAGATAAAGGTAGCAAGCACATAATAATAAAAGAAAAAAATTCACCAGGAATTAGCTAGAGAGATATAAAAAACCTGAACTCTTATGCCTCAATAACTAGCTTCTAAATTGCTAAAAAGAAAATTGACCAAAAGTGTAAAGGAAAAATGAACAAATCCCTAATCATAGTGGGAAAATATAGTGTACAGCTCTCAGTAATGATAGATTAAAAAAATAAAGAAATAAGAAATGAGTTAAGGATATAGAACATATAAATAATGCAAATAAAACCTTGATACAATGTATATACACATATAAGGTATGGCCTCATCTAATTAACAGTACCTTCTGAGAGAAGTATAATTATTATTGCCATTTACAGATGGTGGTATTTTGGGTAAGGAACGAGAGTGAGAATTCAAGAAGGAACAGGAAAGGAAATAATCATTTGAAGAGATGACACATCATTAGTAACTAGGGAAATGCAAAATAAATAATCTAATGGAAAAAGACTGATAACACCAAATGTTGTTGAAGGCCATGGGGAATGTGTTACTTGCTGCTGGTGGGGTGATCAATGGGCACACCCATCTAGAAGGATAGCCTGGATGTACTTAGAAAAGCTGTAGATGCACTTTTATCACTAACAGAAATTTCACTTTTGGGGCATCCACACTACAGAAATTCTTGCTTGCTGTGCATTTTTTTGTTGTTGTTAACTTTCAAAATATACTCTTGAGATCCATACCTGAGAATAATATTGAGTCCTAAAATACTAATTTTTGATTATCAAAATCCAGAACCCCAAAGCATTCTGGGGAGAAAGTTTTGCTACAAAGAAGAAACATCAAAGCATCTTTGAGCATTCTGGACCACTGTCCCCACCCTGCCAGGCAAGGTGAGGTCCTGTGAGTTGGAGGAAGAGGGGGAGAGGTGGGGAGGGCAGCAGGAGGGTTGCATTTGGGTGAGACTTGCCCCCCAGTGGCCAGCAGTGGGCGGAGGTGGGAGGGAAAGGACATATCAGAGAAAAACAGGAAAGGTGAGTCATGAGCTAACATTCCTGCCATCTCTGAGTAGAGAGTGGAGGGAAAATGGGCTCAGTGACGTCTTGTAAAGGGGATGGAAGTTGAATGTGAGCGGGGTTCCTCACCTGCCTGAGGGCAGAGGGGCGTCCACGTTTCTTCTGTGCAGTCTTGAACCATCTGGACGAAGATCAGGTGGCTCAGTGACATGAATAGGCAGGAGAGAGATTCCAGAGCTGGAGGTCCAGACGGCCAGGGTGTCCCAGTGTCCCTTACAGCACTGATACCATTTTGACAAGTGAACCTCCAGGTCCTGAAAGATGTCCTTGTTATCAGATGACTTTCAGGTGCAGAACAGCCTTTTTGATTCCTTGTTTAACATGAAGGTACAAAGACGCATATCCCCTGGTGATAGCAGCAAGTAGATTTTAATATAATATATATTAAGTATGTATTTAATATAGAGAGACAAGTGGTCTTCAAGTTTTAGGATAAACATCCCATTAATAAAAGCATAGCAACTGGGGTGTTCTTGAAATGACCAAGAAAACAATTTCCACATTGTGCAAAGGGGCCACCTACTGCAACCGATGAAACTCTTGGGGCAGGGGGAGAAGCTGGTGAGCAGAACCCATTGCAGGAACAGAGGAGCAGCTTGGGGGCTGGGACACAGAGACGGGTGGGCAGGAAACAGGCAGACACAAGACAGCCTCAGCAAGTCAGAAGAGGAAAGTTGGAATGGGAAAAATATCTGTAGGACACACGAAAAATATCACTATTTCTAACATATAAGAAATTCCTATGAATTGATAAGAAAAAGATTTAAAACCCAATAGAAAATTGTGCAAAGGCCAAATATTGGCTATTAACAGAGAAAGAAATAAAAATGGCCAATAAATGCATAAAAAGGTACTAAACCTTACTAATAGTCCTGACAATTCAAATTAGAACAATAATGACATATTTTTATTCAAGAGATTAGCAAAAATTGTAGTGTGCCGAGATTTATTGCTGGGAAGACTGTGGGGAAATTGGTGCCCTCATATACTGCTGGTGGGAAGTGACATTGATACAACCTAATTTGAATGTAATTTCTTAATATCTATTAAAATAAAATATGGCCGTTTGACATAGGAATCTCACTTTGAGAATTTATTTTATAAGATCAGAAGAACAGGGCGCCTGGGTGGCTCAGTCGTTAAGCGTCTGCCTTCGGCTCGGGTCGTGATCCCAGGGTCCTGGGATCGAGCCCCACATCGGGCTCCCTGCTCCGGGGGGAAGCCTGCTTCTCCCCTCCTTCTCCCCCTGCTTGTGTTCCCTCTCTCGCTATGTCTCTCTCTGTCAAATAAATAATAAATAAAATCTTAAAAAAAAAAAAGATCAGAAGAACAGGTCCTTAAGATTCCATGTGCAAATGGTCAGCTAAGCATCTTGGTGGTAGAAACACCCTGGAATGGGATCCATCAGTGGAGGGTCACTGTGTAACCTCAAGTCTGTGCATTTTTTGGAGAGATACCCAGCTACTGGGGAGGTAGTGATACATGGGTTGACCAGAAGCTATGCCAGGGTGAAAGCTGGCAAGCTGGCATGTAGGAGACATCCCAATGGCAAGGCACGAAGCAGCTCCCACCACAGACGTGCTCGTGGTGGTCGGTGCAGTGGTTCTATACCAAGGCACCTCTGCCCACTTCAGGTGGAGAATGGGCTCCAATGAGGTGTCGGCCCCCAGCCCCCACCACACCTGTGTTACCTGCCTGGACCCTTTAGTCACTTCCGTGCGAACATGGGCGGATAGTACGTCCCATTTTTGTAAAGTCAAACCAAAATGAAGCCTTTTAATGTACACTTATGTTTGTATAGGCTTGTATGATTGTGGGAAAAGAACAATAGGAAAGAAGAAGAGAAGACATCTTTTCTGTCTTTTTGTGTGTTTCTTTTTCCAGTGATGGTAAACTCTTCTTATATTGGTAAGATGAAAACTGAAATTTTAATAAAAGAATCATACTGCAATAAAAGCCAAAGAGAAGGGTTTATTTAAGAGGATGGTTGAGTACACAAGAAAAAATCGCTCATGGGAAAAATTTTCTTCATTTTTCTTGGACATTTTCTCTTACAAATGAGTCTTAAAATCAACCAGTCAAAGTCTACTTAATAAAATACCAAATCCAATTCATAATAAACCTTTTATCAAACTCTGAGAGGATGGGAACAATCTCAACTTGATCAAGCATATCTATGAGAAACCTACAGGAAATGCCCTGCTTAATGGTAAAACATTTAAAATATTCCCACTGAAGCCAGGAACACACAGGAGGCTGCCATCAAGTTACTTATTTCTTATTTAACATTTGAAATGTGTCATGCTTTCTCCTTGTTTCTATCAACCCCCTATGCCTTTTGTTTGATTCACCAAATTTTCTTTGATCTACTTTTTCCTCAATCTGTTTGAAATTTTGCATTCTAGTTCAGTTCATTTAGTGCTTACCAATGGGTTCACATACTTTAAACTGTTTTGAGTTCCATTGTTCCTTCATATTCAGCATCTATAAAATCTCCAGAAACTAGACAAGAATTTTAGTAATTTTCAGCTCCTCCTGAACTTCCCCACCCCCCACATTTTTATGTTAATGTCTTCTGGAATTTTAATTCCAGGTTATTCATCTTTCTTCCAGAATCATACCTATTTAAACTTAATAATACAATTTACTATTTTCCTTGCTTACTGTTCCTTCTTGCATCCCACATATTCCTTCTGAGTTCTTTTTTTTTTTAATACTGGCTGAGAAACATCTGTGCTTTCACTGCAGGTAACAGAAAACTCAACTCAAACAAACTGGCTTTATTAGCCTGTGGACAATAGGATTCAGAGGAAGCTCATGCTTCAGGTCCAGTTTTATTAGTGTTCAGGCTTGTTTTCTCATTGCTCTACCCTCCTCCCATCCCTCCACTCTCCGGAGCTGGTGAATTGGCTGCAGGAGTTCCAGAACCTCCTGTCTATGCACCACCTGGTCCTGAACTCAAGAGCATCTCTGACTGATTATAGAACCCTAGACTCAGAGTTATTTACTCCCCAAGCTTTGAGGATGTCACCCCATTGCTTTCTTAGATTTAATGGAGCTGCCAAGAAAAGTCTGATGTCAGACTAACTCTGTTTTCCTTGTAGGTCTCATCTCACAGGTGATTTTTGGAACTTTCTCTGCACCATACTTCATCCAGGTGTATGTGATTGTTGCATCCTGCTCAGGATTCATGTCTTTCTTCAGTGTGGGGAAATTAGCCAAATTTCATATATTATTACTGTCCAAGTGTCCTGTGCCTCTTGATAGAACTCCTGTGTTAGACATCCCAACTTTGGGAGCTATTGTCAGTGTGAAATACTTTTCAAACCTTACACCTTCCTTTTGCCACATTCTGGAGGCTCTGTCTGCCCAAACAACTAGTTTACTGATTTGTACCTCAGTCCTGTCCATTCTGCAATTCAAATCACATAATTTTGTATTCCAACAACCTTATGCTTCATCTCAAGCATTTCTAATTGGCTTTTTATGTGATGTGCATACTATTATGTCAGAGATAGCCTATCATCCCATATCTCTCTGAGGATATTAATTATACTCTTTAAAAGTCTTTTTCTGGGGCGCCTGGGTGGCTCAGTTGGTTAAGCGACTGCCTTCGGCCCAGGTCATGATCCTGGAGTCCTGGGATGGAGTCCCACATTGGGCTCCCTGCTCAGCAGGGAGTCTGCTTCTCCCTCTGACCCTCCCCCCTCTCATGCTCTCTCTCTCTATCTCATTCTCTCTCTCAAATAAATAAAATCTTTAAAAGTCTTTTTCTGAATGTTCTATTGGTTCTTATTTCTTTGGATGTGACTTCTCCTTTTTTGCTCCTTCACTGTGTTCGTTTTTCTAAAACATTTCGTGGTTATACATCTCAGGATTGGAAAAATGGTAGTTGTGGGGGCATACAATAGACTGAATGTGTCTTCCCAAAATCCATAGGTCGAAATCCTAACTCCCAGTATGATGGTATTAGGAGATGGAGCTCTCATAAATGGGATTAGTGTCCTTATAAAAGGGATGCCAGATAGCTACCTCACGCCCCCAGCCATGTGAGGACACAAGACAGCTATCTATAAACTAGAAAGGGGTTTCTCACAAAGAATCTGTTGGTGATCTGGGACTTCCAGCCTCCAGAACTGTGAGATACAAATGTCTGAGGTTTATAAACCACCCAGACTGTGCTATTTATTATAGCAGCCTGAATACACTGAGACAGAGGAGGACAAGAGGAGATTGTGGATTTATTTCAATAAGTATTGAGGAACAAAATGCATGTACATCTTTGATAAAACAAAAGGAAGAGACAGCAGAGGGGCATGGGCAGCGTACATGTGACCCTGCCAGGATCCTGGAGGAGACTTGCAGTCTCAGTCTGGACAACATGAGGTAAAGGCTAGGAATGGGAGGAGTGAGTGGGGACAGAAATGGGGACTTGGGGTCTGGCTGGGAGAAACACCCAGGTCAGAACAGGAGCTGGTGGCAAGTGATGGAGGTCAGTGTGCAATGTGGGTGAAAAATTCTGGGACCCCGTACACAAAGGTACCAGAAGGGGTCTGTGTGAAGAGCAAAGTTGAGCCCTCCAAGGGTCTGAACCCTAAGCAGGGATAGATGGATGAAGTTGGGGAATTCGTGAGAACCCAATACCCAGAGGCATTGGGTAGCTCCTGCAGTCCTGCCCCAGGCTGGATTGCGTGGAGGCAAGGGCCTTGCAGCCCATCTCTGTGCACTGTCGCTGTTTCTGTAAGAGGGAAGGATGGGGTCCGCCTGGCTTCTGGCTCCACATGGTGGCTTGGCTCTTCACCATGGTCCGTATCCACACGGAGACCTGGTCTCAACATGCGTCTTGGCCTCACCTGGAAGCCAGGGTCTCTGCTAAGGTTTGTCTCCCTAAGGTGGCTTCTTACTGCCTGCTGACTTCTTCTCCCACGGTGGCCTTGGCTTCTCTCTCTATGATGAGCTGTGAATGCTGGCGTCTCACATCTGATAGGTTTCACATAAGCAAAGGGTTTCAAGGGATGGCCTGGCTTCACAGGGCCATCTGCTTTCGTGGTGCCTTCACCTTCCATACCAGAGCAGTCTAGCTCCCGAGAATGCACATCTGAGGCAAAACAGAGAGGCAGAAAGTGGGAAGAAGAAATCAGAGCTTTTCCAGGAAGCTTTGGGGCCAGGAGAATGGGGGGAGGGTATGAGGTGGAGACCCCCTCTGCCAAGGACCTCTTATGTGTAGTACTTTCCACTGGTCATTTCATTTGGCCCTCCCCACCACCTGTCCAGAGAGGTAATTGCCATCCCCATTTTACTGATGGGTAAACTGTCTCTAGATTCAATTTAAATTCACTAGATTAAATTTGAATCAAAGTGACAGTCCCTGCCCTCACCAAGCTTAAACTTCAATAAAAAAGACCAATAGAACAAAACAAAACAAAAAAATGTAATGTCACTGATAGGTGATAAGTTGGAAGGTAAAGGATTTAGGATATAACAAGGAAGGTGGTTTTGAATCCAGAGTGCCTGGAATTCTACCTTTTTTTTTTTTTTTAAGATTTTTGTTATTTTTAAGTAATCTCTACACCCAACATGGGGCTCGAATTCACAACTCTGAGGATCAAGAGTTGCATACTCCGCCAACTGAGCCAGCCAGGTGCCCCATGGAATTTCATCTTAACTTACTTGTGGTGGGTCTCAATTTCCTTTTTCATGAATTGATATGATACACCACCCCCTGGGGTGTTACAAAGACTTGGTTACTACAAGCAAGTGCTTAGATTAGTGTCATCGGAGCATGTACTTGGGGACAGGAGGAGTTAACAAAATGCTGTAAGTCAGGACCTCAGGAATG
Source organism: Neomonachus schauinslandi (assembly GCF_002201575.2). Lineage (NCBI taxonomy): Eukaryota > Metazoa > Chordata > Mammalia > Carnivora > Phocidae > Neomonachus > Neomonachus schauinslandi. The sequence goes on from NC_058403.1 coordinate 156,674,990, forward strand.
AGCAGGATTTAGCAAAGCCAAGGCAGAGTGCGGCAGGAGAGGATTCCCAGCGGGGGAGACTGGGGGCAGGCTTCCAGAACTAAAAGAAGCCTGGACTAGCTGTAGGATAGCACAGCAAGAGGGAGAAGCTCATAAGGACCCCTTTAAGCTAAGTCAAGTTTTAGTTTATGCTAAGATCAAAGGAGAGCTATTGAAAGGTTTCAAGGAAGGGAACAAGTCATCATGTTTGGACTTTGGAAAGTGAAGGACATAGAAGGGAAGGGAGTGTGCCTAGAGGCGGGAAGGCTGGGGAGAGCTGCAGCCATGTGGGGAGATGTGAAGAGGTAAGCAAAGGCAGCAGGAGCCCAGGGATACCCTGAAGGCAGGCTGGATGAAAGGGGGCGTCTGGGGTCCCAACTGACCCTGTTTGTCTGCAGAGCACTCTCCTGACTATCTGTTAAGCACACCCCCGCTGCCATTTGCTTTCCCCCAACAGAGAGGGCATGAAACTGTTTACCCAAGGTAGAGCTCAAGATGCAAGTTTGGATGACAAAAATGTGTTCAGTATTGGACTTATGATGATGAGGTGTTTGTGTTTTCCAAGTGGAGATGTGAGTCTGGGGCTCAGTGGAGGGCTCTGCTAGAGCTGGATCTGAGTCTTCTACACAGAGTTGGTCATCACCACCATGGGGGCTGACAGGATCAGCATGAGAGAATGGAGGAACAGAGAACACCTCTGACAGAACCCTAAAGTCTACTGCTAACCTCTAATGGAAAGATAGAGAAAAAGCATCTTTCAGGACTACTAATGCAGAGGAAACTGGGAAGGTGCACCCAGATCCAAGGTGGAGACAACAGATCAAGGAGCGGTGAACTGCCCACAAAGTTGGCTATGTGGGACAGAGCAGGCCTGCGATGTGGCCATTCTTGTTAGCCACCTGGCATGGGTGAGAACAGCATCAGGACAGTGGTGGGGACAGAAGTCAGCTTCCAGGGCAGTGCAGTAGGGAAGATGGCAGGTGAGTGATAGTGGTGAGTAGGGGACAGCAGGGGTGGGGCTTTTACCAGGGGTGGTTGAGTCACTGTTGAGAGGCATTACTGGAACACAAGGACCCAAGAATTAATAGTGTCAGGAATAAAGAACAACTCCAACAGACCCACTATAATGGAACAAATTGAGAGTGTTTCAACAAATGCCCTCTTTCTCCATAATCATCATTCAAAAATTTAAAAAGCCAGGATCAGATCATCTCACTGGTGAATTTTTTTCCAGTTCTTGGCTAGAAAAGCTCAAACTCATATTAATACCTTAAATTAATTTCAGAATGGTCAGAGGACCCACAGCACTGGGAAAGAGGGGGTGCATGCTCTGAGACATGGCCACAGCCCTGTTGCTGGTTCTTTTGACCCCATCTTCTCTGCATTCAGAAGTTGGCATAAACAGAAAGAAAGGGACACTATGGGAGAGTTTTGGAACTAAGGACAGATATAATAGTTAAAAAACATTTGAGTTTTGGATTTTTAAGCATCAGAAATCAAAGTCCTGGGAGAGCCAGGCATATCAAGTCTATGCTTTATTCAACATTCTTAAATGACTTATGTGGGCCCTGCAGAGCTATTTATATCTGCTCTCCCAAACTCAGGCTCAGAGCTCAGTGTGACTCCAGAAGCAACCAAGAATGGCCTGGGTGAGCTATAGGAGGGTTGGTGGATGGCAGGGGCTTTGCAGATAGGACCTAGAGGGCTTAGAGTGACCTGCATGGACTGATGGCCAGACACCAATAGAAACAGAAACAAGGGGTGGCTGTGTGAACCAAGGACTAGAGCACTCTCTCCAATCATGTGATAATATGTAAACCATGTTCCTTTTTGTTGACCTAGATTTGACTCCAGTATAAGTGGGGGAAGGGGGGTGCGGTGAGAGATCCTTAATTGACTAAAGAAAGTCTGAATTGATAAAGCCCCAAAATTCAGGAACACTAAAAATCAGTAAGACAAACAACCAAATAGAGAAAAAGCAAAAAGTAGTCATAGGCAATCCATAAAAGGGGAAAAGCTAACGGTCCCTATACATATAGGATGCTAAAGCTCACTTATAATGAAGCAATGCAAATTAAAGGAAAGATTGTGCCATTGTTATGCATCTATCAGACTGGCATAGTTAAAAAGATTTAGGACACTCAGTGTATGAAGGGAAATGTTATAGTGAACAATTTCACAATAGCTATAAAATTTTAATACCCTCGAGAAAGACAACATGATGGAGGTACCTGGTTTATCATCATGAAGTGGCATCCAGCTACAGGAATGAAGACAGTGTGGTGTTCAAACAGAGATAAATGACTGAGCAATAGAATGGAATAGACAGCCCAGACTGAATACACATCTTTGGAAATTTGGCTGAAGACAATGCTGGAATCTGAAGATTCTTTCCTGGGAAACCTGTGCAGCCTAAGAGAAAAGTCCTAAGAAACTGACACATGGGTTTCCCCAATTTGGCAGCCCAGCCATATAAATTCTGTGGAACCTACAGTTAACAGGCTCCACTCATTGGTTCAGAGCTGCCATTTAGCTTCCCAGGGTCCCCTTTTCAATATGGGCAGCCAACAAGGGGTCATCGAACATTAGAGGAAGACTAACATGAGATAGGAAACTGATAATCAAACAGAAAGAAAGCAACTTGCAGGAAACAGAGAAAATTTCACAAAAACATATCACTAATATCTTTTGAAAGAGATGATGCCCATGAACCAATTACAAGATGCTTCTTAAAGAAACATTCAGGAAAACAAAACAAAACAAAAAAAGAGCCCTTTGAAATCAAAATTATGAGAGTAGACATTAAAATCTCTATGAGTATTTTGAAAGATAAAGTTGAGGAAATCTCCCAGAAAAGAGGACAAAAATGAAAAATAAGAGGCATAAAATATGAGAAAATTAGAGACATAATATTACCAAAGCTAACTATTTTTAAAAAATTGAGTTCTGGAAAGAAAAAGATCCTAAAAACTTCCAGAGAGAGGAGACAGAGAGAGACAGAGAGAGAGAGAAGGAGGAAGTGTCTTCAAAATTTTGAGGGAAAAGGATTTCCCATCTAAAATTCAATACCCAACCAAACTATCACAAATCAGGAAGGGTAGAATAAAGACACTTTTGAATATGCAAAATCTCAAATAATTTTTTTTGGATGTATGTTTCCCTGGGAATGTTACTAAACCAAGAAAGAAAAAATAAACCGGACTAAGAGGGTATAAAATTCCAAAGTGGGGAAGGAATTCCCCAGATGATGGTGAAGGGAGATCCCAGGAGAGTGGCTTAGAGTTGTCTGAGAGCAGCCAGCCTAGACTGGAGCAGATTAGAAGGGTATGGCAATGCCACCAGAAGGTGAAATTGATAGGATACTTGACTGTGTTTGAATTTAAACAACTGGGGAAGAGTCTGAGAATGGTTTAGTGGTCAAAAAGCAAATAATAGTCCAAGTATTAAGTCTTGGAAAATTCAAAAGTTATACAAGAGGGGAAGTGATCCTGATTGACTAGATGGCCCATTTTGAATAGTGAATCCTGCTGTGAGGTGGGGAGCTTGAGGTATGTGTGGGCTGAAGTAGGTGGTCAGGGGTGAGGATGGCGAGTGGTGAGGATGGTAAGAATGCTGGAACTACAGGTAATTACTCCTCTCCCATGGAGGGAAGACCATAAATAAAGTCTAAAATGGAAAAACAAGTTAGTGGTAGTGTAAGTATGGTATTTAGAGAACAGAGAGTACTGCTAAAAGAAACTGAACAGATTAAAATAGTTGTCTCTAAGGTGTGAGAAGTTGAGAAGGAGCAGGGGCTGCTGGTTTTCATAGTATGCCTTATGGGAATTTCTACATTACAGAATTAAATACCAAAAGTAAAATAAAAACCAGGAAAATATTAAAAAGAAAGTGACTGGCATTTGACTACCTTGATTAGGGGCCATTGAAGGAAGGCATTTGGGAAGTCCTCGCTTCTCCATGATGAATCTGCCCAAGAGATAAAATCAGGTGAGTTGGGGCTCAAACTGCACCCAATATTCCCAAGCACCAAGCAGCAACCCAGTCTCCCTAGCACCAGTTCTGGTGGGCACTGCTGCCCCTGTACCCACCCTGCCTTCAAAGGGCCTGGCTGCCCAGGAAAGGAGCATGCTACACTGGCAGCTCAGGGGGATGCAGTGTGGAGAAGGAAGTTTGGGGGGGTGGGACTGGGGAGACTCGACATATTTAAACAGCTTTCAAAGAAGAGCCGGTAGGGATTGGCCTAGAGGTGTGCTCACTAATTTGTCCCAAATCCTCTAGGTAAAGGTCAAGGAAATGAAAAACTTTAGCCAAGTGGAAGAATTATCCCTCCCTTGGGGAAAAGAGAGAAGGAAGGTGGGAGAAGAAGGAGGAATGTAGGGCAATTCAGGAAGTTGTCCCTGGCTTTTCTAGGGCACTGGAATATGCAAGATTGAGTCTGTCCCCACCTGGACAATACAAAATCTACAGGTCCCCCAGGGGCATAGGACACATACTTGACCTGCTGTTGAATTCTTTGCAGCCAGCTCTGGAAGCCTGGAGAGTAGGATCCCCTTCCAAGAAGACAGGCCCAAGGGGTTAGGGGTTCAGAAGTGTCCACAGGTCACAACAGTAGCTCAGACCTCAGTGTTCACACGTTCTTCCTACAGGCCTCCAGGAAGCCCACTGTTGCTTTTTCATCCCAGTCCCCTTACATAAGACAGTGGGTGTCACCCTGGCATGTGATTGGATAGAAGTGGGTGGTGGGCAAAGCCAAGATGGGTGGGACCAGCTTGACTTGGGAGGAGTTTATTGGACTAGAGTTTTCCATTCGCCAAATGGGCCCACCATGATTAAATCGTTCATAGATGTACATGCCCAATTGGCTGATCTAATCATTACAGAAAAATGCATAGTTACAGTTGTGTTAAGTGCCAGTAAAAGGGAGGTGTGGTGCCATAAGAGTGACTAATGGGACTAGATTAGGTTTGGGGCTGAGTGTCAAAGAGAGGGATATTTGGGCTGAAATTGGAAGGACTGGTAACACATGAACCAGGTTGGGTAGGGCAGGGAGGGGAGGACAGGTGGGGAAGAGTACCTGAGAGGGAGAAGGGAGCCCAGCCCATTCCAGGAATGGAGAGGAGGCTGGCCCAAACTGAGGGGGTGGTGGGAGATGAGGTGGGAAACCCCCCCCCCCCAGGTGCTGCTTTTGTTCTAAGGGCAACAGAAAACCACAGGGGAGTTTTAGGCAGAGGGAGATGCCCTTGATGAGATTAACATTTCATAAGAGATCATCCTGGCTGTGAAATGGAGAGCTCACCGAGAGTGCTAACATTAAATCAGGAGGAGAAAGGAGGCCACTGCAGTCCTCTGTTTTGAGATAGTGTCTTATCAAACTAGGGCTGTGAACAACAGAGAAGGGAGATGTTCCATAGTTAGAGAGGAATTTACAGGACAAGAACCAAAGTTGTGATGGTCTGGACATACCCTGGAGGGGAAGGAGACTGCCAAGTTGGTAGTGCTGTTTATTAAGATGGAAGATGTGCCAGGAACCTGCTCTAGCGGGAGGATTGCGAGCTTGGTTTGCACATGCTGGGTTGAAGGAGCTTTTGAGCAACCAAGTGTGAGAATGTCAAGTGGCAATTTCTGGGTCTGGAGTTACAGAAGAGGTTGGGACTAGAGATCTGTGCATGAGACATATGTCATTGGCATTTAAGCCTACAGGTATGAACACAATGGTCTAGGAGAGAGATATGCCAGGACACAGGATGGAAACCATAGGGTTGTTTTAAAAATTCTTCTAAAAATAGTTTATAAATAATGTAATTCCGCTAAGACTCCCAATGTTATTTTCTCTTCTTCTTTAAAAAATCAACTTTATTGAGGTATAATCAACACATAATAAAACACATCCATTTTAAGCACACAGTTCAATTTTTGATAAATGCATACACTTTGGGCAACCACCACCTCAGAAAGTTCCCTTGGCCATTTTGTAGTCAATCCCCCTCCCCCAACCTCACCCCAGGTAACCAATGATCTGCTTTCTATCACTGCAGATTAATTTTGCCTATTCTAGAATTTCATATTAATGGAATCATACATATGTATTTTTTAAAAGATTTTATTTATTTATTTCAAAGAGAGGAGGGAGGGGCAGAGGGAGAGGGAGGGAGAATATCTCAAGCAGACTTCCTGCTGAGCACAGAGCCTGACACAGGGCTCCATCCCAGGACCCTGTGATCACGACCCCAGCCGAAATCAAGAGTTGGATGCTCAACCCACTGAGCCACCCAAGAGCCCCATACATATGTATGTTTATGTCTGGTTTCTTTTGCTCAGCATAATGTTGTTGAGTTCCCTCTATGTTGTAGGATGTATGGGTAATCCTTTCCTCTCTACTGCTGCATAGTACCCCATGGCCTGAATATAGCACAGTATGTTTATCCATTCACCGGTTGATGGACATTTGGGTTGTTTCCAGTTTGGGGATATTATGAATAAAGCTGATGTGAAGATCCATGTGCAAATCTTTGGGTGGATATATGTTTTCATTTTACTTGGTTAAATATTTAGAAGGGGGACTTCTGGGTCAAATATCAAGTGTCTGTTTAACTTTATAAAAGCTTTTGAAACTATCAAACTGTTCTGAAGTAGTTGTACCATCTTATATTCCCTCCAGCAATGTGTAAAGGGTCTACTTCCACATCCTTGCAGCCCTTGGTAGTGTCCGTCTTGTTAATTTTAGCTAGTCTAGTGTCGGTGGAATGGGGTCTTATTGTAGCTCTCATTTACATTTCCTTGATGACTAGGGATGTACTTATTTTTTTAAGTAAATGTTTTTGTTTTAGAATAGTTTAAACTTACAGAAAAATTGTGGAGATAGTACAGAGCTCCCATATACCCCACATCCACTTTGCCCTCTTATTAACATTTTACACTGTATTACATTTGTCACAATTAATGGACTGATATTGATACATTATTATTAACTAAAGTCCATATTTGATTCAGTTTTCCCTAATTTTTACCCAATGTACTTTTTCTATCTGAAGATCCCATCCAGGATACCTTGGCAATTAGCCCTGGCTCCATTTGCCTGTGACAGTTTCTCACACTTCCTCTGTTCTTGCTGACTTTGACAATTTTGATGTATATTTTTTAAGGATTTTATTTTATTTATTTATCAGAAAGAAAGAGCATGCTCACAGGCAGGGAGAGCAGCAGGCAGAGGGAGAAGCAGGCTCCCTGCTAGAGCCCAATGCAGGACTCGATCCCAGGACCCTGGGATCGTGACCTGAGCCAAAGGCAGATGCTTAACTGACTGAGCCACCCAGGTGTCCCCGACTTTGACAATTTTGAAGAGTAGTAGTCAGGTATATTGACAGGTGTCCTCTATTGGAATTGTCTAATGTTTTTCTCATGATTAAACTGTGATTACGTACTTTTGTGAGAAGACCACAGAGGTAAAGTATCATTCTCATAACATCATATGGAGGGTACACACTATCAACAGGTCTGTCACTGTTGGTGTTGACCTTGACCCTGGCTGAGGTCATGTTTGTCAGGTCTCTCCACTGTGAGGTTTCTCTTTTCCTCCTTTCCACACTATCGTCTTTGGAAGAAAGTCACTGTGTACAACCCACACTTAAGGAGAAATGAGTTATGCTTCATTTCTTTGGGGCAGGGGAGTATCTACATAAATGATTTGAACTTCTTTTTTTTTCTTTTTTTTTAAAGATTTTATTTATTTATTTGACAGAGACACAGCGAGAAAGGGAACACAAGCAGGAGGAGTGGGAGAGGGAGAAGCAGGCTTCCCGCTGAGCAGGGAGCCCGATGCAGGGCTCCATCCCAGGACCCTGGGATCATGACCTGAGCCGAAGGCAGATGCTTAACGACCGAGCCACCCAGGCGCCCCTGAACTTCTTCTTTATGGAAGATTTATATGTCTATTCTCATCTAGTTATTCAATCATTTATTTATATTGATAGGAACTTATGAGAGTTTATTTCCTACTTTGAGTTATAATGCAATACTACATTAATTATTTTGTTACCCTGAGGTTTCAGCTTTGGCCATTGGGAGCTTTCAGTTGGCACCTGTGTCTTTTGGACATGCCCTCATCATTGTGGCTTTTGTTTGGTTTTGTTTCATTTTGGTTTTGAATGTCTCCTTACTTTTTTTTGCACCACAAGATGTTCCACACTCATATATTCCCCATCCTTATTGGGTTTTCATGTGCTTATTGACCATATCTAGAAATCCTTTTGTGAAGTACCTATTCAAAAATTTTACCGTTTTATTTTTGAGTTGACTTTCTATTATTGAGTTGTAAGAATTCTCTATGTGTTATGGATACAAGTCCTTTGGTGGATATATGTATTGTGAGTATATTCTCCCAGTCTGCGGCTTGCCTTTTCATTGTCTTAACAGTGTCTACCAAAGAACAGAATATTTTAATTTTAATGAAGCCCAATGTCTCAGGTTGAGATTTCCAGGGAGCTAAATCTGAAATGGAAATTAGGGCTCAGGAGGTTGATGAGGGGTGCCTTTTAGGGGTGTGGTAGGGAAAGAAGCAGGACTAGGCAGTCTCAACATTATGCTTCCACTGACCTGTGGGAACCCACAGCTGTCTGTGGGGGTTGAGAGCCAGCTGCCCGGTGCAATTCTAGCAGCTGGGCTCATAAATCCTCTATTTCTGAGGAAGTGTCTGGGCAGCAAATCACAGTGCCCACCACATAAAATGTATCAATATTTTCTTGTATAATTCATGGTTTTTTGGTGCCCCATCTAGGAGATATTTGCCCACGCCAAGGTGATGAAATTTTTTCCTATATTTTCTTCTAGAAGTTTTATGGTTTTAGCTTTTGCCTTTAGGTCAATGACCCATTTGTGCTCATTTTTGTTCAGGGCATGAGGTAAAGGTTAAGTTTTGCACAATTACATATGAATATCCAGTTTGCTCCAACACCATTGTTAAAATCAATGCTGTTTTTTTTTTCTTTCATGAAACTGGATGAAATAGTTTTAAATTTTATATGGAGAATTAAGTTCAGGGAAAAAAAGTCATGAACATTTATGAGAAAGAACCTTTCCCAACAATCAGAATAGTGTGGTATGATTAGGCAAATTAGTGGATGGAAGAGATCAGAAATATGTAACAGCTAACAATGGCAACTAACATTTATTGAGTGCTTGCTACATGCCAGGCATTGTTACAGCACTTCTCATATATTCATACATTCAGCCTCCCAAAAATGTTAGCATGTAGGTGCTACTGTGTTTTTTAAAAAAGATTTATTTATTTATTTTTATAGAGAAAGAGAACAGGGGGAGGGGCAAGGGAGAGAATCCCAAGCATATTCCCCACTGAGCATGGAGCCCATCGCAGGGCTCTATAACCATAACCCTGAGATCTTGACCTGAGCTAAAATCAAGGGTCAGATCCTTAACCAACTGAGCCACCTAGGCACCCCTGTAAGTGCTACTGTTATTCTCATCTTACAATGAAGAAACTGAGACACAGGACAATTAAGTAGCTTGTCTAGTGTGGATGGATCAGGATTTGAACCTGACTCTCTCGTTCAAGGGCCCAAAGTCTTAACCTCTTCATTATATTGTTGACATCTGTAAGGGAAATTAATATCAAACCAAGATCATATTTTGATTTGATTGGAAATGTGTGTATTGGTTTCCATTTGCTGCTGTAACAAATTACTACAAACTTAGTGACTTAAAATAACACAAATATATTGTCTTTGTGCTGTTGTGAAATTTTATTTTATATGCTCACATACCCTCTATAATTCTGCCCACTTTTGACTGTGGTGCCTGTGTATCTGCCCGTCTGGTCTCCAGTTGGTGGAATTACCTTCTGTATATTCCTAATTCTGAGCATCTTTGAACTTTGCATAATGTGGCTTCATTCCAGCTTTTGTTGTAGGTCTATAATTTGTTGATTGTATTTAACTAAAAAGTTCTGTTGTGATGCTTACTGTATTATGAAGCCCCTAGGTCATGTGATGGGTGTGCTATAAATGAATAAATAATGACTTAGAGGCTGGGAAAAAAGATCTGGGGGCCAGAAGTCCAAAATAGGTCTCTGGGGACCAGAAGTCCAAAATAGGGGGCCAGAAGTCCAAAATAGGTCTCTTTGAGTTGAAATCGAGGTGTCAATGGGCTTCGTTCCCTCTGGAGGCTCTAGGGGAGAATCTGTTTCCTTGCCTTTTCCAGCTTCTAGAAGCTGTCTGCATTCCCTGACTCATGGCCATGCCCTCCATCTTAAAAGCCAGCAGTGTAACAAAAAACATTCTAGGGGTCCCCCAGGCTGATTAACTGGGGAGCAGGTGAAATGAAGAGGAATTTGAAGATATGTCTTTCACCAGTTGCAAAAAACATATTTTCTTCTCCCATTTTTGAAAAATAATTTCATAAAAGGTTTTTTCTTCTTTTATGAATTTTTGTGTACCATTTTAAGGAAAATTGTGTATAATGAAAATTTCCAAATATATCTACAGAAAAATAGATAGGCGAATATGTTGGCTCCCTATGTGCCCATCACCCAGCGTCAATAGTTACCAACACATGGCCAATCCTACTTCATCTCTACCCAGCTACTCCTTCAACACTAGGTTATTTTGAAGCAACCCCAGGCACCATGCCTTTTAAACCATAAATATTTCATTATGTATTTCTAAAAGGTAAGAGCTCTTTTCATAAAACATAGCCATGGTAAGGGTGTTTCAATAAAATAAAAGAAATGAAGAGGATCCAGTTAAGAGAAGGGGATTAAAGATACAAGAGACAGAGGAAATAATCAGAATCTGAGATTGAGGTGAGTGTGTGTATTTGTCACTGGGGCTGTCACCTAGTGGTTTCTATTTTCTCTGTGCAGGTAGGAGGGGAATGCTGGGAAAGAAATATATTAGGGTAATTAGTGTGAGCTGTCACAACAGAAATCCCCCTCCTCAAATCCCAGTGGTTTTATTCAGTCAAGGTTTATTTCTCATGTGAAAGCCAATGTGAGTTGGGGAGCCTTCCCACCTGAAACACACGGGCTCCATTTAACTTCCAGTCCCATATCACTGACCACCTCCGGTCACATGGCTAAAATAAGTGCCCATGATAGGGAGGAGGACCTGGATATTAGATGTGGACCAACTTGTTATCCCACAGGGGATCTTTAGTGAAAGAAATCATTTTGGAACTTTTAGCCACTTCAATAAGACACACACACAAACACACACTTTTTAAACAAATGTATCCTTTAGAGAGGTGCTATAGGGCAGGGGTTAACTGGAGTGGTTATACCTGGGTTGCAGTTCCAACTCTACTATGTATGACCCTTGGTGAATCATCTAACTTCTCTAAGCCTTAATGTATCCATTTGCACAATAGAGATTAGTAATGGTATCCACATTACAGAGATTTTTCCCAGGATTATTTGAAATAATGGATGAAATAATGAAACAATAATGGATAATATTGTTTGTAGGCAAACAAATATTAATTATTATTTTATAATTAATTTATTATATAAATAAATATAAAAATAAAATAAATAAAATTTTAAAATAAAAATAATTTATTAATTATTATTTTTTTTAGCGTGTTCAAGTGATATTGTCTATCTAGGAAACCCAAGAATAAGAAAATTAAGAAAAGTCTTTAGTTACAAATTTAAATGTAAGAAGCTCAATTACCTTCTATATACCATTAATAACCAACAACATGGCAGAACAAGCCAATGTGGACACTGCCCTTCATACACATACACACAAAATATAAATGTTAGAAAATGTATAAATATAGAGCTGGCATTGAAACACCAAACAGGGAATCCCCATGTGTCATTAATAAAATAGTTGATTTCATGGTGACCTTCATAAGTATTGGTTCAGAAATAAATCTTCAGGGTCAGAGGTAGAGGGTTTTAATGCTCTCTCCGGAATGGAGATTTGCTCTTGCAACCCCATGTTTCAGAGCCAGAGAAGAGACTTCAGTTGAGAACTGGGATCCTGGCAAAACTGTCCTTTGGTGATGGGGAACTAAAGTAAATCTTCCAGCAGCCCAGAGAAGGAACAAGGAAGCTTAGGTCTACTCAGGCTTTAGATAAATTCTAGGGTCCTAATCATGGTGCGAGGTCTCAATTTATACTAAACAAATGTTACAGAAATCCCAAAGACAAGATACCAATTAAAAAAAATCTTACCCAGTAGCCATGAAATTAATGAGGCTAATAAGCTGAAGAAAACAAACATTTGCTTTATAGTAATACTTCTGCAACACAGAACATGAGAATTCCCAAAAGAAAAAAATAATAATTCTTGGTCAAGATGAGCTCATAAGTGAAAACTACAAATCTCAAGGCCAATCTTACTTATATATCCGTGCTCACCTCCTCAACACTGGACTCCCATGAAGCAAACCCTAGACATCATGCCATTTCAATCATAAATATTCCAATATATATCTCTAAAAGATAAGAACTCTATCTAAAAGATAGTGAAGTGAGTCTCTGAGTGGAAGATTCAGGAAAAAAAAAAAAAAAGAAAGAAAGACTAGCATACCAAGAAATTGAAATAACAAATTGGTCAGAAGTATAAAGTAATATGCTTAAAATTATTAATGAGATAAAATAAGGAACAGAAGGCTTGAACAAAAACAGGGAAATATGAAAGAAACAAAAACACAGAGCTTTAAAAATGAAGCAAATGCAATTTCAAGAAATATAGTCATTGAAATTTAAAATTAAGTGGATATGACAGAGTTTAAAGGTACAGAAATTCAAGCACACGCCAGATGGAGAGGCAGAGAAGTGGGAAAAATGAAAGAGGTTAAGAGACATGCAGGAGGAATGGAAAGCATCCAGCATACACCTGAGAGGAGGGAGAACAGGCAACATTCAGAGAAAACAGAGCCAAAGATTCTCTGGAATGGAGTAAGACTGGAATGCTCAGAGCGAAGAATCAGAAATTGCAAGCAGGATAAAAAAAATAAGAAATTTACACCCAAACATTACTTGAGCAAAACTGCCAAAAACAAAAGGCAAAGAGAAAAAGCAGAAAAGTAACCAGACCAAGAAAAAGGAAACATATTATCTAAAAACAACTAATCGACTGATAAAGATTTCTTACTGGCATCAGGGGAGAAAGGAAGGCAATGTAATAATACCTTCAGAGCGCTGAGAAAATAACTGTCAACTCATACTCCCCTACCCAGCCAAACCATCCGTTGAGAAGCTAAAATAAAGAATTTTTTTTAAAAAATATGCACAAAATTTATAGCTACATCCAGACTCTTGCTAAAAGAAGTTCTAAAGGATGCTGTCACGAACAACAACAACAAAAAAAACAAACCCTCCAAAGGAAGGCATAAGACTCAAGAAGCAATGATGAATAAGTAATTGATAAATAAATGAAAAACCCACATAAGACTTCAGCATAAAAAATAATGAGACTGGGGAGGGGCACTTATAAATCAGAGTTAAACTCCTGAGCACCGTGATGTGGCAGATGTGACAACGGTGGAAAAAGCTAAAGCACTGGAAGGCTGGGTTTTTTTTAATGTTGCTGCGCATTCAAATCACTTGAGAAGTATTTTAAACGCCTGGTGCCCAGACTGTGTTCCATACCAACTAGGAACATCTGGAAGTGGAAGCCAGGACACACAATCTTTTCTAATCTCCCGGGTGATGCAGTGTGCAACTTGCCTGAGTTGGTACTGCTTGCCAACCTTGGCTGTCCTGGAAATCACCTGAAGAGTTTCTAAACCACTGAAGCCTGGGTCCCGCCCCCAAGGATCGGGATGGAACATGGCCAAAGGGAAAGCCTCACAAGGAAGTCACAAGCTTCACTTCCTAGCGGAGGGGTCTTTTCCACAAAAATAATGAGCCACGGGAGCACCCCAGACATGGGAGATGGAGCTTGGGTTATTTCTTAACCATTCAGATTTCAGTCTCTCAATTCCACAGCCCATGGTGCAAAAGCAATGAAGTTGTTGCTGTGACACCAGGTTCTGTTTAATGTTACAGGCATCCTGCAAGGGCTGCTGAGTAGTAATTTGGTCTGCCACCAACCAAGAAAATGATAAGGACTTGGAGAAAATAAGAAGAGCAGCTTTCAGCTGCTAGATGTGGCAAACACAATAATTATATGTTTTCCCTTTAAAAAAAACACTTTAATATACTTTCAATACACATATATAAAAAGTACTTAAATGTTTTTCTCCCAATTTTTTTTTTCTCTCTAAAATTGGCATGTGGCACACTGTCTTCTGGCTCTCGAAAAGATGTCAAATTAACATGGGGCCACTGCTCCCAAAAATAGCCTTGGAGATGCCACCAAAGGCAGATGGGAGGTCAATGGATTTGTCAAACCAATGCTAAAACAGTGAGAACCCCCCACCCGCACTCAGAGCAACTAGCTGGGACTCATCCTAGTGAATGGGTGGGGAGATTGAGCACTGGGAGTCCTGAGGGAAAGAGGGCTGCCCTCCTTGATGGAGAGAGGTGGGGAGGGGTACTGGTGCTATCTAGTCCCACCACATTGTCTTGAATAAACCATAGCCTGCTGATCCCCTCAGTAAGGCAGAAAGACAGCACTCAGCCAAATGGGCTAATCTGGAATACACATGAGACTCTTGCAAATCAGAGAGAAAAAGACAGGAAATTCAAGAGAACAATGAGCCAAAAATATGAAGAACCATCCACTGAAGGGGAACAGAGAACAAGAGGGAGTGGTGCTCAATGCTTCCAGTTCTTAAATTAAAACATCACATTAATGAGATGCAACTACGTACCCATCAGATGGCAAAACTGAGAAAATTTGATAATATGAATGCTGGAGAGAAGAACAAGCTGGAAGAATTTAGTAAGATAAGGTATGAATAGCTCTGTGACACTGCAACCCACCCTCCAGTTTATTAATCCTGGTGAAAATCACACATGGATAAGAAACAGGAAAGAGAAGGTTCTTCTACCACAGTATTATTTATAGGGCTGGGAGGGCTGAGGCAACCTATACGCTCATAGCTGGGGAAGTGGATAAATAAACATAGTGCTGTGAACTGTGGAACACTACGGAGCAGTCCAACACGTTAGACTACACGTGTGGAGAGTCATATGGACAGATCTTAAAACACATCCTGTTGGGTTAAAAAAGGGGAGGAGTACAATTAGACCTGTTGGACATTACCATTGATGTAAGTCGAAAATGCATACTCAAAGCAACATTACCTGTTTTTCAAAAGTACTTGCATTTCTCAACACATAAACCAGAGACATGGCATTGGGTGCCTCTGGGGGAGGCAAGGAGGGCAAAGGAATCAAGGATGAAGGGAAAGCAAAATCACGCCAGACAGGCCAGACAGAGCCTTGCAGGGACTGATGACCAGAGCAAGCCACGATCTGAGGGATGTGACTACCTTAACCTCTGTTCCTGAGGTCAAATGTTTTAAATTAAATAAAACAGGATGATTTTTGTGCAGTCATGTGCCTGGTACATCTGCAAGTATGGCAATCCTTTCCTTTTTCAGCCCATCAGAATGGCCGCTTTTATAGAGGTTAGATCCTCCCTAGTTTCTTTCTGGGTCAAGCATTCCATTTCATCAATTTGTTTTTACAAACAAAACCACCACATTTTTTTTTTAAGGTTGTGGCCTTATGTGTTTTAATAGCAGTTTTATAAATTCACCCCTTGATTGTCTTTTCCCAAGTTTACTTAGTTATTCTTCCTCTTTCATCCACATTGCTTTGTGATTAATTTTTCACTTTGGAAAAAAATCCTATTGGGGATTTTGAATTATGTTAAAATTAGTAAATTGGCTAAGGAAGAGTTGACATATATTTTTAAATAAACTTTTTACTCTAGAGCAGTTTTAGATTTACAAAAAAATTACAAAGATAGTACAGACAGTTCCCCTATGCCCCACACCCAGTTCCCCATTACTAACCTCTTACCTTAGTTACAATGAATGCACATTTGTTACAATGAATATAACAATATCAATACATTATTATTAACTAATGTCCATAATTGATTGGAATTTCCTTAGTTTTTATGTAGTGAAATTTTCCCGTCCCAGGATCCCATGTTAACAGTTGTCAGGTTTCCTCAGGCTCCTCTTGGCTGGCACTTTCTCTCAGACTTCCCATATTTTTAGGACCTTGACAGTTTGGAGGAACACTGGTCAGTGATTTTATAGAATGTCCCTCAACTGAGATTTGTCTAATGTTTTTCTCATGATTAGACTGGGGTTATGTGTTTTTGTAAGGTGCCACTTTTATCATGTCTTATCAAGGGTGCATGCAATCAACATGATATATCACTGGTGATATTGACTTTGATCACCTGGCTAAGGTCGTGTTTCAGATTTTAGCCATTCTGATGTGTCTGTAATGATACCTTGTTTTAATTTGCATTTCCCTAATGACAGAGGATGGTCAGCATCTTTTTATATGCCTATTAATCGCAACATTAAAAAAATATGTTAGGGGCGCCTGGGTGGCTCAGTCGGTTAAGCGGCTGCCTTCAGCTCGGGTCATGATCCCTGGGTCCTGGGATCGAGCCCCGCGTCCGGCTCCCTGCTCAGTGGAGAACCTGCTTCTCCCTCTCTCTCTGCCTGCCTCTCTGCCTGCTTGTGCTTTCTCTCTCTGTGTCAAATAAATAAATAAAATCTTTAAAAAAAATGTTAGTTGCTCTTATCTAGAAATAGAGTTCTCCATTGATTTTTTTCGGCAAAATATAGTAAATTTATTTATAACATTCTTCAATTTTTTTAGTAAATGTTATTTTCAAACATTTTTTAAAATCCTTAAACATTTTAGTATTTACTATCCCTATAGTGAATGGGATCTCTTTGATGGCACTTATCCAACTGGTTTCATGTATGAGAATCACACCTCTTATTTATGGTTCATATGTAATTGCAGTAGCTAGAAACTGCAGGAAAATGTTAAGTAAAAATGATGAAAGCTAGTATCTACATTTTATTCCTAACTTCTATTAGACTTTAGTGTGATAGTGCTGATTTGAGATTGAGTTTTTAAGGGCTGGATAAAAAAGAATCCTTCCAAAGACCCAGTTTCTCCTAGGGAATTAAATAAATTACTCAATCAGGCACTGACAATGAAATTGCAGAAATATTTATATGGAAAAATGTCCACAATGTGTTTGGTCAAATGCAAGATCCAAAAACCAGGTGGGGTACAATCTGATCCCGTGAGGAAGAGGGATATGCATGCCCAGTATACTGTGGACCTGCACTCACTCACTCCACCAGCCACCATAGGGGACAGCTCCATCACTCTCCCATCACTGTCCATCATGTGGTCTTCGGGTCTCCCTCCCCACCCCCTGGCCACATCTTGTCACTTTGAGGAATGAGAGAAGTCTCATCTTCAAGTAGGAAAAACCCAGCCATTCTAAATCAAGACTTTAATCTCATATACAACTTAAAGCTCCTTCCTTCCCCACTCCCTTCGGCGTGATGCTCTGCCCAGGACCTGTGACAGGGCAGAAGGAGGGCATAGTCTGTGCTTTTACTCCCCTCCCCACTACCCCCTCCTTTTCTCTGGATCCTCTAAGGACAAGAGGAAAGGCAGCAAAGACCTTGTCATTTGCTGGTGATGCTCGTGATTCTCTCTTGACTGTCGAAGGCAACTCCTTTGTGGGGTCTTCTGAGATACCCCATAGGGACCTTCCCATTGCTTCATTCCCTGACATGAGCAATGCACATCCCCCTTGCCTCACCTCTGCTCTCAGCTCCTGTCCTCCAGGGACACGCCCACAGTTCCTGGCAGGCAGTTTTCTGGGTAGGGTGTCTCTGAGGAGGCTCATGACCAGATCTACTCCCTAGTGACCACTGACATGGGAGACATCAAATGTCCTTGCCTTGACAAGTTGCACCTGAAGGCTGCTTTCATAGTTCTCTGCACCTACCCACTTTTGGAAGCATCACAGTCAGCATCCTGGTGAGTAAGGTGCCCAAGAATCATCGGATGCTTCAATCTAAGAGCTGTTGCAAGCTTCCATGATCAGGCAAACATCCAGCCATGGAGGAAGACCCTGGTCTCCCTTTTTGCACACCACCTCAATTTCTATAGTGACTCTCTTAGGCCCCCCTCACACCTGGCCTCCTTGGCTATGGAGAGTGGAGAGAGAGACAATGCCATGCCCTTTACACCTAAGTATTTCCTGCAAATCACCTTTTATTCAACTGAACCACTAGCCCTCAGCCAAGTGGAGTTGCTAGATGACCATGATGGACCCAGCTGGGCCACTACTAAACACTGCGTGGACAGGTCTTGCACCAGTCTTTCAAATAAGGGAGCATGTCTCCGAAACAACAGAAAGTATCATCACAATCCTGTAATCAGATCACGAGGACCACACACAAAAATGGTATCTCCGAGAAGCAGAATACAGGCGACTTTTATTTTATTCTTTATGCCTATCCCTTATCTGGTGGTCTGCCACAATTGGGAATGCCTTCCCTCTTTGACAGCAAAGTGCTCTGATTCTTCCCTTTGCAGTGAAACAGAAATCACAGACACTGAGAGGCAGAAACCAGCCAGAGGAGTGCACTCCCCATTGCTGCCTTTGATATTTCGAATCATGTCACTAAGCAAGCTTGCCTCGGAAAGGGGCAGATAGAAAGCAAGATCATCCTTTCACACCTCTACCTTTATCCTCTCCTCCATGAAATCACGGGCAGATTTCACAGCCTTTCTTGTCCCAGACAAAGAAGGAAAGATCTGGTCCTGCGTGATACGAGAACTCCAGGCTCTCATCTTATTTAAAACGTGTGCTCCTCCAGCTTTAATCTCAGTTGGGCCTTCAGAGGTGGAAGGAAGGGTGGTTACACTGTCTTCTCTTTCTCCTCCTCTCTACATGCTAGGTCCTGTGGCTGCAGAAGTCCCTGCAGTTGAGGAAGGCAGCGGGGCAGAGGGTGCCTCCCTCCCCTAGGCCTCCATCCACAGCTTCCTGAACGAGCTAGTTTATCTTCAGGGGTCTCTCCATCCTCAGCATCTCCTCCCTCCGGGCCTCCCACCTCACTCAAACTGTCAGGCCACCCACCTCTGCAGGTGGGACCTTTGGACAGAATGTCTCTCGAGGTGACCCAGCTTGGCTTCTTCCCATAGGGCCCTTTTCCTGGCCTGCTGGATGCACCATCATGATGAGAGACGAGGTGGGAGGATGTTCAGTCCCAGGTGGCTGAGGAGCCAGGTGTCTTGGCTGCCACCAGCGCATCCTGCCTCTCCCCTGGAGATGTCTCAGGTGTGTCAGGTATGGGTCAGTTCAGTCCCTGGCCCCCAGTTTGGGGTGGGGAGGCTCGCCAGTCTCTCCGAGGTGTTCCCTTGAAGCCCCTCGCTGTGTGAGGGCGTGACACAGCCCAGGTTCGTCCGCCCAGTGCACAGCCAAGCTCATCACGGAGACATGGAGTCTGCAGCAAGAAAAGGTTTATTCGAGAGGCAGGCAAATGAGGAGACAGGACCCTGGCTGAAATCTGTCTCGCCAACTGAGATTAGAGCAAGTTTGTACAATCCTAGGTGTTGGGATTACATACATACTGATGAAAAAGGAGGGGAAACATGACTATCCATGCGAAAAGTTGGAGCATGTGCAATGAGCAAACATTTACGGAACCTACATCCAGTGTTCACTTTGGGGTGGAGACAGCATTAAGATGAGGCAGAATTCAACCCCTGACGCCAGGAGGTCATCTGTAGGACATGGAGAGGGCTCGAAACTGGATGGGGTCTTGGGCTCGTTATCTCGGGCAAGGAGTGCAGGGCCTGGCTTGTTCGCAGACTGGAGCCCCATCAGTGACCGTCAGTCCAGGTCCCTGCAGAGATGGCTGGTGGTTAGTGGGTTCGCTGGTGGGCTCTGAAAAGACACAAGAGCTGATTGAGGAGAAACTGGTCTCTGAAAAACCAGCTTTAAATGTCCTGTGAATCCACCTCATTAACCCTGTGGGACATGCCTTCTTGGGGAGAGAAAGCAGCCGTGTGCCCACCCGCACCCCCCCACCCCACCTCCCCCACCCTCCAGGGTCGCATCTGAGGGCCCGTTCCCAGCTTGCCCAGCTATGGCCTTTGTAAGTCCAGCACAAATGTTGTATTTTTTAAGAAATATTCTTTTTCTGTATTTCTGCCCAAACAGTGGCCTGGATAAATTACAAAGTTATTTTGCTTTCACCCAATAAAAGCCAGAGGACAGGAATTCTGGGCTGGCCTGGTACCTTCATAAGGTTCCCCCTCTGCCTCTCCCTAGCTCTGACCCACGCTCCCACATCTGCAAGACTGTGGCCAGAACCCTGGCTTTCATACCTGTATTTCCAGCAAGAAAAGGAGGAAAGGGACAGGCTGGTAGGATCAGCCTCCCCACCCTCCCTTTAGGGTTGATCGTGTGGCCTGTCAGGAAGTGCTTTCAGAGCGGGTTCCATCAGTGCTCCAGATCAAGAGGGCAGAAAGGACAGGGAACATCTGGAAGGGACCGTGTGTCTCTTCCACAGACGACCTAGCATCTGGCCTGAGGGTGGCACAGAGCCCTGTGGCCCGGGGCTTGGGACCTCAGCCAAGATTGCAATGTCAGGGTAAGTCCACCTTCCTTTCCTGTTTTAACACCAAACCTGATACTTGCCACACGAATCCCAGCCACTCTCTGAAAGGTGGACTCCTCCAAGGCCTCAACTCATGCAGCCCACTTGGG
The DNA here is from genome assembly GCF_002201575.2 of Neomonachus schauinslandi. Lineage (NCBI taxonomy): Eukaryota > Metazoa > Chordata > Mammalia > Carnivora > Phocidae > Neomonachus > Neomonachus schauinslandi. The sequence goes on from NC_058403.1 coordinate 156,695,698, forward strand.
TGAGTCGGGGATAGCGATGTCTTTTCTAGACTCATGGCTGAGACTTCATAAGCTCCACCAGAGGTTGAGGGAGGACATCAATGGGGCAACGGGAGTGGCCGGTGTTGCCATGTTCGATCCTTTTTTATGTTTTCTCTGGAGACATAAAATAAGGACCCAAGCCAACATATAATCAAAATATATTTTGATACCTTTACTGGGATCCCAATAACCAAAGTTTCCCCTAACTTTTATGTACACCAAACGAAAAAGCAAGAAAAATTAGATAAAAATTACTGAGATATAGCACAATGATAAAGAAATAAGCTCTTTGCACAAAGGACCTTTGGTCTCGAAGACCCTTCTTTCTTCCCCACAGAAAGCCTAGTGGGTCTGGTTGACCCTGCTCCACAGAACACAGTCCTGCCTGTCCATTCTATGCACCTCCTGTGGAAAGGGCAGCTCCTTGGAAAGAAGAAACTTGTCTCCAGACACTTTTTCTCTCTTTTTTCCCCCATTTTTTTAAAAAGATTTTATTTATTTATTTGACAGAGAGAGACACAGAGAGAGAGGGAACACAAGCAGGAGGAGTGGGAGAGGGAGAAGCAGGCTTCCCGCTGAGCAGGGAGTCCGATGTGGGGCTCGATCCCAGGACCCGGGGACCATGACCTGAGCTGAAGGCAGACGTTTAACGATTGAGCCACCCAGGCGCCCTTTTCCCCATTTTTTTTTTTTAAATCAAGATTTATTCTGATTTCTAGGCATACATCTTTTGTCTTCTAGAAGTAAAAATGTTTTCTCAAAATAAAGTTATGTCCTAGAGTATATGAATTCAATAAAGGTTTAAAAAATTTTGAATGTTTTCATGAATTTTAACATTCTTTTTTATTATTATTACTGTGTTAAGAACACTTAACATGAGGTCTACCCTCTTGACAGATTTTTAAGCACACGGTATTATTGACGGTAGGTGCCATGTATACAGCAGATCTCTGGAACTGGCGCTTTCATGGCTCCCCCCATCTTCTCATCCTGACAGTGCCTTCCTTGCATATTTACACATTTTTAGAAGAACTGGTTTATAAGGATTCCATTATGAAAAGTTTGCACTCGAAGCCAGTCTGTTCTCCAGCGAAGAGCATGGCTCCGCTGGGGAGACCCCACCAGCCCAACAGCCCTGCCCAGGACAGAAGAGAAATCAATAGAGTCTGGACACAAAAGATGATAAATCCAGACTAAACAAGGAAAGAAATAATTCTTGCAGCCAGCCTTGATGAGAGATATTACTGGACATTTATACAACTGAGAATTTACCCATTCTTTCAAAGTTTGGGGGGGGGGGAAAAAACTTCATACATATCAAACTTCAGAGCTGTCATGGAAGGTCATTTTTTCCTTTTATTGGAATTTATCATCTTTGTTCACAGTTCCTGGTGTATTCCATCTTTCTGCCTTGTCTTGGGTCAGTTTTGATCATTTGTAATTTTTTAATGAAATCTTCCAGTTTTTCAAGGTTTCAAATCTATCAGCCTAGAATTTGATGTGGTATGCATTTATGACACATGGATTGCCTCTGTTGGTTGAAATAATGTCTCTCTCATTCCAATGTAAAAATTCTCTGTCTCATGGCTTAATTATCTGTAGTGCTAGCAGGCCACAGTCAGTAATTTAGGGGCCTCCATTTCCATTGTATTGATCACTGGTCTCACAGGGGTTTCTCCACAAGCTGAGCTTCTTATAGGCCACCAGGTCAGTGTTTCCTTGACCCCTTACATCCACTGCCATTCCTACTCGATATTTTTTTAGATCCACTTACTTTTCTTTAAAACTTGGGTGAGTCGGGGATAGCGATTGTTAACTTGTGCTGTGTTTCTGCCCCAAGTGCGTGTACGTACTCAATATGATCCTGACACTAACTACCCTGAGTTAGCAGGCCCCACAGGGTGAAGGCAATGTCTGCACAAGACTGACCCACTTCACATGCCACCTGCACTTCTCGTCCATCTTCTACAAATTCAGGGGTTCCCATGAACCCCCCAGTTTCAATAATTTGTTAGGACAACTCAGTAATTCATTGAAAAGGCTCTACTTGGGGTCACGGCTTCATTATAAAAGGGGACAGACCAGGAGCAGCCAAATGAAAAGAGACATAGGTCAAGGCAGAGGGGAGAATGGGGGACACAGAGCTTCTGTGTCTTCTCCTCTTGGAACCCTCCCAGCACATTCCATCAGTTCAGCAACAAGGAAGACCCATCTAGCCACAGTGCAGAGTTTTTATCAGGGTCTCATTATGCAGGCACTAGTGATTAAATCATTGGCCACATGATTGAACTACCTCTCCAGTCCCTCTCCCTTCCCAGAGGTTGGGCAGGGAAGGTCCAACCCTCTAACTGAGTGCTTGGACTTTCTGATGACCAGCCCCCATCTGGAAGCTATCAAGGGCCCAAGAGGAATCACTCATTAGCATAACAAAGAAACTCCTTATCATTCAGGAAACTGGAAGGGATTTTGAAACTGTGCCGGAAACTGGGGATAAAGACTAGATATATTTATTATACCACAACTGAACTTCTCATCCTAAGCAACTCATTTATTTATCATTAACAAATATTTATTGAGCACCTACTACATACCAGGCATTGTTCTAGGCATTGAGAATCCACCAGGGAACAAAACCAACAAGAATCCTTGCTTTTGTGGAGTTTATGTTCTAATGTGGAGAGCCAGGGAACAAATGAGACATACAAGTAAAAGCATAGAGTATGCGAAGTACTACAAAGACAAATAAAGCACATAAATCTTCACAGGGAGTTACTGAACTTTTAGAAAGTGTGGTTTAGGAAGACCATGAAATCTTAAGATGATGACATGGGGGAGGGAGAAGGCAATCTGACTGCTTTGTGTAAATGCCTTTGTGATTTTTAAAGTCATAACAATATGATAAAATGAGACAGCAATGTGTAAACGATTATGTTCTATGATGGATAGTGAGGGCAAAAGGAATGGTGTAATTTTGAGCAAAAGCCATTATAAAAAATAACTTTATCAGTGACATGTAGGTATTTATAATTACCCACTCACACCTGTTAAAAATACCCTTATTATTAAAATTTTTGTCAGAAAAATAATTTTGTCACTATGAATTTGTAAGTCTCTAGTCTCCACCCCCTTTTCACCTACTGGGAGGGGGCAACTCTTCCTAAAATCAAGTTTTCTCAAATTGCACAGTGACGTTCTCATGTTAATTTCTTTTTAATTTTTTGTTCCGTTTTGTTTCACTTTGATTGGTGTGGTCAGAAGTTTGAATTATTTTTCTGGTATATTTAAATAACTAAGTCTTGCCCAACTAAATGCTTCCTGTAAGAAATTTACATTAAATATAAAGACATAGGATAAAAGCAAAAGGATGGAAAGGATATATACCATGAAAGCAAAGTACTAATCAAAAGCTGGCATGGCTACTCTAACATAAGAAAATGTAGGCTTCAAAAAAACCAAAAGAGGAATATTATTAGTAGAAAAAGGGACATTCTGCAAGATAAAGGTGTTACCTCTCCAAGAAGACATTAACAATCCTAAACACATATGCACCTAACAACAGAGCTTTAAAACACACAGAGCAGAAGCTCTTGGGCTGAAAGAAGAAACACATGAGTCTACTATTATTGCTTGGATTTGTTCATCAATTCTTCTATTTTTTAAATCCTGGGAGAATTTAAATTTAAATTTCTGTTTTTTAAATTCTGCTTTCAGTGCTATTATTTCCTTCCTTTTACTTTCTTTAGCTATTTTTTTTTTAACTTGAAATTGAATTCTTAGTTTCAGTTCTGGGTTGTTGGGTTTTTTTTTCCTTACTCTTGATAGTATTTAAGACCTTGAATATTCCTCTGAGTATAGCTTTAGTTGCTTCCATTTGTTTAAATATGAGGTGTTTTCATTATTGTTACTTTGGAAACAAATTTTAAAGTCTTACTTTTCTTTGGAGAAACACTTTTTTTTTTCCCCAGAAGATTGCAGATACTAGTCAAAGGAAAAAGTTTTTAAGGTACTGATAGACATTTAAAAAGGTAAGCATGTGAAGAAACACCCATGCCCCGAACACAAAGCCTAAGTAGTTCAAATATACTAATTCTTCTTAAGTTGTTGTAATATTTAATTCAAATCTGACAGAGTAGCTCCGAAGCTTATATGAAATAATACATGTAGAAGAATGATAAGGGCAAGTTTGTGCTCCTAGATAAAAGAAAAACATTGAAAGACATAATCAAATGGTGATTTCTGACACCAGCATAGCTGAGCAGATAAACAGCAAAGGACAACTGTCCCAGAAACTGACCCCTGCAAGAATAATTTTATGGATGATATAAGTGACATGGAATTGAGGAACAAAGAAAATTCAGAGAAAGGCTAAGATGTCAGAGAAAAAGTTTGGATTTTTCAGTAAATGCTACTGGGACACAAACTTGGGCCAAAGTAAATTACAGATGGATTAAAGATTTCAATGAATAAGGCAAACCTTTGAAAGAAGAAATAAAAATTATAATTTACCTTATAGCATTATGGAAAGAGACTTCTAAAAGGAATTTTATTGTTTTAATCAAAGTAATACATATTCTATGTAAAAATTATAACATATGCATAATTAAAATAAAAATTACCCACAGTTTCATAAAACAAATATTAACATTTTAATGTAAATCTTTTTTAATATCATATATGAATATTTATATGCTATTCTATTTTATATCCCTTTTTACATTAGTCCATGTACAGTGTAGGAGGGTCATTCTGCATGAATTTTTGAACCCATTTCCATCCTTCATCCCTACCCATTCTGGAAGGGGTAGGACTTCACAAACTAGAGCCACTAAGCTAGCTCTGGGTCCATTTTCAGTTGTCCCGTGTGCCACAGAACCCAGGCTGTGGGGCCAGCAAGCCATCGGTCCCTTTCTTAGATCTACCTTCAGGCATGGTAGGGCTCAAGAGCACAGATTTTTCCAGAGTAATCCCATTCAGTGTGTTTTTCAAAAGCCAATTATCATCCCTCTTATAGCACCAATATGGTTGGGGTTAAGAGTCATATAAATGTGTTTTACACTTTCACTACAAACTGCTCATAGTTCAATGTGTATTTGAACCACCTGGGGGTCTTGTTAGAATGCAGACTCTGAGTTTCTGTGTTTTAGCAGTTCCTTGGTCACACTCATTGCTTTGGGCCACACTGCACAGCAAAGGGCCCCGGGCCCTGGTTTTCAAGCTCTCTGGGGAGATTGAACCAGCACCAGAGCCCAGAGCCAGCCTGGCAGTCTGGCGTCATTGGTCCAGATGTGGCTGGGCTTTAGGAATTTTGACAGTGCTTAGGTGACTCTGTTGCAACAGCCAGAGTCAGGAGCATGGTACACGCACGCACGCATGCACGCGCACACACACACACACATGCATGCACGTACCTCCAGGGTAAGGAATGGGACCTAGCCTTCTTCGGGCCTTTACAGAGCTGCATCCTACCTGGGCTGTCGGGAACCCATCTGTGGTTTGCTGTATTGGCTTCCGGTCCTGAGGCTTCTAGGGGTTTGCTTTTGAGAAAAAGAAAAGAAACTTAGAAGCAGAAAGGATCTGACTTTAAATCTCAAGTGACTGACTTCCCCTGGAAATGACTAGATCAAAGTGACGGCCACCCTAAGAAGGAGCAAATTAAGGTAGAATTCTGTAGAGACTGTATTCTACCTTAGGGGCTACAACTGCTTGTCTACCTGAATACTCAAAATACCACATCTTCTGGAATTATGTCACTAAAGTGATAGACACTTGTCACACCCATAATATAAAATATCAGGTAGGCTTTAAAAATTCGCTTCTAAAGAGTATGTGGTAATGTGTCAGGGAAATGTTAAGTAAAACCGTATATTAAAAACTTTATAAATAATGTAGTTCCAAGTTTGTTTATGATATGTGTGCGTATATTTGTAGAAGGAAAGGCTGCAAGAAAATACCCCAAGATATTAATAGCATGGGCTTATGAATGATTTCAATTTTGTTCTTCCCACTTTTCTGTGTGTTTGGGGATTTTTTTCTTTTTTTCTTTGCCGTGAACATATATTATTCTGTAATCAGAAAATAACATCAACTGGAAAACAAAACAAGCAAAAGAGATGAAGGAAGCACCATGGTGGCCGGGGGTTGCCTCTGGCGCTGAGGTCTGGGACTCAGCTCTCACAGAAGACAGACTTCCCTAATGAAGAGGGTGGGAAGAAGGAGGGGTGAAGGAGAAATGACCACCATGACCTTAATAACAATATTGATCTTTGCTGGGAAAGGCAGCTCTGTGCAGGTTGCTCGAACCTTGCACAGTGGCACTGGGTAGCTGAGCTGGGCACATCTCTTAGTCTGGGAGAGTCTCTCTCTGTTCTGGGCTTGATGTGTACTTCTTTGTTCTGTTTAAGTACATGTGTCATATGACCCCTGGCCAACCCCAGTGCTGTCTCTGTTCCCGATGTGGAGGAAGCAGGGTGCCTTGCTTGCAGCACAAGACGGGTGCATGCAGACCATGGCCCTGTGTCAGCTGCAGGGCCAGACCTGTTGGCCATGGTGGATGGACGCCCACTACCGCAGCTGATCTTGCCCTGTCTCTTCATGGGTAAAATGTTTTTCCATCTAGTGCCCCTGTGAGCCATGTCTTTATTGGTGACCCTGACACTTGCAAACCATGCTGTGGGTTGACAGCCCAAGACTGCTGCTCCTGGGGAGGCAGCTGCGTCACTTGCTCAACAATACCAATGGCTATGTTAGCGCCTTCTGCCCGAATGCAGTGCAAAATAGCTAATCATCTTTGTGCCCTGATGTGGCCACACTCATTTATCCCTATTTCACGGTTGAGGAAACAGGCTTCTCAGGGTTAAGGAACCTGCCCAAGACCATGCCACTCATAAGTGCAATGCCGAGACTCAAACTCAAATTTGTCTTATTTTAGATCCCCAAACGGAGAGAATCCAGACTAGGTCGGGCTGACTCTCTTTCCCTCAAGGACTAGTAGAGACATCCAGGGTCAATTGCATAAACTCCCCCATCACATCACCCAGGTTTGGGTGGAGCTGTATGTTAGGAAGGCTCTGGGGCAGGGTAAGGCTGTGTGTTCAAGATTCTGGATAAATCAATTCCTGACAGATTGCTTCCCTCCTGCCCCTTGATACTAGTTATTCATCTCCTGAATTTCAGACATTTTGCTTTCCAAGGAAACCTGAAGTCTGAGCTTACCTACTCCTTCCTTTTTGTCTGGTTTTCCCACTCATTCATTCATGAGTTTGTTCACCATTTCATCAAACAGGTAGTGAGTCCTATTTTGTGCTGGACATCATGAAGGTTCACGGTCTTGACTAGTACCCAGTGGTTAACCAGCCAGGAGTTAAAAATGAGACTCGTTGTCAAATGGTGGACACTCAACCTCTCCCACGTATACCTCCCCAAAATGTGGAGGTACTCAAATACTTTCTTAAGTTTTAAGAACCTAGCTACACTTTAAAGCAAAACCTGAAATTTTCGGGTGGTAGATGCAGAGACAACTCAGTGCAAGTGAGTAAAATCAAAACCTGATGGACCTGGGCTGCAGGGATGGGGGCTTACAGCCCAGCAAGACCTGAGAGAAAGGGGGAGAGTGGGGGAAGGAGGGAGAGAGAGAACAGCTTCTGTCTGGGGCAGGATCAAACGTGATCCCTGAGCCTAGAGCCAGGCACTTGTGTCTCTCCGTGAACAAAGATTATGCGTTGGGTTTACAAGTTGTGTCACAGTCATTCTGTTGTGCTTGCACATGCATTTTACATGGAAATGTTCCAACAGTAAGGAACTCTGCACTATCTGATACATCCTGAGTTGACTGCGGTTTGCTGGATTAGTGAGAGAAATAGTGGGTTAATTACCATCAAGGTAAATACATAACTTTGCATGAATGCTTTCCTTGTACAAATGTGGGTTTTTTTCTAATAAACATTTTTAATCTCAATATTACAAGTCAACACTTTTTGAAGGTATTATGACAAAATTTCCAATATTACAGGAAAATGGATCTTCTTAGCAAACAGATGTAGACAGAAACTCTGAGGACAAGACATAAAATAAGTATAGATTGAACTTAAATTTTATGGTAATTGGTATGCAAATATTCCCCAGCCTTGTCCTAATCCATCTAACAAGATGTAATGGCTAGCTTATTGCTTGTCTTCTCTGAGCATCTGTGTCAACAGATTCCCATTTTTTTCAAGGTTCTTCATTAACTGCTAGGCAAAGCCCTTAGCTTCTGCTTCAGTTACATTTTCTAGCCAAGGCTGAATTAAAGAATATGAGCTAACACATTTCTGCTTGCACAACTGGGATCTGACTATTTCTGCCCACAGGCTGTGGGAGCTTCCTGCACCAGCACCTAAGGGCCCCAGCTAACCCTCCCTCTAGCATCGATCTTACCTTTGGCCCCCTTTATGCCTCAGATGCTGGCACTGCTGGTGACTCAGATGCTGGCTGAAACATCGTGGCCGTGACCCCACTGCAGGCCTTTGCCCCTGGTCTGACCACCTCTCTGAAGTACACTGAGTGTCTTTGTGCCCCACTGGACCCCTCACTCAGGCCATTCCACCCCTGCCCATTCTTGCAACCCCTTCCGGAAATTCACCAGAAACTCTAGGGCTCCCCCACAGCAGGTCCCTCCAAGGGCCATTCCCTTCCTTTTTCAGGCTGCCCCACTCCACATCCCATCAGAAGGTGGGTCCATTTGCCCATATCCTAGACCAGAGCCAAAGCCTGGGTTAATTTTGTCCCATGTCATTTCTGAGTCTTATGTCTAAATTTCACCTCAACAAATACACTGAGTTCTTTGCAAGTAGGGATCACAGCCCCCGCCACCTTGCATCCTCTTGCTGGGCTAGGCGCAGAGCTGGGCACTTGGGGGCTCTGGCTGCGTACGCTAGTGGCGGACTCAAGGCTAGTAGCTAATGGCTAACTCTAACCAGGTATGTGGGCTTGAGTAGGTGCTGCTGTCCCCTCCATTGTCTCCCCCCCATGCCCCCAGGCTAGGGAGACTCTATCTGTTTTGGGCATAGCTCCTGTGCTGCCCGGGTGTATAAGCTAAGGGATAATAGAGCTACAGAAGCATAAGCCCTCAATGATGGGGAATGTGTTTGTCTGCTAAGAAGCAATTTCAGCGAAAATTAACTCCATTTCAGTGGAAAGAGTGAGGCTTGGCATAAGCTGGCCAATCCCAGAGGACAATAAAATTACTTCGTCAAAGCTCCACTTGCTTAAATTAACCAAGCGAGCACTCCAGGATCCTGGCTAGGTACAGCGAGTAACTAGGTTTTAATGAACAAAAATAGCTTCTTGGATAAATAAGGAAAAGAAACCACAGCCTACCTCTAGCATAAGCACACATGGTGCCTATCTCAAGTACAACTGTCTCCCAAGCACACAATAGTCATGAGTATCCTCCGCACTGTCTACACTGTTGGCATTGGCTGTGTGTTCCCAAGACGTGTTCTTGGCCACTGATGTTCTGTCTATACAGTCTTCGCTGGCTTTGCCCTCAAGGATTATGTTCTTGTCCATGACATGTTGGACAGCAAGTCTCCTCTGGCTTTGTCTTCATGACTATGGACTGGCCACCCAGGTCCTGGGAAACTATGGACACTGACCGTTTCCTCCGTGATCACCTTCTTTTGTCCATTTACACCTCAGCTTCTACACTGTGCCCTTGCCCATCCTGTGCTGGTCAACTGTGTTCTAGACAACTATTATACTGATTGTGCCATCTAGATCTATGACCTTGGCCATTTTGCTTGAGCCACAGATACTTAGATAACTGGCTCTACCTCGATCAGGACCTTGGTGATTGTGTCCTGACTAGGCATGTCGTGGGAAATTGTCTATACCAAATGGAGTAAAATGTATTCACAGCCCCCTCTCCAAGTTAAATTTTTTTTAAGGATTTTATTTATTTCTTTGAGAGAGAAAGAGAGCACACAAGGAGGGAGAGGGACAGAGGGAGAGAGATAAGCAGACTCCCCTGATGAGTAGGGAGCCCGATTCGGGGCTCAACTCCAAGACCACAAGATCATGCCCTGAGCCAAAGTCAGATGCTCAACCAAATGAGCCGGCACCCAGGTGCCCCTTATTTTTTTTTTATTATTCATCTGCATCAGTTACAGTTCTATCAGAGAAACAGAACCAGTAGGAGAGATTAGGCAGAGAGTTGTAGATAGAGATAGATACATAGATAGATAGATAGATGATAGATACATAGATACATAGATAGATGTGATTGATAGAGCTAGATAAACAAATGATAGTCCAGTCCAATAAAGGCCCTATGACATGGAGCAGACAGCAGTGTAGACACACACAAGTTCACCAAGTAAAAGGGAAGTGGATTTCTTTCTCCGTTCCATCAGGAATAGCACTGGCCAGAATATCAAACCCAGACCCACCCCCCACCCCCCCAAGACACTGTTATCCCTGGCTATGCTTTCTCTGATCCTCTACAATAGCCTTTGCCTTCTGAGAAGTACCTTCTCCAAGTCAGACCCTCTGGTTCTCTGACTCCCCCCAGAATTCTATAGAATATGGGAGCCATCCATCCTTATGTCTTACTGTGACATATACAGAGAGAGACGGAGAGATTTACTGTGAGGAACTGGCTTCCATGGTTGTGGGAGCGGGTCAGGCATATCTAAGATCCGTAGGGCAGAACAAGAGAAAGCACAGGCTGGAAACTCTCTTATTCCTCAGGGAAACCTCAGTTCTGTTGTGGGAGCTTTCGGCTGATTGGATAAGGCCCACTCAGGTCATCCAGGATAATCTCCTCTACTAGAGTCAACCTACTGTAGATGTTACCTACATCTACAAAATACCTCCACAGCACAGCTAGATGAGCGTTTGAACAGCTGGGCGCTAATGAGAGAGGGTCTGCCAACTGCGGGCATCTCCCTTTAAATAACGAAGGTGGGTTCCCTGTATCTTGCTGCTCATCTGGAAGAGTTAAGAATCTGCTTCTCAGGTGTGGTCAGCCGTGGCATGAAGGAGGGACCTGGGAGGGTGGTCAGCCCCGTCTCCCCAGCTCCCACACACTAGCTGAACAAATTTATCTGTGAATGGTTTCTCGTATGCTCAGTGTAGCTGCCTGGCCCGAGCCCTGGTCTGTATGTCTGATTGTCTGTTCGTCTGAACTTTTATTCCAGGTGTACTGCGTGGCTTTGTCCTTAATGAGTCCTCCTCAAAGAGCCTGGCCTGCCTTCACGGCATGGTTCCCTTTGCACGGGGGCTCTTGATGCAGCAAATTCCTGGGCTGCAGAAGAATCTGAGTCTGTTCACTGCCTGCTGTGCCCTCTGTTTGCTCGTTCATTCATTCATTCATTCATTCATTCATCAGCAAGCATTGTGGAGAGCTTGTGGTGAGCCAGGCCCGGTGCCAGGCACCTGGGACCTGGGGATGAACGCAGGAGACAAAGATGCCTGCCCTCATCAAGCTTCTGACCTCCTGGGGAGAGAGGATCTGAAAAGTGATGAGCTACGTCTGGTGGTGATAATCACTGTGGACAATCACCAAGTGGGGCTTGGAGAACATGGATACTTGGGAGAACAATTTCCATTCTCAGTAGGGTGGTCAGGATACGTCTCCTTGAGAAGAAGATTTTCCAACACTCAGGGGATGGAAGAAGGCAAGGAATGGAGCCATGCCCTTATGGGGTTGAGTGACGGGACACTCTTGGCCAGAGCTCAAGGCAGGAAAATGTTTGGCACTTTCCAGGAAGGACAGGGACAGTTTCAATTAAGTGAAGTGGAAAAGAGCAAACAGGAAGAGCAGAGGCCAGGGATGCAGCCCCAGCAAGATCTGTTGGCTGGAGAGCTGCTAAGACTCAGGCTCTGATCTGAGTGAGATAGGACCCACTGGAGTGTGCCCCCATCAGACCGAGGCTCCCAGTCCCTAGCTGTCAGGAGAGCAGGCTGCTGAGCCGCCTCCAGGAGCCGCCTCTGCCAAGCCTGCCCTTCCCCTGGGCAATGCAGGGGTGAAAAGGCCCAGCCCTCTTGCTTCAGCTGGGGACAAAGCTGAAGCCCAGTCCAGCCAGCCCCAGAGCTCTGGGGATTCAGCAAGGCTACACTGCCTGCAGCCCAACTGCTCCCCCTACCCAAGTGTCCCTTTCCAGGCGCTGCCCTCAGAGGAGCCTCCCAGCCACACCACCTGCTCATTTCTGCCTGAGTCTGGTTCCCGAGAGGAAGAGCAGTGAGCAGGAGTCTCTACCCCTCAAAAGGTTGCACAGCCTTCCCTATGTGGAATCCAGGGAGGTTCCTCTGTGTGAGCTGGAGCTCCCTTCCCTGCTGGGAGGCAGCACCCCAGTGCTCTTGGAGAGCCTCCTGACAGGATCTGTGGTGTCCCCTCACTCTGCACTGCCTCCCCTCCACCCAGCACCCATTCCCGAGGTGGATTCCCCTTCGCCCAGTACGAAGAGATACTGTGTCTGCCATCCTACATGTTTCTGAGTGTTGCTGCTGGATTCCCACTCACAGAACCAGCCGCCTCCGGAGGCTGCCTGAGAAGTGATGATTCTCTCCAATAGGAAATCCATTTATAGGTGAGACTCAAAACAGGAAATGACTGTTTCCTCCAGTGAGGACCCGCTACGTCCCCCATCTCTACCGTGACCATGGCTTGCACCATGCCCAGTTCTCCGTGGAGAAGGTGCAGCTGTCAGTCAAAATGACCAGAGGTTGCAGTGATGTCCCGTACAGCATGGTGACTGTTGCTAACGCTGCTGTAGGATATATTTGAATGCTGTTAGGAGAGTAGATCTTAAGAGCTCTCATCACAAGGAAAAAAACAAATTTTTTTTCTTTTGTAATTATAGGAGCTGCTGATGTCAACTAAACTTATTATGGAAATCATTTCATAATATATATATAAGCCAAACCATTATGCTGTATGCCTTATACAGTGCTGGATGTCAATTACATCTGAAAACTAGAAGGGAAAAAAAAAAGACCACAGAGGTTCTGGTTAATGACGAGCCAGCAGCCCCACACAGCCAGTGCTGCTCACCGGTCTCACAGGCCTCCGCAGGCTGCTCTCCACAGAGAAATCTATCCTGGAGTGTCGAGAATATATAAACAACACATCACGTTAATAAGAAAAGATAAGCAACCAAATAGGAAAATGGCCAAAGGATATGAATTCACTGAAGAGGAAATAGATAGGCCAACTGACAGAAGAGAAGATGCTCAGCCTTACCAGTAAGCAGGGAAATGCAAATCAAATCACCCACGAGATAGCGTCTTATTCACGCCTGTAACTGGCAAAAATTGGTTTGATGATATCATGTGCTATTGAAGGAATGGGTTACCCCGGACCCCATGAAAACATGTGTGTCTCAGGAGCAACAGTGCCACTTCTGGGGTGACTGTGGGCCCCGGAGCCCCCTCCAGATGCATAAGAGGTGCGTCCCAGGATGCTACACGAGGTCGTTGGGAACAACCATGTGTCGTCACCCAGGGAGTGGCTCAGATGCTGTGTAATCACACGATGAATATTGCTCAACAATTCAGACACTGAACCCAGATCTACATGGATCAACACGGAGGAACATCTCTAACAGTCTGGAAGGAAACCCATTAGCTTCATAGGTGTAATTAGTTTGGGGAGTGCTTGGTGGAAAAAGGTTGGTCACAGGGGACTTTGGGTTTATCCGGAATCTTGTTATTGTTTAAAAAAAAAGAGAGCATATGGATGCATTTCTTGTTTCACTAGAGAACAATGTTAGGAGTCTGTCTTGGGGGAGGGGCCTTTCTTTCCCACCACTGCACCTGTGAGCTAATCCAAGTCCACAGCTGGCTGACAGACAGATTTCCCCAGGACCCCGGTGCGCCCCCACTGTTACAGGGCCCCCAGGGGCCTTCAGTCCACATCTTTTTCTGCCCCGCCAACCACCACACAGACCAACTTGCAAAGGCACAGGCAGAAGGTAGGGTTCCTGGCAGGAGTGACGGAGGCAGCCATTTGTTTTAGCCCATGTCTAGCAGGCTGTCCTCCCTGCCTGTGCAGCTGGCCGCCCACAGCAAGCACACACTTGGCCCACCCATGGGTCCAGAATATGCCATCCAATGGCCGCTTTGGCCCCCACCTCTGCAATCTGCTTGCGCTCCTCCTGCCACCAGTGCCACTGACATCTTGATGGGCCAGCAGGACCCAAAGGGGCTGTAGGCCACTGAGAAAGATGCAGCGGAACGCTCTCAGTGGGAGGGGAGGGGCAGAAAATTTTGGAACTATGCAGACCTCACAGGAGGTTCTTCCAGTAGATGTTTGCTTGCCCCTCCCCCGCCCCCCCCCCCCCCGACCAACCCTCCCAGGCTGAAGGCCAGAGGTTTCTCCAGAGCAATGGGGGGACCCTTCTGGTGATAGAGGCCTCAGTGTCATGCCAGGTGGCCCCAGCACCCCTCTGCCATGTTTGTTGCTCCTCATCTCCCACTCCTGCTGTGCCCGGTGCACAGGCTGAACCCCAGCCCTCCACCCGGGGAGGTGGGGGGACTGGACAGGTGGTACGGGAGGGCTGGCTTGCAGTGTTGCCTTGGCCAGCTGTTACTCCAGGAGGACCTGGGCTGAACTGCGGCGGCAGGAACCAAGGTCATCCTGGACAGCTGGGGACAGCTACCAGGGAAGTCCAAGCTGCAGGTCCAAGGGGGGCGGGGTTGGCCACGCTACTGGCATCTCTGAAGAGCCCATACCCAGCTCCGGTTCTCGTGCCCTGAGCTTCCCCAGCCCCTCCCGCCACCATCCACATCAGCTGGACCGCCTGCCCCTTGAACTCCAGTTCAACCCTCCCTCTTCCTTTGCCCTCCCACCCAACTTTATCCCACTTACTAAAGCGTCATTTCCCACCATCCACAGACTGATCCCTAACCCCTGGCCCCACGTAGATCAGCCATAGAATTTGAACGGGAGTCAGTCCAACCCAGCAAGAGAACATCAAGTGTTACCTCTCAGGCTTTCTGGGTGCAAGCTCTGACAACCACTCCAAGGGGACCCTGGAAGTCAGATCTGAGAGGGACCACGAGGTCCCTCTGGATTAGCCAGGAAGAATGCCCAGGTCTGGAAGCCCCACCTGCTCCGTCTCTGCCACCCATTGTCCAGGAGTCCCGGTTTGATGCTCACAGTTGAGAACACTGTGCCTTGCAGACATCCCCTTTGGCCTAGGCAGTGGTCCTGGGCACAGAAAGCCTGAGCCCTGTGCCTAGAGCCAGAGCTTAGGTTCAAATCCCAGCTCTACTGCTTAGCTGTGTGACATTTAGCAACTGTCTTTACCTCTCTGAACCTGATAGGATTGCTGTGAATATTTCCTACCTCTGAAAGTAACTGTAAAGTTTCCATTTGTCATGATTTTTTTAAAAAAACCAAGTTTCCATGACTTCCAAAAGTTTGGGAATCCCTGGTGTAATCCCAAAGTTTTTTTTATAAGTTCTTGGCCTGCTTACTGTTCAAAACATGAATTGCAGAAAGAAAAGGTGAGAAGAGAATAGCCCTGAGGACAAAAAAAAATCTGCAGAGTTAGGGCAAACTGCTGGGTGACAGCTTTGAAATGAAGCCACAAGGCTGTTAATTGCATTCTCTTTGCCCCCGGGTGTGTGCTCGTCTCTCTTCTCTGGTGTGGGATCAATGTGAGGGATGGTGAGCAGGATTAAGGAAGGCAGACTTTGATTAGACCATCAGACAGGTAAAAAGGTATTGAGCCAACTCCTGGTGACTTGTCACTAGATACAATTAATTGGTGCAAGTGCGTGTGTGTGTATGTGTGTGTTCTTTGTCTCTCTCTGTCTCTGCTTCTCCAACCCCTCTCTCCCTCTCTCCTTTGGCCCCCACTTTATCCCATTTAGTAAAGTATGTGCATTCATACCCAAGAGTCCTGTGACTCCCTGTAGGAATCCAATTTACAACGAGTAACCAAAGGTTCATAGTGGTGGACTGTCTGGGGTCTTAGTTCACTTAACACATATTTGCTGAGGACCTACTATGTGCCAGTAAATCTTGCAGGTGGTGGGGACAGAACAGAGAAAAAACAGATGGTGGGGTTGTCCTTGTGGTGCTTACTTACATTCCTTCCGATCCAAACAGGTGGTAAATATTTCCCATCCCCTAGCGACAGGCACTGCAATGAAACAAAGAGGAGAGGATGAGGAGTGAAGAGGAGACTATTTTGGATAAGGTGGTCCTAAAGCCTACAGAGTGCTCAGCCGACAGGACTCTCGTAAGCACCTGCCTAGCACTGGGGTGGAGAAAAAAACAATGGGCCTTGTTCTCCATCTGAGTCAGGAAGCAACACTCACGAATTGGGAGTGGAGACACTCGGTCAGATGGTGTGGATTAGGTGTGGGCATTCCAGTAGAGGCGGGGGAGGAAAGCCAAGAGTGCACCTGCTAGAGTAGAGAATTGGGGAACTGAAAACACTGATAAGATAGGGCAGTTGGAAAGATGGAGTCCTCCAGTGTGAACACGCTGAGCCGGGGTTTGCTGCACAACCCTCTGTGTGGTGAACAGCTCAGACTCTGGCCCAGTCTTGGGGGCTTATAGGCATCTTGTTATGTTCAGCTTGCTCATGTCTGCAGAAACCTGGGACTGAATCAAGCAATGGTTAGAGACAAGCATTTGAAAGTAACCAGTTATGCACAGAAGTACCCCTGGGGGTTGCATTTCTTTCTGTCTTGCTCTAAATAGTGACAACCATTCCTGCCTGATGGGGCCAAGCCTTGTGTCAGGCACTTTACATGCATGATGTCTTTTAATCCTTGTCACAACAGCTGAAGAAATACTGGGATTATTATCCCCATGTTTTAGAGAAGGAATCAGAAGTTAGGAGAGATGACGTAATTTGCCCATGTTCTGTCCCTTAATTAAATAAGCTATGGAAGACTTAACGACACAGCTAGTAAAACACAGAACCAGGTCTGTCTGACTCTGAAAACCTTCATCTGATCTGATCTATGGTGCTTAACTGTTTTCCATAAATAGGCTTCATTCTTTTTTAACACAGTAAAAGCTTATACTGAGCTATTCTCACAGAGTCCTACTTTGTTTCAAAATAAGCAAGAACACAAAGAAAAGTGTTCCATAACTCAGAGTCAGAGGTCCGGGGGCACAGGGCCCGTGGCAGGTGATCTATCCTGCAATAACACACCACCTTCACCCCCCACCCCCACCCCCAGCTCACCTGAGCGGACAGTGTTCCTGGTGGGGGAGGGGCTTGTGACCCGGTGGCTTGCTCAAGAGGGGGCCACAGAGGCGAGCCAAGCTGAACTGGGATAAAGATACTAAAATGAAGCAGGATTACAGAATCTCCTACCCCAGTACCTAGTGAAACAAATTAAAAATAGTAAAAACAAAAGGAAAAAAATTTTTTTTTGAGACGGAGATAGAGTGGGTGGTGGGGAGGGGCAGAGGGAGAGGGAGAGAGAGAGAATCTTAAATAGGCTCCACGCCCGTACAGAGCCTAACATAGGGCTCGATCTCACGACCCTGAGATCATGACCTGAGCTGAAATCAAGAGTCAGATGCTTAACCAACTGAGCCACCCAGGCGCCTCATGAGAACTATTTAAAAAAAAAAAAACAGTAAAAAATGGATGAGAAAATAGAAAAACCTTATACCACTTTTAAAAATAATCACCATAAAAAGAAATGCTCAGGTCAGGGGGTGGCAGAGAAGTAGCCTGGAAGGAGGATGGTCCGGGAGAATGAGGAATGGGGGTGGGGGTTGCCAAAGTGTCCACGTTGTGCTGTGTGCAGGGAAGAAGCTGGAGACCACTGACCCAACTGCTGGGCTCACAGCCCAGGCCAGAGTGGCCCTGATCTCAACATTTACTGGAATCCCTATTAAGAAATAGGTTCCAGGCCGCCCCGTGACCAAATAAGCTTCCTACACCCATTCTCATGCCCTCAGGTTACAGAAAAGCAGACCGAAGAAAACATCAGCGCCCTCAGAGGAGAATGGAAATGAGAGGGACAGAGACAAAGAAATGAGGAGGAGAGCTGCAGACAGAGAACTGGGTATTGGCACCTGGTCAATGGCTCCCTGCCCATCTTATGTATATCACTTGGGTTGCTTTTTTGGTTGCAAGGAGCAGAAAACCAAATAGAAGTGGCTCAGATATTATCTGAGATATTATCAGATATATTACCCAAATAGAAGCCCCAGGACCCAGAGCCTTTCTGCTTTGTCATCTTTCTGCTTTGTCATTCTCAGCACATTTTGCTTAGACTAATGTTCCTCATGAGGCTAAGATGGCTGCCAAAATTCCAGGCATTGCAGAGGCAACCTCACATTTCAATGGCCAGAACTGGGCCACCTGCTTCTTCCTAAGCCAATCACTGGCTAGGGAAATGGAACTACTGTGATTGGCTTAGACTAATTAAGACCCACCTCTGCCCAGGGCTTCCTTGGGGAGAGTGAGCACCCAGATAGGTCTGGGGCTCTAACAACACAAAACACAACAGGGGGACATGGAAGGATGGCTTTGATGAGTAACCAACAGGTTTACTCCACCCTGGTTATATTAGCCACCCCAGGACCTTTGTCTAAGCACCCAAAACAGTCCTGATTAACCCAGGCATGAGGGAAGGCAAGCATAACAGGGGGAGTCTGGAAAAAGTCTACATTTAGGAGCATGATAAGCAGTTCTTCATAATTATCAAGATTCTGACTGAGGGAGTGGGCTGGGCAAGAGGTGGGCAGTGTGCCAGGACCTCAGCAAGCACCCTAGGATTTGGGAAAAACGGACACTTCCCCAGAGTCAGCCTTTGGCCCACCCATCCTCAGGCCATGGCAGGTGCATGCAGCTGAGAGGTCCCAGAAGCCAACATCCACATCTTGACCATACAGCTGAAGTGTGTCCCCACACAGGGAAGGGTTGGGCCGAGAAGCCATGAGGACCAGCTGCGGTGGGCTGGCTGGCGCCCTGGGCACGACCCCACGGTACCCAGCCACTCTCCTGCCTGCATGAGGAGGCAGCATGCTGGCCTGTAGTCGCCGATGTCCTCCTGATTTGGGCACCCGCGACACAACTCCTGTCACCATCACTCCCATTTCATACTCTCTCAAATATTAGTTAATTTTAACTTATGCCTAAATTTTATTTTTCTATTTCTTTCATGTCTATTTAGAGGATACCTAACAGGAAGCTTTGAATCATGTCATAAATGACGTCTCATTTTTCATACTATGAGTACAAGAAAACACAATGAAGTCAAAATAATGTTATTAAACCCTAATATGATACCACTGCCTGGCAAGACGCTCAGCCCTAGGCCCACTCCCTCTTCGTTAGAAGAAGAGGGATTAGCAAGTATTATGAAGGTGTTAACACACTCTAGCACCAAATCAAGGCATTCTCCTTAAAGCCATTAGAAGGCTTGCAAGATAATTTGTAGGCAAATAACTTTCTCACTGTGGAATCTGAGAGTATTCGATGCTGGGCTCAAGGCTCTTCAACACGTCTCTTGAGTGCCACCACACTCTAGGGACACCAGAGATGTGCAAGAGCCTTGTCTCAGGGTCAGAGGAGCTGTGCTCAGCCCAAGAGCTTGGACTGGGGCAGGTCACATGGCCTCAGTTTCCTCAGCTGTCAGAGAGGGTCCATGGTCTCCGTCAGAGTGGTGGGAGGGTGCAGGCGGATACCGTGTGGAAGGCACCTGCAGCTCTCTCCCAAGCACGCTGCAATGGCTGGGGCAGGGGTGGAAGGGCCCTTCAGTGGGGCCTTGTGGCTGAGAGAGCCCCCACCCCCCAACCTTGGCACCAAGCACCCTGTTGCCAGCTCTGCAGCCGAACGGCAGGAGGCCCAGGTGCGCCCACCCAGCCAGGGCAGCGGAGAGGACCAGCCAGCAGCCACTGCAGGGGTGGGAAGTGACAGGCTCTGAGGCTGAAACCACCACCAAATACCGCCCTATGCTCCCTCCTGCGGGGATGGGCAGTGACTTCATGGGAGCTCCTGGACAGCGCACTGCTCTTGAGACGCCTACACTCATCCTCTCTTGGGGCCAGTGGGTCAGCGCCACATGTTTGCTGGGTGTCTGTGGACTGCTGCCCACAAGTCGGAGCCCCTCGTGTCTGATTCTGATGGGCACAGACAACAAGAATACACCCAGAGGTCAGATCTGGGGGGCTTGCCCCACACTGGGGGTCCAGCTCTGCCCTGGGAGAAGTAGGCACTCTGGTCGGCCAGCCTGGGTCACATACCCTCTACCATGGTGGGACGGCAGGACTATGAAGAAGGCAGTCCCAACAGATGATAAACAGGACAGTTTCCACTGCCCGACCTGTGGATCTCAACCCATTGATGGGTTGTGAAACCAATGAGTGAGTTGCTGGAGAGGGGGAAGGACACTGGGTGGGGGTGGGGGGGACCACAGTAGCCATCCCCTACAAAAAACTCTAGAGGACAACTGTCCCGACAGGAGTGGGTAGGCTAGAGACCCCATGACCAGGGATGAGAGCAGGAAAGCAGGTGCAGAGAAAACAGTGTGACATCACAGCTTGGAATATGGGCAGCGGGGCAGCAGGCTGGGCGCATGGGCGTGTCTGGAAACACAGTGGACAGCTCCCCATTCTGCATCCTTTATACAAAGACGTCCTGGGCACATGGTCTGACCATCTCTAGTTATTTCCTTCTGGGAATCAGGGCATATCTCCCTCTAGTCTTTCCCACAAATACTTCACACACACACACACACACACACACACACACACACACACACACATTACTATGCCTATAGATATATCCTGAGTCTCAATACAAATTTACTTCTGTCTGTGGGTCATAAAAAAGGGAAAAACATTGCTCCAAACCATTCTCACTGAAGCCAGTGGAAATGTAAAATGAGCTCTGATTTTAGATTCCAGACCTGGTCCAGAACCTTACCAGCCATAGGATCCCAAGCAGGGACCTCTGTTCTCTGACTCCAACTGCAAAATAGGGTAAATCCACTGCTCTCAACCACAGGTAATGCACAGTGAGATTGAATCACCATACTAATGGAAGTGATTTCTGAACAGCTCAGCTCCCTACAAATGCATGATAGTAAGACGGTTAATATTAGGTCCTAGCCAAGAACCCATCTTAAGCCACAGTCCAGAAAACCAAGTCTTGTTCTTCGATTGCATCTACTTAGCCAGCTGTTCGATTCCCATATGTTCCTTTCTCTTCCAAAGCCTCCACCGCCAATTGGAATACAAGATAAAAAACACCATCTGGGCTCTGAGTCCTCCAGCTCCCTGCCCAGGACGTCTTGGGGCCGGGAGATGAATTCCAGTTCCTTCTGGCACTCTCATCTTCCCTGGCTGACTGTGTTGGCGAGGGCTTACATGTGGGCAGGCTCTCAGCCATGTTCCGCATGGCTCTCCACCACACATCGGAAGGGCTCGCAGCTCCTGGACCCTGCCCCTGCTGTCCTGCTGGGAGCTTCACTGTTGATACCCCTTCACCGCATCGGTCACAGCAGTCCTGCCCTCCATGTGGGGTGAAACGTGCCTCCTACCCTGGGAACTGCATTGACAGAGGGCCCCACCAATGGCAGAGAAGCAATGGCCTCTGGCCTTGATCGAGGCTCCACTTTTCACAGGCACTTCTGCTTATGGGTTGCTAGATGTAATAAATGGATGCAAACCTGGCCTCTATTCTTCATTCATGCCTGTGTCCATGCCTTTGCAATGTGGCTTTGTAGCTCTTCCCATCAAGATGCGGGGTCCATTTCCCCACCCCTACTGGGTGGCCTGTGACTTGCTTTGGCCAAGAGAAGAGTGGAAAGGACACCATGCCAGTTTTGAGCTTGGGCCTCAAAAAATCTTGCAGCTTCCACTTGACTTTCAGAACGCTTAATGCCTGCTCCATGAGCAAGCTCTGGTCTAACCTTCTGAAAAGACCCAGAAGAGAAAGAGGTCCATCCTAGCCTACCAGCAGCCAACCCTCCAGCATGTGAGAGACCTCCACCTAGACCAGCAGAACTCCCCTCTGACCTTCACTGGCCCCAGATGCATGAGTAAGCCGACCCGAGATCAGCAGAATGACCCAGCCAACCCGTAGCCTCATAAGAAATAATGTCTGTTATTTAAAGCCACTAGGTTATGGTATAATTTGTTACAAGAGCTCACTGACATATTAAGAGCATGCCTTCCTTCTCTTAGAGGAATCAAGAGAGAAGTAAAAACTCTGGTAGGTTGTTCCATTGATGTGCTTCCCTGCCCCCAATCAGACGGTCTGGACGGAACGTGAGAACCCTGGGGCGAGGTTAGAATCTAGCCCCTCATCTTGAAGCCTGGGTGTCAAGCAATGAAGGAAAAGGGGTACACGGCAAGTAGATTAACACTAGTCACTAGATATCCCTGTCCCTGCTCAGTTCTCCCTCTCTCCTGCCCATCCTGGGTGCCCCCACCCCTACTCCTTCCTGGTCTGCCAGAGAAGGCACAACAATTTTCTCACTTAATTGCACTGAGCAACATAGCTGTCTCTGTCCTAGCCACCCAAGGCATGCCCTGGGGTACACTTTTTTTAAAGATTTTATTTATTTATTTGACAGAGAGAGAGCGAGAGAGGGAACACAAGCAGGGGGAGTGGGAGAGGGAGAAGCAGGCTTCCTGCGGAGCAGGGAACCCGATATGGGGCTCAATCCCAGGACTCTGGGATCATGACCTGAGCCAAAGGCAGACGCTTAACGACTGAGCCACCCAGGTGCCCTCTGGGGTACACTTTTTACACAAAGACTCACATGGTATTCTGCTAACACAGTGTTCTGCTAACACGGTGTTCTGCTAACACGGTGGTTCTCAAAGGATGGTGTTGTCACCAACCTGTGACACCGACAGCAGTTTTCACATCTTTGGTGATAATATTCCAGTGTATTTATATTCAGGTATATTCAGCTAAGATATATCAGCTTGAGAAATCTACAATGGCATGTTTCCACTTAAAATAAATTCAAGTACAACTGGATGCTAAATGGGGGATTTCAGGGGAGACCTCCCAGCCCCACAGATGCTGCTCCATGAAGGTGATGAAAGTCCGGAGGCAGAATTCACAGAGGGGATGACCCGAAACGGGAGTCAGAGCTGAGCTTGGAGGGTCGGAGAGTGGGGAAAGGTGGTTTCTGGAGAGAGATGTTGGGGGGCGAGTGGCTCATGTGCTGGAGGTGACAAGGGGCTTGACATGGTGCAGGTGGCATTCACCTCTTAGTGAGTGGTGCTTCAGGAAGAACCTTCGGGAGAGCCTGGTGCGTGTCGCTGAGTCTGCAGCACCTGGAGACTGATCTGTGATACTTACCTGAGCAGCATGGAGGCAGGTGGTTGTGGCCACAGACCTCAGGGCAGAGAGAAAAAGTCCCACACTGAGAACACGGGTGGTCTGGCTTCCGTGGAGCACACTTTACAAGGCCCTCTTTATGGAAGGGAAATCAGATTCCCTTGAGGAGCTCCTTGCTGGGACACCTCCCGAGCCTTGAAAGCACCTAAACAAGGGGTGGCTTTGAGGCTGAAGCTTCGTGCCACCTGTCTTTTGCTGGGTGGTAGCCGCAATGACAAGAACACGGGAGCAAGAATGAGTAAGTGTCTCCCATGAGCCAGATGTGGGTCACGTGGGAGAGAGAAACAGCCAGAAGCTGTTTTAAATCCTGCCCAACAGGGGTGAGAAGGTGCATCCCGAGAGAATGGCCTGGCCACAGAAAGGGCCAGAAGGAACCCATAAAAGGCCCCAGTGGGAAAGAGCTACCTTTTAACACTGGCCCGCCCAGACTGTGCAATGATGCACCTGTCACCTGATATCTCCTCTACCCAAACGGGGCTAAAAAGAAAGAAACATCGCCCAAAGGATTGTGCTGCCTGTCCTGACACAAGCCACTAGCCCTCAGAGGGGCTCCGTGGGGAGTGGCCTGGACGCTCTTGCTGAAATGTGACCTAAAGTGATCACGGGACATTTTTTAAATGGCCTAAAGCAGAACAGAGAAGACACAGTACAAACACAAGTTTTCAGAATCACAGCCTCTAAATTATACCTGCTGTCCCAATGACTCAGTGAATCAATTTTTTAAAAATATATTGTAGTAAGTGGAATATTATTCAGCCATGATAAAAAGGAAATCCTGCCATTTGTGACATGGATGGACTTCGAGGGCATGACGTTAAGTGAAATAAGTCAGACAGAGGAAGACAAATACCGTATGATTTCACTTATATGTCTAAAAAAATCCAAATCTTAAAAAGCCGGAACCCGGGGCACCTGGGTGGCTCAGATGGTTAAGCGTCTGCCTTCGGCTCAGGTCATGATCCCAGGGTCCTGGGATCGAGCCCCGCATCGGGCTCCCTGCTCGGCAGGGGGCCTGCTTCTCCCCCTCCCTCTGCTTCTCCCCCTACTCATGTTCTCTCTCTCTCTCTGTATCTCTGTGTCTGGAATGAATTAAAAAAAAAAAAAAAGCCAGAACCCAGAGAAAGAGAGAGTAGAGTGACAGTCACCAAGGGCTGGGGGCTGGGGGAAGTTGGCAGATGTTGGTTGAAGGCTGTAAACTTCCAGCCACAAGATCAACAAGTCCCGGAGCGCTAGCGTACAGCATGGCGACCACAGCAATAACACTGTATTATGTACTTGATGTTTGCTAAGAGAGTAGATCCTAAGTGTTCCCACCACAAAAAGGAAATGGTGACCATGTGACGGCACAGAGGTGTTAGTCCACCTGTGCAGGTAGTCATTTTGCAATATGAGCATGTGTCAAATCAACACGCTGTATGCCTTAAATGTACATAATTGTATTTCCCCATTATGTCTCAATAAAGCCAGGAGGAAAAAAGAAAATGCACTTTGAAAAGGTAAAAATATGCTGTATTAGTCAGCTCGGGCTGCCATAACAAATACCCCCAGACTGGGGCGGGGGGGTAGGTGGGGGGTTCAACAACAGACATAGTCTCACCATTGTGGAGGCCAGAACTGCAAGATCTAGGTGTCTCGGGGTTGGTTCCTTGTGGGGCCTCTCTCCTCAGCGTGCAGAGGGCCACCTTCTCCCTGTGTCTTCATGTGGTCACCCTCTGTGCACGTCTGTGTCCTAATCTCCTCTTCTTAGAAGGACACCAGTCAGATTGATGGTGACCCATATGACTTCATTTTACCTGAATCACTTCTCTGGAGAGCCTATCTCCAAAGAGTCACATTCTGAAATGCTGAGCTTCAACATAGGAATTTGGGGTGGGGTGGATACAATTCAGCCTGTTACATCTATGAAGTAAATAAAAGGTATTCAGACTTCAGGATAGGAGGCTAAACTAAAAACACTAATACCATGATCATGGCCAAGAAATTTGATGTTTAAACACTAATATAATCTAGTACATGGTGCATATTCAAATCTCCCACCTGTCCCCTAGATTTCCTTCATATATTGTTTTTTGACCCAAGATCTAAACAAGAATGTATGTGATTGAAGTTCAGTCTCTTTTATTCTAGAACATTTCTCCTGGTTTTTCTTTTGTCTGTCATGACATTGACCGTTTTGATCAGATCCAGGTTAGACACTTGGGTGGAGGGACATGGGTGATGGTGTGAGCTTCCTACTCTCCCACCTCGGGAGACACCGGATATCTATCTGTCCCATGACCAGGGATGCTAAGTGTTTCACTCTGCTAAGGGAGTGTCCACCAGATCTCTTCATCATAAGGCAAATTTTCCCATTTTGAATTATCGAGTTGTCTGTGAGGTACATGGGTGGTTCAGTCCGTGAAGCTCAGGTCATGATCTCAGGGTCCTGGAATTGAGTCCCATGTGAGGCTCCACACTCAGCGAGGAGTCTGCTTGTCCCTCTGCCTCTCCTTCTATGCCTCCCCCCACTCTCTCTCTCTCTCTCTCTCTCTCTGCCTCTCTCTCAAATAAATAAACAAAATCTTTTTAAAAAATTATTGAGTTGTTGGGGCGCCTGGGTGGCTCAGTTGGTTAAGCGACTGCCTTCGGCTCGGGTCATGATCCTGGAGACCCGGGATCGAGTCCCGCATCAGGCTCCCTGCTCGGCAGGGAGTCTGCTTCTCCCTCTGACCCTCCTCCTTCACATGCTCTCTCTCTCTCTTAAATAAATAAAATCTTAAAAAAAAAATTATTGAGTTGTCTGTGGGGTGATACTTGAGGACTCTGACTTGCCAGCTCCCCAACAAACTTTCGCCTGTTTCCCCATTCTTCGTGATCCTCATCTGCATCAGCTAATAGGTTGGAGATGGCAAAATGAAGTGTGTAACATCTCTGGAACGGACACTGGAAAGGCATCACTGGACAGTGTTATCAAAGAAGATGGGCAAATAAGGACATGGAAAAGCAAGATCTGAAACTACAGATACAAGATAATGTATTTGCTACCACAAATATCGGGGTATGGATGTGTCTTGGAGCTTCTAGTGGCTAATATGTAAGGGCACTTTTGGCAGAGCCACACTCCGTCTCCTGGAACCTGCCCTGAGAAACAGAATACCAGCAGGGAGGCGGACGTGGGGTGTCACCATGAAAGGACAGGTCTCCTCTTACCTGTTTGGGGACTCCAAGCTTGTGACTCAGAATTCAACACTGACTCCAGGTTAAATGTGGCTGATTGAAAATGGGTAGGAACTTCTGCTTCAATCTGAATTCCCACTAAAATTGCAATAAAAGGATTTTAGGGTGGGGGAGTCAAAAGCTCAGAAAGACAAGGAGAGCAGGAGAGGAGAGAACAACAAATGTCAGACTCAGGGAGGGATCTGGGCGACTGGTAACTCAGTCAGTGGATGGAAGAGTGCTGACCCCCTAGCCCAGCAGCAGGGAGGCCTAATACACAGAACCTGTGAAAGTCTCAGGAATTGAAAGCCCTGGAGAACAGAAACAGAGGGTTGGTTGAAAGCCTCCTCCACTCGACAACATCACCTTGTTCCAGCACAACACCGGAGACTAATTCTCTAGAAACCACAATGGGGGCTCTGAACTAGGGAATACTGGTCAGAAGACACAAGGGAAATAAGTGAACTTGACACATTGAATGCCAAGACCTCCAGCCCTCTTCCCCATCAATGTCCCGGCCTGGTACCTGGCTTCTCTCTCCAGGTAGATACTCCAGGGAGCCTGACCAGATCAGGAAGAAAGACCTTGAGGGTTGCCCCAGGAGACACCCAGGTAGATCACTGTGCAATGAAGCCCACAACCAATAAGCCATCCCTCTCCCATCACACACACACACACACACGCACGCACGCACACATAGAGACGCAGAACTTTCCATCAAGATTTTAGTGCCCTGCTCTTAAATATAAACAGACAATCAAGGACCACCAGACATCTCAGGAGAGCTTTGAGATGAGAGACAGAGGTCAGAGCAAACAAATTAATGACAAAAGCAACTTAAAGGAAACAGCTGTTATGCAGGGAGAAAAAATTTCAAAATGATGGTCATTCATCAATATATTCAGAGACATACGAGACAATATTCTGAGCATGAAACAAGAACAGAATCATATTCAACAAAAGGAACAAAAAAAGAAAGAGCTCTTGGAAATTCAAAACTATGCCAGCAGAAGTGAAAAACCTAAGAGTTTGGAGGATACAGTTGAGCAGGGCCATAAAGTAGAACAAAGAAAGAGAAAGGACCAGAAAGTTAGAGGACCCATCAGGAAACCCGACATCTGAACAATAGGGGTTCCAGTGGAGAGAAGAGAAAAGGGAAAACCATCCACAGAAGTCCCTCAGAGTGGAGAGTCTGGGCATTCTAGGTTGGAAACGACCACGAACTGGAGGGAGACAGACCTACGTCAAGATGCAGGTGGGAAACCTGATGGCACAGAAGATAAAAAGAAGGCCCCAAAAGCTTCCGGGGAGAGAGAATAAACAAAACAAGTATAAAAATTATACAAGACTCTAAGGTCCTATTGGCACTGACTTCCTAAAGCAGCCCTGGAAGCTGGAAGCCAAGGGAGTGATGTCTGCAACACTCCTGGGAAATGAGGAGCTGGGTCTCCAATCTGACAGAAGAGAAAGGTGGCCAGGATGGGGTGAAGGAGGCGCTGAGCATGAGGACAGGAAGGCAGGGGTCAGGCCAGACACGTAGAAGGTCTGGGAAAATGTGTTAGGGGACGAATGGGCAGAATAGCCAATGATTTGAAGGTAGGGAGAGGAGATTGATTGGCTCACCTGGAGACTGTTTGGACATGAATCTGTGACAAGTGAATAGAAAATTAATAGATTATTAACAGACTGTAGAAAATTAAGCAAGCAAAGACAATCGTTAACGCTGGGGAGTAGAGAGCAACAGATCATCCCAGATATGCATGAGTTGCTAAGTTACAGCCTTCCAGAAAACTCAGTTGAGAAATATATTCTACCCGTTTAAGATTCAGGAATGGGGAAGTTAAGGTAGAAAGGGATTCTAAGTATGGACAGTTATTCTTGAAAAAGGAGATGCAGAAAAAAAAATAATAATAAAGTAAAAAAATAAAAAGGGCGCCTGGGTGGCTCAGTTGGTTAAGCAACTGCCTTCGGCTCAGGTCATGATCCTGGAGTCCCAGGATCGAGTCCCGCATCAGGCTCCCCGCTCAGCGGGGAATCTGCTTCTCCCTCTGACCCTCCCCCCTCTCATGTGCTCTCTCTCTCTCAAATAAATAAATAAAATCTTAAAAAAAAAAAGAAAAGAAAAAGGAGATGCAGGATGCCTGGGTGGCTCAGACAGTTAAGCATCTGCCTTTGGCTCAGGTCATGATCCCAGGGTCCTGGGATCGAGCCCCGCATTGGGCTCCCTGCTCAGCGACGAGCCTGATTCTCCCTCTCTCCACTCCCCTTGCCCCCACCCCCCGCTCGTGCTCTCTCACTTTCAAATAAATAAATAAAATCTTTAAAAAAAAGAAAAAGAAAAAGAAGATACATAATGATAAAATAAATGAACAAATTAAACACGAAAATTGGACCTAAGACTCTGGATCATACTTGCAAACACTGTGAGGAGGAAGTAGGTAAAATAGGCGAATTTCTTTCTACACAGAGGGGAATCAAGAGTTATAAATTTAGTCTTGAGGTCCATTTTTACAACATATATCCATTTTAAATAAAATAAAAGTATACCAGCAAAATTAAGCACATGATGTATACCTTCCCAATCAAAGAAAGTGAAGTCAAAATGGCAAAAAGCCAGAAAGCACAGAACTGTGCCAGAAGACCAAGTGGTTAAGCCCCTTTTAAAAAGATAAAACTCAAAATAAAACCCAAAGATAATGCTATTTTTAAGCAAAAACATCGAAAACAAAATTACACAGAAAGTTTAAAAATATAGAGATGCTAGTGCAGTCTGGTCAGACCAAAGAGAGAATGTGGAATAAAAAATAAAAGTCGGGGAACAGAAGGAGAGACTCAGGGGTGGTACCCGCTCAGGAGTCAGGCTGTGCTCTGAGCAGAAAGCAGGAGCGCCGCCTTTCAAGAGAGGCGAGCTCGAGCTGGGTGTTGGTGAGGGCGGAAACCTCTGTCCCCTGGGCCACCCTGTCCCATCATGCGATGAGGAAGCCAAGGCCCAGCGAAGCCCTCCAGTTGGCATGACGAGTCAGGGGTAGGATTGGGAAAAGAAACCCGGTCTGGCTTTTTCCTTTCACCCCGCCAGCCTGTGGCCCTCATTAAGGGAAGAAGTTCCCAACAAAAGCAGCCTCATTTGTCAGGAGGCTGGGGGTCCCTGCTCCTGACTCACACTTTGAAGTCCAGAGGGCTCCTGATGCTGGGGCAGGGCTGGGGTGGAGAGTCCTCCGGCCAGGGTCCCCAGCAGCCCACCTTTGGGAGTCCAAGTCCATCCCACTGGTCTTGGGGCAGCGGCCTCCCTGCCCCAACAGAGAGTGTCCCTCTGTCTCCCCATGCCCACAGCGGGGGCCAGACGTCAGCCCTTCCATGCTTGCTCAGCCCCGCGCTGCAAGGGAGGCAGGAGGAGGTCCTCGCAGGGGACCGCCCACCTAAAGGACCAGAAGATATTGTCACTGTGAAGGCAAACGTGCTGCATGTGACCTGTTCCCTACCAGGATGACAAGTGCAGGGCCTTCCCACCTCTGAGCCACGTGCCAAAAAGGCTCTGGTCTTGGGAAGGGCAAGGTTCCAGAGAAAGCCTAGGAGAATTCCATCCCACCCTGACGCTACCTGCAGGGTGGGAGAAAGCAGACTGCTCCAAGGAGAGGATCATAGCCAGCAGCACTGCAGGAGACACGGGGCCCTCTCTCACTATCTCTCTTGCTACCTCTTTTATCTCTATCTCTCTTTTTTATCTCTGTCTCTGTTTCCCTCCCCTATGGTCTCCTGTCAAGCACCAAGGGCTGCAAGTAGCTGCGCATCCGTCCAGACGTGCACGTGAAGAGTTCTGGTGGCCTCGGGACTCTCCCTGTGGCCCGGCCATCTCATGTGAGGGTGTCTCCTGTTGGGAGACCCCCCACATGCCCATGAGGGACTTGCTCTGCCCAACTTTGGCATGAAAGAGAGCTAGTCCGCAGGGCCCTGCAGGTTCCCATCTGCCAGCTGAGTGGTCAGCAAGAGGCACACATCAGTCTACTCTGCAAACCCAGCCTCCCCAAAGCTCTCTCCAGCAAACACTGGGGGCCTCATCAACATGGGAGGACACAGAGGAAACCAGACTGGAAGCCCCCACTCCTTACTGATCTCTTCTGCTCCCCCGTCTCACTCCCTGTTAAGCCCAGGACCGACCCTGACTGGTCGGGCCTCACAGCCTGCTCCTTCTCTCTGCCCTGCACTGACCCCACGCCCACCCCGCTGTTTCTCGAAGAAGCTGGGCAAGCCCCACCTCGTGACCTTTGCACTTGCTGTTCCCTCTGTCTCAGAGAGATGCTCTCACTGGATACCCACAGGGCTCCCCCACCTCCTGTTGCACCATCAAGCATCACCTCCGTGGTGAGGTCACCTGACCATGTTACTTAACATTACAACCCCTCCCCGCCCACACACACACACAGCACTCCCATTTCCAGATGTCGGCTTCACTTACTGCCTCACCAGACCTAAGTTCCATGAGAACAGGGGTTTTGTCTACTATCTCCCAGCACCTGGAAAAGAGCCTTGCACACAGCAGGTGCTCAATAAATACTTGTCGAATGAATAAATGAACATGCCTGCCTTTTCGCTCCCTTCGCCCACCCTCTCCTTGGCACATGCTTGGTCTCTGTCTGGCAGATTTCTTTCTTTTTCTCCTTTTAATGAAGTACAGGGATACACGTGTTACAATAGTGCTCACCACAAGCGAGCATCAGCGCTGTTACAGTACCTCTGACTGTTCCCTGTGCTGTGCCCCTCATCCCCGTGACTGATTCATCCCATGACTGGACGCCTATCCCTCCCACTCCCCTTCCCCCCTTCTGCCCGTCCCCATCCTCTCCCCTCTGGCGACCACCAGTTTGTTCTCTGTATTTATGATTCCGTTTCTCCTCTTTTTTGTTTGTTTGGTTTGGTTTTTAGATTTTACATATAAGTGAAATCATATGGTATTTGTCTTTTTCTGTCTTATCTCACTTAGCACATTACCCTCTAGGTCCATCCATGTTGTCGTGAATGGTGGGACGTCCTTCTTTTTTAAGGCTGACTAGTATTCCTCTGTGTGTGTGTATGTGTGTATGAATCACATCTTCCTTACCCATACATCCTCTGATGGACACTTAGGTTGTTTCCATATCTTGACAACTGTAAATAACGGGGCTGCAGATATCTTTTCAAAATAAGGATTTCATTTCCTTCAGATAAATATCCAGGAGTGGAACTGCTGCTGGATCATATGGCAGTTCTATTTTAAATTTTTTTGAGGAACGTCCATGCTGTTTTCCACAGTGGCTGCACCAGTGTGCATGTCCACGTCTGGCTTCTCTGTTGTCTTCCCAGCCTCTTCTGAACCCAGGACGGCTTTCCTCCTCTGCCTCCTGCCCACCACTGCTGGAGTCCGGCACAGGGGCAGGCTATGCCCTAGCACCAAGCGACAGCAAAGCCAGGGCCTGGCCCTGCAGGGAGGCTGCCTCCTCTCCCGCCCTCCCCAGGGAGCTCCTCGGAGCGCTGCACCGGAGACTAGGTCTCAAACTTCCACCCCACCTGGGAAGGAAGCTGCGGGAAGGGGTATTTGCCTCAACAAAACTCAGAGCCTTGGCAGCTAAATTCAAATCAGGTGCAATTTTGATGTCACTCCAAATAGTCTGGGCAAGAGCGCTAAGGGATTTTCTTCTTGAAATTATAAAAGGAACGGAGAAGGCCTGTGAATTCTAACAGCTGCGAATTAGTGAGCCTTAGGAGAGATTTGGGGGATCACGAAGACTCTACCTGGAGCAGGCCTTGGGTGCCTGACAGTGAAGGCAGAGCCAGCCACTGCCTCCAGGACGACAGGTGCGCTGAGCCAGGCACAGGGAGGAGCCAGGTGCTGCCTCCCGCAAAAGCACGGGGCCACTGTTCTCCCAGGAGCAGGAGCAGAGCGCTGTGGACAGGAGTGGAAAAATAAAGCCAGGACTCCACCTAGACATGTGCCACATCAGCCCTGTCCAGTGCAGGAGCCGCGAGCCACATGTGGCCACTGAGCCCTTGAAATGTGGCTGATGCAAATGAGGAACTTTTATTTCACTGAAATTCACTTTTGTTTAAACACAGAAAGCCACGTGTGGCTAATAGCTACCACATCAGACAGTGCAGATTTGGAAGTAGGTGTCTCAGGCAATAAACTAAAACCATCCCTTAAAGGAATGAGGAGCAGCGTGCGGAGAACAGCCAGCCTGAAACCCATCTCCCCCAGTGCCAGTCTCGTTGGCAGGAAGGAGGGAGGGAGAAGTTTAATACTAAGTTCTGTTAGAGCGAATAGTAACTTAGTTACCACTCTTCCCAGGACTTAGTGCAATTAAACAAGTGAACAAAAGAAGGTGTAGACAGATTGGAAAGGAGGAGAAAAATTTATCATTGAAAACATCAGTATGGCATCATGGACTGAAGGTGTAAATTGCTAGAAGCAGTAAGTGAATTCACTAAGGTAGTCAGCTATAAAATTATCATATCAAGATCAATACCTTTTTTATAGAAAACTTTAAACAGCTAAAAATGTAATGAAAGAAAAGAACTCGTTCTCAGTAGCAACTGAATATGAAGTGCTTTACAAAATTAAGAAATGTGAAGGACTTATGTGAAGAAAACTATAAAGCTCCACTAAAAGACATAAAACAAGATAGGATAATTGGCGAGTCACATCTTTGTATTCAATAGGAAGACAAAGTTGTAAAGATGTCAATCCTTTCTAAATCAAAATTCTAATTGAATTTTTTGACCAAAAAAAAAAAAAAAAAACCTCAATTGAACTTGACAAAAGTATTCAAAATATGAACAGATACATCAGTGGAAGAGAATAGAGAATCCAGAAATAGAGTCATGAATATATGAGTATTTAGGAGCTGATAAAAATGGCCCTAGATGGAGCAGTTTTGGGGTTGTGAGGGGATAATTCAGGCTGACATGGGTTAAATATGTGATAAATGAGTGACCAATGGAATTTATCTGAATACAGAAACTCTTTCTAGAAGTTTGCCTGGTGGCACCAAGGTTTGCGAATGTTATAGCCCTACCGTAATCTCCAACATCCCCCCACCAGCCTCCTCAAGTAAACATCCAAGTTAAATAAAAAAGGCTCATCCTGGAAGCCCCCACCCCCTCACCCCTTGCCACCCCTAAGCTTCTCCAAAGAGAAATTTCAGAGAAGCCACTAGCTGGGAAGGATAGAATGTGAGCAAACAGGAGCTACAGGGGGAAATGGGATGCAGTGGGAGGTGGGAAGTGTGCAGGGGCTGTGGGAGCGACAGTTCCAGAACCCCGTCTGCCCCGCCAGCATGCTTCGCCACTGTGCACCCTCTGTGTCCAGCCTGGCCCCGGACTCCCCGCTCCAACCCAAGCCCCACGTCTGCCCAAGGCCACCACTGAGTGGGTCTGACAGTCCAGTTGGCACACTGGGAAGGTGTGCACCAGCTCTTAGTCTGGGCCAGGCTGTGCCACAGGAGACGAGCAGAGGCTGGGCCCCTGGGACCTCCCGCCCACAACCATCTTGCTGTGGGTGGACAGGACAGGCCACCACCATGCCGGGAGCCTGGGAGAGTGGGAGAGGATGGTGGGAAGGCTTCCTGGAGATGGTGGCCTTTAAGCTGGCCCTCAGCCAACAGAAATTCAACCGCATAAAAATGTGGGTGCATTAACATCTATTTTTGAGACTATCTGTATGTTTTCAGCACATGCCTGTTCATCCTTCCTTCGGTTAAAAAAAAAATGAACAAGAAACTGATTTTCTTCTGGGAACCACATGGGCTCAGGCCACATGCTCAAGAGCCAAGGTCATATTCAACTTCTGGGGGAAAACGGCATTCTCTTTCTTCTGCTGACCTTAGCGATGGGGGAGCTGCTGCAGGAGGGGAGCCCCTCCCAGCCGTGGAGCGTGCCCGTGATAACACAGACCTCGGAGCTATTGTTCAGGCTTTGGGATCCCATCTCTGCAGAGGAGCCTGCTAGATGTTTTGGTTCATGAGCCCCCATCCCTTCCTTTGTCACTCACATGAACTTGGGCTGGGTTTGCTGCTCCTGGTGGCAAGTGTGGCGCGGTGTGCTGGTGTCCCCGGGCTACGCAGAGTGCATGGAGCCTGTGGGCGCACATGGGGGGCCGCCTCACAGAGTGGGTGACATTGCAGTTGGGCTTTGAAGCCCATAAAAAAAAAGGACACTATAGTGTTTCTATACATTTTGAACTCTTAATTTCTACTAAGACAAAAATCGTTTTTTTCATTGGCTTTATTAAGAAAGGACAATGTAATTTAAAAAAAGAAGACAAGTAGATCTAAGTATCACATCTGGTACACCCTACTGTCATTGGGCATTTGGCAAGAGGAAGTTAATGCTAAGGAAAACGTGACAGTGATGGATGCAGCCGCCGAGCTGCACAGTGAAGGCACGCTGAGGACCAGTGACCCTTCCTCCTTCCAACTAACAGATTTCAAGTGCCCACTCCACGCCAGGCAAACCCCATGCTGGGGACCAGGAACACAGAGACAGGTCGGACCTGGGGTCCTCTTTCCCATTTGTAAAATATCTCAGAGGCAGCCAGGCGAGATGACAAAGCCCTTGTGACAGCAGAGAAGGTGGGCAAAGGCTCAGCAGAAGACCCATACGGAGCAGCCCTACAGAGCAAGCGCCCTCCCTGCCTCTCCCTGCCTCCTCACCCCGACCTTGCCCTCTTTCCCAGAGGACTTTATTAGAAATGCCAGCCTTCTTTAGCTCCTCCCTAGGGTCTTCCAAGCTCAATATCTGATTTTGGAGAGAGGAGTGGGTGCCGTGACTCACTGCCCGGAACTCCCTTCAGGAGTGAAGGACAAACTCACCCAGATCCCGCAGTGCAGTGAACAGAATGGCCTCAGTGGTCAGCCTCCCCAGGGGTCTCCTTCAGCTGCAAACACCGCCACCCCAGGACAAGCACCCAGGCAGGTACATCAAGGATTGGACCACCTCCTCACCCAGTGACAGCTCTGGGGGCTCACCTTAGGGGCTGAGCTTGGTGTCCCCCTCAGCCTGCTCCTGCTTCCTCCCTCCCTTGCACTGACCCCAACACCCTCCTTAGTGGACATCTGCTCACGGAGCTGGGTTTCAACCTCCCCTTCCCAGGGGTGGATTAAGTGCCTTGCCCAAGTCATGTACAGGGTGCAGGAATTCAGGGCTCTCTGACTCCAAGCTGGTGGGGACCCGTTTGGGAGCCTTTGCCAGTCTGACCACCACATGCTTACCCCAATGCAGATGAACCAGCATCATCTTCTTTTCTGCGTCTCCAGCCAGTCATGTCCCGGCCCAGGATGTCAGGAAGCCCTTGGCCACACAGACAGCTCTCCATGCTGGCAAGCATGCCGGGGTGGCTCCCCCCACCCCACCCCCAGAAGGTGCAAGCAGATTTCTCACCGTCTGCCACTGCTTATTGTTGAAGGAAAACTCCACATCCCAAACATTTGTTTGGAAGGAATTAGATCATCACCTCCCCACTAATGAAGCCAGGCTGTGCAAACAGAGGGAAGCAAGACGGCAGGTTGTCTGTCTCTCGGGGCGGCGGCCCAGAAGTTGGCACCCCAGGTGTCTCCAAGCCTCCGTGCACATGTTTCAAAAGCAGCCTATGCCAAGCTGGTTTGGAACATCCCCAGGTGATGTTTGCCTTAGTGGCTGGGAATCCCGGCCCTAAGCTGGAGACTCTGCAGCTCTCCGGGGCCAGAGCAGACCTCTGCAGTATTCTGAAGGCAGCAGGTGCCTTCCCGCCCAGGTCTCTGAGCTACCTCTGCCTCTGTTCCCTTCTGACCTTGCGCCGTCAGGGGCTTCTCTGCTGAGGAAGAAAATGCTACTCTTTCAGATGGAACACACCCTCCTTACCTTTCCAACTGGAGCCTCTGCAGCTGTGTGACTCTCTCTTTTATTATTATTTTAAATGAAGATATTATTCATAGAACAAAATTTGCCATTTACAGGTGGACCCTTTAGTGGTTCTTAGTAGATCACTTTGTATAATAACATTGTGCAACCATCACCACGGTCTGATTCCAGAACATTTTCATCACCGCCCCCAAAACCCCTACCTATTCCCAATTTTCCCTCTCCTTTCATAACCTTGGTCACCTCTATTCTACTTCTGTCTCTGTGGATTTGCCTATTCTGGACACTTCATATAAATGGAATCATACAATATACGGCCTTTTGTGTCTGCCCTCTTTCACTGAGCATAATGTTTTCAGGATTCTTCCCTATTGTAGCCTGTGTCAGTTCCATTCTTTTTTATGGTTGAATAATATTCCATTATATGGATATGCCACATTTTATTTGTCCATTCATCAGCTGATGGACACTTGGACTGTTTTCACTTTGGGGCTATTATATGAATGTCTTTGCTATGAACAGATAATTTCAATTCTCTTGGGTATATACCCGGGAACAGAATTGCTGGGTCAAATGCTAATTCTGTGTTTCATTTTTTGAGGAATCACCAAACTGTTTTCCATAGTGGCCGCACCATTTTGCATTCCCACCAGAAATGTACCAGGGTTCTAATTTCCCCATATCTTTGCCAATATCTGTTATCCCCCGCCCCTTTTCTTTTCTTATTGTAGCCCTCCTTGTGGGTGTGAAGTCATGTCTCCTTGTGATTTTGATTTACATTTCCCTACCCGCTAATGACACTGAGCATCTTATCATGTGCTTATTAGCCTTTTGTATAACTTCCTTGGAGAAATGTCTACACAAATACTTTGTCCAATTTTAAATCAAGCTATTCATCTTTTTATTATTGAATTGTAAGAGTTCTTTATATATTCTGGGTACTAGACCCTTATCAGATACATGATTTGAAAATATATCCTCCATTCTGTGGGCTGTCTTTTGACTTTCTTGATAGTGTCCTTTGATGCACAAAAGTTTTTACCTTTGATGAAGTCCAATTTATCTTTTTTTTTTTTTGGTTGCATGTGTTTTTGGTGTCCCATCTAAGAAACCATTGCCAAACCCAAACTTATGCAGCTTTTCTCCTATTTTCCTTCTAAGAGCTTCATAGTTTTAGCTCTCCCATTTAGGTCTTTGATCCATCTCGAGTTTAGTTTTGTATATGGTGTGAGTAGGGGACCAAATTCATTCTTTTGTGTGCAACTATTCATTTGTCCCAACACCATTATCTGAAAAGACTATTCTTGGAGCACCTGGGTGGCTCAGTCATGATCTCAGGGTCGTGAGATCGAGTCCGGCATTGGGCTCCAAGCTGAGCGTGGAGCTTGCCTGAAATTCTCTCTCTCTGCCCCTCCTCCCCCCCATTCATGAGTGTTCCCTCTCTCTCTAAAAGAAAGAAAGGAAGGAAGGAAGGAAAGAAGGAAGGAAGGAAGAAGAAAGAAAGAAAGAAAAAGGAAGGAAGGAAGAAAGAAAGAAAGAAAGAAAGAAAGAAAGAAAGAAAGAAAGAGGAAGGAAAGAAGGAAAAAAGAGAGAAAAAGGAAGGAAGGAAGGAAGGAAGGAAGGAAGAAAGAAAGAAAGAAAGAAAGAAAGAAAGAAAGAAAGAAAGAAAGAAAGAAAGAAGGAAAGAAAGAAAGAACTATTGTTTCTGCACTGAGTAGACTTGGCCCTCTTGTCAAAAAATCAATGGACCCTAAGTTATTTCTGGACTCTCAGTTCTAGTCCATTGGCCTATGTCAGTACCAAATAGTTTTCATTGCTCTAGCTTTGCGGTACGTTTTGAAATCGATCATTGCATTCCTCCAACTTCGTTCTTTTCTAAGACTGTTTCAGCTATTCTGTGACTTCTGTAATTCTATAATGTGCCTGGCTTTAGGCATCTGGGGCCAGACATGGTATGGTAAGTAAGCAAAACTGGCTGGCTTCAAACAGCACCTGAGGTCTGTTCTTTTGACACACACAACTTGTTTTCATCCTAAACAAACATAAACGTGTACTTTCTTTACTTTTCCCTGCAACACTCAAGGATACCCCTCTCCCAGCCTCCTTTGCCATCAGGAATGGCCATGAGACAGGCCTGAGCTATGACCATGAGACATAAGCAGATGTCCGCTGAGGGAGCTTCTGGGACACATATTAGGTCATACCATAAAAGAAGGACAGGAGAATTTCCAGCTCTGCAGCAGGCCTGGCATTGGATGAGGCCGGAGAGGTGCCCCGTGTGCCAGACTTAAGGAGGCCCGGGCTCTCAGGACCACACAAGGGCACTGCAGCATCTGACAACACACTCCTCCTTAAATGTGCACACTTCTCTTGCCTTACACCAGTCCCAGCTCTGTTCTGTCAGCCCCTTGCTCTTCTTTCTGCTCTGAACCCCAGACGGGCCTTACGCCCAGAACCAGGCAGCTATCTGGTGATACAAGGCAGCAAGATTGAGGGCAAAGGTCACTGTGCTACAGAGATGGGGAGAGCCTGGGATCCTGGCGGGCTGCCTTTTTGAGGGTTCTTATTCTGCGGAATAACCGCCTGTTTGTTAAGATAATGCCTGAAACCCCTGACAGTTAGGTTTTCTGTTCCTTTCTGCCAAAAGCATTTCTAATATACAGATTTGTGGCAAGTAATGTGGGTTTTCCATTTAAAGCTGTAAGGCATTTTTAAGTTTTAAAAGTGAGTTAAGGACTTCATCAAAATTAAATATTCTTGCTCTTTGAAAGCCACTGTTGAGGGAACGAACGAGCAGCCAAAGACTGTGAAAATACATTTGCTGAACATATATCTGGCAAAAGGCTAAAATCTAGAATAGAAAATGAAGTCTTCCAACTCAATAATAAGAAAACAAACAACCCCCCCCCAACACGGGCAAAAGATCTAAACAGATACTTCACCAAAAAAGGATACAGATGGCAAATAAGCATCTGAGATGATGCACAACATCATTAGTCATTAGCGAAATGCAAATTAAAACCACAGTGAGCGAGCTAGGGCTTCACATCTAAAGTATGTTACATTTTGGCTAAAATGTAAAAGTGCACAATAGCAAGTGCTGATAAAAAACACAGAGCAACTGGAACTCTGGCACCGTGCAGGTGGAGATGCAAACTAGCAGCCTCCCTGGGAAAGAATGTGGCCACTTCTTATAAGGTTATACATACATTTACCTTAACTACCTAGCAATTCCACTCCTGGGTGAGAGAAATGAACACATATAGTCAAAGACCTATGCATACACAGTTTACAGCAGCTTTAATCATCATAGGTTCACACTGAAAGCGACCCAAATGTCCATCAGCTGAGGGCTGAATCAAGAAACAGTAGCACAGGGGCGCCTGGGTGGCTCAGATGGTTAAGCGTCTGCCTTCGGCTTGGGTCATGATCCCAGGGTTCTGGGATCGAGCCCCACGTCAGGCTCCTGGCTCAGCGGGGAGACTGCTTCTCCCTCTCCTTCGCCTCTCCCCCTGCTCATGCTCTCTCTCTCTGTATCTCTGTGTCTCAAATGAATAAATAAAAAATCTTAAAAAAACCAAAAAAACAGTGGCACATCCATGCAGTAGAAGACTACTCAGCAATAAAAAGGAATAAAACATTAATACATGCAATGCTGTGGATGGATCTCCAAAACATGCCCAGTGAAAGAAGCCAGACCTAAAAGGCTATATTTATTGCATGAGTCCGTTTATATGAAATTCTGGCAAAAACAAAGCTACAGGGATACAAGCCAGGGATACAGGCTGCAGGGGTTGGGGGTAGGGAAAGTGATGAACGAGAACAGAGCAAGTTTTTGGGGGTGATGGCACTGTTCTGTATCTTCATTGTGATGCTGCTTGTACAAATGTAGGTACTCGTCGAAACCCCTAGAACCACGTGCTCAAAGGGGCAAATTTACTCTATGGAAATTAGACCTCGGTAAACCCGACTTTTAAAAAAAACTCTAAAATATGATTAAGGCCACTGATTTGTTCAATTACTGCACCCAAACACAGTATGTAAAAACATGAATGTTGGGGTGCTGGGTGGCTCAGCTGGTTAAGAGTATGCCTTCAGCTCAGGTCATAATCCCGGGGTCCTGGGATCAAGCCCCGCATCGGGCTCCCTGCTCCGCGGGAAGCCTGCTCCCTCTCCCACTCCCCCTGCTTGTGTTCCCTCTCTCGCTGTGTCTCTCTTTCTGTCAAATAAATAAATAAAATCTTTAAAAAAAAAATGAATGTTGGACAGTAAAGTGAATAAATTTTAGTTTTTGGTTTAAGCTTAATTAAAAAAAAAAAAGGTAACAATTTACTAAGTGGAAGAAGCCAAACACAAAAGGCCACATACTATATGATTCCATTGATATGACATTCTGGAAAAGGTAAAATCATAGGAACAGGAGTCAGATTAGTGGCTGCCAAGGGCTGGGGGTGGGAGACAATGCTGATGACAGAAGGACGCGGGGACATTCGGGGGTGAGAACGCTGTTCTGTATCTTGATGGTGTTGGTAGTTACGTGACTGGATGCATTTGTCAAAACTTACTGAACTGCACAGTTAAAAAGGCTAAATTTTACTGTATGTAAATTCTATCTCCAATTATGTAAATTATATACACCTGACTTTTTCAGAAAGTAAGCTGAGCGAAAGGAAATTATTAGAGAAATAATCATACAGGTGGTATGCAGATACAGCAAAAATTGTGGAGGTGGGGTAAGAATGAATATATTTTGAGAAACAGTCTCAATTATATCGCACTCTAAAAAGAAAAAAACTAGCTGAAGAAGGTGAATGGGGGTGTCTATGTTCTCCCATCTGATTTGTCTGATTTAGCATTTTTGTGGTTGGCCCTGAGATAGCTTAGTTGACATATCAATGGAACAGCCATCTGGGGAGGAAGGCAGAGACCCACTCCTGACCAGCCCCAGTCACCCAGGTCATTCAGCTCCCGCCCACCGGCTGAAGAGTGTCTCACGAGGGACGACTGACAAAGTGTGAGCAGGGTCAAGCAGGGAACAGTGGCGAAGCACTTGAGTAAGCCATGTAGAGGCTTGAGGGTCAAGTGGAGAAAGCATATTCTAGAATTCAGAGAAAGGGCCCAAACGGGAGAAGGGTGCCAAATAAGAGCTGTGGCCTTTGCGGAGGAGCTCCGGGAACCCACCGCCCCGTGGGATTGGGGGAGACAGGGAAGAAACGCCCCCATGCACTCTCCCTTAGTGTCCTGCTGGTGCATCTGGCCTGCAGGGGCCGTCCATCCACAGGGACAGGCTCCCAGGGCACAGAGCAGGTGAAGAAGGAGGACACGGTATGCAGGTGCATGGAGAAGGGCCAGCACACTGCCTCCGTTTGAAAATGGAAGTTTTATTATTATTCAGGTTTCATGAGGCCACCACATCAGATGACCACCGTTAGAAAGAGAACTGGTTATACTCACAGATCCCTAGAAACAGGAGCCACGCAGAGAAGCATCATAATCAGCCATGATCAGGGGCGGTTTCCTCAGGAAGGAAAGGCGAGGCAGGGGCAAACAAGCTGAGGACTGGCTGGTTTAAATCATTTCAGCGGGGTCAGGGGCATAACTGCTGTCTCTGGTTGTCTGGTGCGTCCCCCTGGGGTGATTAGGGCAGGGGACTCGGCGGCTCCATGGGTCAGAGCTCAGTAGAGGCAATAGAGGGTGGGCTCTGGATTGGTTGGTTTACAGATGAAAGGTGCGCCAGCAGGGGACTCATTTGACCTCTCTAGGAATTGCCTAACCCCTCGGCAGGGCGGTCCCTCTGGGGCCAACAAGGCCCAGAGGTCAGAGCATCAGACACAGAAACTAGAAAACGTGGTTATTACAAGGTTATTCCTTGTGTGGTCATGGTGGATGGAGACGTAACAGTTCTGTCACTCTAGAATACATAAATCTCTGCAGAAGTGTCTTCTACAACACAGGCCAGCACCCCAGACCCCAGGGTAGGGGGCCTCCAGATGCCCCCAGAAGCCATTAGCGGCATCAATCCTAATCACATTATTCCAGGAACCAGGGGTCCAGGTCTTAGTTGCTAAAGGTCCTCAGGAATTGGTCAGCTCCCTCCTGTCCACCCTTCAAGGCCACCCCACAGGCCACACACCTCTTCAGTGGATGGAGCTCTCCTGACACCATGGCCCACCCTCTCCCTTCCACCCAGCCGCAGCCTTCACAGATGGCTTAGCCCTGGCCCATACATTTCTCCCACTCTTGTCTCCAGCCCTGATTCTCTCCTGCTTCTGACAGTGAGCTCTTCAGGGCCACAACCACATCTCGCTTCATACCGACTCGGTGGTGACCCAGCCCTCCACAGATCCCTGTGTATCATGGGAAACAGACCTGAGACCCATGGGCAGCATCAACTGGCACTTGGAACCCCTAGGGACCAGGGCTTGATGAGGGGAGAGTGGCTTCCACCTTGGGAAGAAGAGATCACATGGGGCCAGACAAAGACTCCAGACATGGCAGTGACATTGTCCCACCATCCAAGCCTACCCTCCCCTGCCCCTACCTGCACTGACACCACCATGGGCCAGGCTTGGGCAAGACAATAAGGAGATATGGGGTCAAAGCAAATGGGGAAAGAGGAGCCAAGGAAAAGTCTCAGGGTGCAGGGGAAGAGGAGGGAGGGTGGGATGGTTGCCTAGAGAAGCCATTTGTAAACACCTACTTGGGCTCCTGAAATGAGCTGGCTTCCCTGCAGGCTTTATGGAAGCAGATGGCTAGGGCAGAATCTCTAACATGGTGAGCTCTGAACTGTGGTGGGGGAAGGTGAGTGCTCATCTGCCATGGGCCTGCCTCCACCTCT
This sequence comes from Neomonachus schauinslandi, assembly GCF_002201575.2. NCBI lineage: Eukaryota > Metazoa > Chordata > Mammalia > Carnivora > Phocidae > Neomonachus > Neomonachus schauinslandi. The sequence continues at coordinate 156,738,940 of NC_058403.1, forward strand.
GCTCTCACACTGTTCTGCAGCCTGGTGCGCCCTCCCCTCCGAGCCCATTCACTCACCATCCACCCCGTAATGCCTGCTCAGCTCAGAGGCCCACTGGGGAACCTTCCCTGCTCTCCCTTCCATCATGGGGGGGGGGGGGTTCCGTCTCTTTATTGCTGGCCTCCTGTAGTTCCCTCAATCACTGCACTTCTAATACCGTATTGGAGTTGCTGAATTTCTTAACGTCTTCATCTATAAGATGGGATTAATAACAGTACTTACCTCAAAGGTTTGCTGTGCCGACTAAATGGATAAAAGGCATATAAAGAGTTTAGAAAAGTACTCTAGTTAGTAATGCCTCCTTGTTAGGATAGCTACTAAGTAATTGCTTTTATTGCTAACCACGCATCCGTATCCCTGCACAAGTCCGAGTCTTGCTTACGGTGTACAAGAAAGCAAATGTTGACACAACGACAATGACGACCCCAGAAGCAGATGGTCAAGTCTAATCCAAACTCGCAGGATTCCCAGCCTAGCTACTGGCAGCAGGGGCTGGTGCGCTGGGCGCTGCTCAGGCATCATCTCTGTTGATCCCCATGACAACCAAATCGGGGCTGGGCCAGAGGGGAGCGGAGGGATGCTTTGGTGAAGCTGCCTGGAGAGCCCTGGGCTGTGTGCCGGGTCTTGAATGGCCAGAGCTTGGCCTCTTCTGCCCATCTCTAGCCCTGGGCCCCCAGCCCCAGCTAAAAAGGCAGGCAGGAGCCCTGATGTCCTATGTGCAGCCACAAAGACTCATCTTGTGCCTGGCTGTGATGCTCTAAGCGGAGGGGGGACCGAAATCTCCCCGAGGACTAAGCAGCTGGAACCACGGTGCTGCCAGCCCCCAGTGCCTGGCAAATGGCTGCAGGCCCTCTAATCTCCCACTCCTAGAATCTGGCCATTAACTCCCTCCAGGCACAGAAGGGGGAGCTGCACCCTCCCCACCTGCCTTTTAGTCCAACACAATTAGGACCCATTATTTCTGTCGTGTTGATTCTTGAAAAATCATTTTAAATTGTCGCCCTTTTTTTATGCTTTGGAAGAGGAAAGAGCCAAAGAAGATGAAAACAGAAAAGCATGCCCGCATCCCCCGCCTGGCTGCTAGCCCCCCCCCCATCCCCCCATTTCTCCTGACCTGTTCCCTTGGCAACCATCAACTCGCTCCTGCAATATTCAAAGGGAATCTCACAACCGCACATCAAATGGGACACAGGGGGTGTTTTCAGTTGCCTGAGACCCACTGTCGGACAGACGCACAGACAGACACCCAGGGAAGACATGGACATAGAGAGACAGAGATGGACAGAGAGGGACAGAAACAGAGAGAGACAAGGAGAAAGACCCAGCACAAAGAGACAAAGACCCCCGACAGCACGGAAACCAGAGATACCCGAGCTTACAGGCAGAATGAGACAGAGACAGACAGACAGACTCTCAGAGGGACAGAGAGAGAGAAACAGATGTAGGAAGAGATGGGTCCAGGGGGACAGAGAGAAAAGGAGGACCCCTGTGAGATGGGAAGGAGGCAGAAAGGAGACAGAGAGGCAGGGCTGGGTGGGGGCAGGGGTAGAAAGAGAGAGAAAAGAGGGGCCCAGGGACAGAAGGAAAAGAGGGGCCAGGAGGACAGTAGTGGAGGCTGAAGAAGGTGCTGGAAGCACTAGGTCCTAAGCACAGTGGCCTGCCCCCCACCCCATCCCTCACAGCATGTCCACCCTCCTCTCTCCCTCTCCTCTGTTCCTGCTTGTCTCCTGATCGGCCTCCTCACCTCAGCCTCAGCCCCACTGGCTCCCACGCACCCTCTGCCCCTCTCACCTTTGTCAATGCTGCCTCACAACCTGGCCTGGGGCCAGGGATGGGACACACCCCTGTCAGTGTCTTCCCTGCCCCTCCCTGGCTCCGGTACACCTTCCTAAAAGTGACCAGGAGTTTGCTATAGATGCGGATGGTGGAATTCTAGACACTCTGGCAGACCGTAGGGAAGAGGGTCCCAAAAACACCCCTCAAAGCACATGGTGGGGGCCCCTGCAGGCCACACAGGGGGACTCTGAGGAGGGTCCCAGGAATTCTCCCTTAGGGGTAAAGATTGGGGGTAAACACATGAGCTCCCTCAGCAGCCACCTAGAGGGGGAAGGGGGGAGGGAGGGAGGGAGGGTGGGAGGGAGGATGCCTCGGCCAGCAGGTCTGCCCTTGTGCCCTTTATCCAACACTTGACCCCCTCACCTCTGCTCAGGCCCCTGCTCCCTTCCTCACCTGGCCCAAGACCCCATGGCCCTCAACATGTGGCACGAGCCCAGACGCAGGAGGGCTGTCAGCCACAAGGCCAGGAGAAGGGACCAGAGAAGTAAGGATGCTGTGGTCAGAAGTCAGGGGGCAGAGTACAAGAGCAAAGCTGGGGTCCCCTCGAAGGGAGCACTACAGACAAACCTAGATCAAACACCAGTCGGCCACTGACCAGTGGACCACTATGGGCCGGTTATTTAACCACTCTGAGCCTCAGTTTCCCCATCTATCAAATGGGTAAATGACCCAGAGAGATCACAGAGTGAGGCATCAAGAACATATATGTGTAACGAGCTCTGATTAAAACTAACACAATAACCATAAGCAATAACCATAAGACAGAAACATAGCTGGAAACGGCTGGCTCCACAGGCTCAGAGGCCTACCAGGGCCGGCAGCAGAGGGCATGAGAAGAAAGGTGGGAAGGGGGGGCGGCGGGCCAGGACGGTGGAGCTTAGGGGCCTGTCTACTACATGGCCCAGCACTGCCAACTCTGCCAAGTTTTCAGAAGGAGCCAGAAATAGGGATTTTTTTTTAATACCAAATCTTTGAGTGTTACATATTGGTCACCAATTCCATCTGTAAAGCATTCTGTGGGGGCCAAATAAAGCATCCCTGAGCTAAATTGGTGGTGAGCCCTTGCGTTGCCCCACCACACAGTTACCTGCACAACTGCTCGGTGCAGGAGCCCAATCCACCTGCAGGGGGCGCTTTGGTTGGGGCTGCTGGTAGCTCCTCCCCAGGGCTGAGGAGAGCAGGCCCAATCTGCAAATGTGCATGCCTTAGGGGCCTGGGGAGGCTGCGCCCAGACCAAACCGCAGGCCCCAGGCCTGGCAGGTCCTGATGGGGCACACAGGGCCCAGGGCCTCAGTGGGGCAGCTGGGAGCTTGCAGCACAGAGAAGGGCAAGCCCTCCCCACAGAGCCACAGAGAGAAGGCCCCAAAGACTGGGGCTCAGGAGGTGGGCTCTGCGAGAGGGAGGGTCAAAGATCACAGTTCTCCCATTGGGTGGGAGGATCTTCACCCTGCAGTACTTGATTCAAGTTCAGCCTCTTGGGGCCTGGCCCTGGAGAGTATGGTTTGGTGGGTCTGGGTGGGCCTGGAATGAGCATTTTAAGAAGCATCGCAGGGGATTCCAATAGATGCACGGGGCTGGGGTGATGTTGGTGTCCTGCCCGCTCTGGGCCAGCTCCATGGCCCTGAGGAGCTGCTGTGTTCCCCCACCAGAGACCTGCCCCCCCACCACCACAGCCGGCCAGCAAGAAGCCCACCACCCCCAGGGCCCCCATGCTGCTGAATCTGAAGAGAATGCGTCCCCTGTTGCTTGATGACTCACAGGGAGGCCTATGCCTGAACCAGCCCTCATAAAGGTTTCCAGAGATCCCTTCCCTCTGTAGGACCCCCAAAGAGCAAGGGGGGCTTTTCCTGGGGAAGCAGCCAGGGGCTGCACTTGAGGTCAGCTGGGAAGTGTTGGTCTCTTGCTTCTGCATGGTAAATACCAGTAGACTCTAGCAGTGCCTTCTCTGGACCCACCCAGTCCTCGGGGGCGCCCTCTCAACACCCACCCAGCCGGTCTCAGAACCCGACGCCATAGCCACAGCTGCTGGGACGCACCCAGTCCCCGCGGAGAGCACATCACTCCCCGCAGATGGCGGAAGCCGTGGGCAGGTGTGAGGGCTGCCCCCCAGCCTTCCTGCAGTTACAGGACAAGCCCCTGTGCCCTCACCGTCAATTCCCCCTTTGCCTAAGCGAGTTGGCTTTCTGTCACTTGCAACCAAATATATCACCCAAACCTACTGACTCAGAAGTTTTGTATTTTTAACAAGGTCCCAGGTGATTCACGGGCAGAGCTGCAGTTGAGAACCCCTGATGTACAGCACTGCCAATGAGGCTGCCGATGTTCTGGGGACCGGGCCGGCGCCTCCACGCCAGAATCTGTCTGCTCCAATTCAAACCTGCCCTCCCCTATGCCAACATCTGCACATCAAACGCCTGTTGTAGAATCCTGCGCGGTGGGGGGGGGGGGGGGGGTAGCGGGGTCTGGGCCTCAGGGCCTAATCACTGAGCAGCCTGGAACGAGGGAAGCCCCCAGAGGGAGAGACCCCAGAGACCTTCTCTGGAGATCATAAAAGATGCTGAATGTGGGGGAAGGTGCTTTCTCTCACAAAGGCTTTACCAGAGGAGAACAAAGGGAGGGAGTCCATGATGAGTTTTATTCACCTGTTCAACAAATCTTTCCGGTGTGCTACCTACCATCTGCCAGACAGTGTGTGAGGCATGGGGGCTCAAAGGTGAGCAAGGCAGGGCTCCCCTGTTCTCCAGAAGACTTCCACTTAGGGGAGAAGTTATGAGTTCATCAGGTCACCACTAAATGAGCAAATGATTCGGGCTGTGCAGGGAAAGAATAGGGTCTTGGCACACATTGTTTCTGAGCCCCAACACATGTTCTCTCCTTTCTCCACTGGGTACATGGCCATCGTGATACGTTCCCCAGCCTCTGCAGCTGTGTGTGGCCACATGATGATGTTCTTACCGGGGGGGGGGGGGTGCACAGAGTGTGTGAATTCCTTAGGATTCTTGTGTCTTGTGGTTGGAGAGATGAGCCTCCCCTTGCTCTTTCTCCCTTGTTCTCATTGGAAAGGGGGTGTGTGATGGCCGGTGCTGGAGCAGCCTCCTTGGTCTATGAGGGGTCTGCTATACGTCAAGAACCATGGAACAAGCCAGAAGAAGCCCAATTTCCTGAGAATTGTGGAGCCACCACAGAAGTCCAGAGCTGCTCACCTCTAGGCCTCATTTCTGAGAGAGAAAGAAATCTTTCTCTTAGGCAGCCACAGCAGCCCCAATACAATGGTGCTCTGAGAAATCATTGTAACAGGGGGACTCATTTACATGGGGGAAAGGCCTCTTTGAGGAAATGTCTTTGACCCAAAAGATGGATAAGAGTTGGCTGAGGAGAGCGAAAGGGGAGAAGCTCTCAAGTTGCAAGAAGGGCAGATACTCAGGAACCCAGTGGAGGCCACAGAGGCTGGCATGGAAAGAAAGGAGAAGGGGTTGGCAGGGGCAGGCCACGTGGAGCCTGTGGTCCAAGTGAGGGGTCTGGTCTGGGAGCACTGGGAAGGGTTTTCAAGGAGGGAAACAACACAGACAGGTTTTCAATTGTAAATATCCCCTTCCCCTCAAACTGGGATCACCATAGACCACCTCCCCCGACCCAGTTCTGTTCAATACATCAGTGGGCACCGTAGTCCCCTTTTACAGATGAAGAATTGGGGAGGTGAAGTAACTGGGCAATTCAGTTCGCATGAGTCACAGCAGGGATTTGAGCCCATATCCACCTGCCTCTCAGACCCTGAGCTTTCCCCTGTATTATGGTCTCAACCACTCCCAGCCCAAACCCTTATCTCCCAGGTGACCAGATTTCTGGTGGGACAGCCGGATCCCCCAGTAGAAGGACAGGCCCCCTCAGTCCTGGCTCCAAGCATGGAGATCACTGATCCCAAGCACACAATGCACACAGACAGGGGGACAGAAGCCCTGGGAGAGGCCAGGCCTGGCCAAAACTATCTGTGCAGACCAAGGATGGGGACAGGTCATGCTGTTTCTCAGGACAGGCCAGAGGGGCTAGGGAGTTAGTCTGTAAAATTGTCTCCTTGTTTAAACCCAGATAGCTGGCCCTGGCTTCCCACAGACAAGCATCATCCTTACCCAGACCCCACAGGGTTACCTTAACATCCAGTGTCCCTTCTCCCCTCACCCCCATCATCCCAGAATCATACAGCCAAACTCAGATTTGCAGAAGATGCCATTACCTAGGAGAGAACAAGAGGGGCTGAACTCTCTCTTCATTGCACACCTAGTAGGGCTCACCAGCATTGCTTACTGAACACCTGTGAATAGGAACCCCTAAGAGAGGAAATGAGGGTTCAGCTGTCCCTCCTTGTCTACTCTCCTGGCAGTAGGGAAAATATATCCACAGCAATTTGTAAACTAGAAAATGTTCTGCTAATATGGAGACTGGATACAATTAGGTATAGCAAGAGTTGGTTCCTTCATGCTTTGAATATAGAAAATGTTCTCTGTCCCCCTCCCACATATCTTACCCGTGACAGAATTCATATCATTATCAAGTCATCCCTTCAATTAGAGTATTGTCCATTTTGAATCTCTTTTGGGAAATGCAAATCCTTGTTAAGAACAATAAAACATTATCTAACTAGTCGTTTACACTTTAGTATAAATGAGTTTTTGCCTACCCTTTCTCTGAAGGGGAGGCTTCAGCAGGGAAGGGAGGTTTATTAGAGAAAAGATGACGAGAAGGGATAATTATGGGACTAAGGACAGATTTGCTGGGATTTCACTTCCAGAAGGTGTGATTAGCCTGGACACAGCTGAGATCATTGGCCTCTTAAGGCCTGGGAGTAGAGGAAGACCAAGGAGGCACCCAGAGGAGGAGCTTGGCTGCCTAGTGGTGATATAGCCTTTCTTTACTCTCTCTCCCCTCCACTACCTCACAACCTGCAAATACACTCAAGATTCTCCCACCCAGAAAAGTCTCACTACCCCTCTTTCTATGTCCCTGCACATCCAAAAAGACAGAATGAGGGTTTTAGAATCAGATAGTCTTGAGTTCCATGCTTGACTCTGCCATTTCCCCTCAAAATGGCTGCAAAAAGCCAGTTTTATTTATCTCTGTACCTCCAGATTAAAGCCAGAGCTTGGCACAAAAAAGCAGTCTCCAAAAATATTTTTGAGCTGGAATTTCTGAGCCTCAGTATCCTCACTTACTTTTCACCAAGGAAAAGCACTGTAAAGATTATTTATTTATACTAAAGTGTAAATGACTGATAAGATTTTGCATTTTAAAGAGGGGCATGCAAATAAGCATCTGAAAAGATACACAGCATCATTAGTCAAAAGGACCAATGATAAGCCTTTCTTCACAAGGCAATGATAAGGACTAAATGAGATCATTTACCCATTAATATAGTAAATATATAGTGAGCATTTAATGTGTGCCAGACACTGTTCTGGGCACCGAGGATAAAGCAATGAACAACAAAAAAAGTCCCTGCCTTCATTTAGTCTCTCCTGACATTTAGGGTGGAGGACAGAATAAACTAACGAATAAATAATATCTCAAAATGTATTATAAAGTCAATTGTGATCAGTCCCTTGAAGAAGATTAAAATGGAGTAAGGGGGGACACCTGGATGTCTCAGTTGGTTAAGCGTCTGCCTTCAGCTCAGGTCATGATCTCAGGGTCCTGGGATCAAGTCCCGCATCAGGCTCCTTGCTCTGCAGGGAGCCTACTTCTCCCTCTGCCTGCCACTCCCACTGCTTATGCTCTCTCTGTCTCTCTTTGACAAATAAATAAAATTTCTTTTTAAAAATGAAGTAAAGGAACGGTGCATGATGGGGGATTATCATTTTAAATAAGGTGGTCTGGAAAGACCTCTCTGAGGAGGTGACATTTGAACAGAGACATAAATGAAAATGAGCTTTGTGAATATCTGGGGAAAGGAGAATCTAAGAGAATAACCTCATTACCTAGGGACAGGCAAAGGTGGCTTGGACAATTATACAGAAATGCTTCCAACATAAAGAACATAATTGGCAACTTGGACCACTTTAAAATAAAGACTTTCCGTCCATCAGAAGGCAACATCAAGAGACAGAAAATGCAAGCCACTGAGTGAGAGAAGTTATCCACAATATGTACATCTGTCAAATGACCCATATCCAAAATAGAAAAAAAAATCCTATAAAGCAATAAGCAACAGACACACCACTCAGTGCAAAAATGGGTAAGACTTAGGACAGAACTTCAAACACAGAATAGCTCAATGGCCAGTAAACACATGAAGAGATGCTTGACTTCATTAATCATCAGAGAAATACAAGTTAAAACCTCAATGAATTACTACCACAAACCTTTCCTAATGATTATAATGAAAATGACAGAAATAGCATGCATTGAAAATATTGACACACCTTTACACTACTGGTGGGGTGGGGGTAGATTGGCGCAACCACTTTGGATCATAGATTTGTAGTTCTTACTAAAGCTAAACACGTGCCCACCCTATGACCAAGAAGTTCCATCCCCAGGTCTATTCCTGATTAAAAGGCATCCACATGTTCACCAAAAGAAGTATCAAGAACGTTCACAGCAGTATTATTTGTGAGAACCAACAAGAGACTATCAAATGTCTAGTGATGTTAGAATAGGTGAAATAGGGAAGGTTAGGGCAAGCAGGAAACCACAGGAAGAATGCACCCTGTGTTCCTCTCTCACCACCTCCCAGCCTTCGAATTTATTGTTGGGGTGAGCTAGCCCAAGAGTTGGAGAAGCTGATAAACTTGACTGATACATCATCTAATGGGGAGAGGGAAGAGTTATTAAAATCAAAAGTGACTATAGCCACTTCTGCTTTCCAAGCTAGGTGGCACAATCCAAAATAGTGAGGAAATAAATATTTTTTCTGTGCCCTGAAAAATTCATTAAAGAATGAGGGTCTGGAAAAGGTGGCCCTTGTTTAGCATAACACATAACGGGTCTCTGAATATGCAAATGAGGGCCTCTACTGAGATGAGAGGGAAACCAAATGCACCTGCCTAATTTAGGGAAATAAAGTTGGGGGGGCCTGAGGGAAGGGGTCCCAGAAAAGAAAGATATGGCCAGTCTATGGGGGAGGGAGAGTGTAGGCACCATTGTGGGGGCCCTCCAAGGGAAGGCCAAAGGCGTCTTGAGGACAGAGGGTGTCTCCTGTTTACTTTTGTGTTATTTGCTGGGAGATGCTGTGACATCTCTCTCTTCAATCTTCTTAAATCTTCAGCCAATTTTGTAACACATCCATCTGCCTGGTGTACAGAAAAGAGAATGTGTCATACATCAGAAGCAATAGAAAGCAGAACAGAGACAGCCCATATGGGGGAGAAAGACAATCCAAAAATGGAACCATTTCGGCTGCAACAGAAGTCAGAGCTGAGAGTGAAGTGGGAAAGTGTATACTACCTCCTCCAGAACACTCAGAGAGTCTGGGACGGAACCATGTTACCTAAGCTATTTCAGAACACAGGAATCAAGAGAACTTGCTCAACCTCATTCTGTAATACTTGACAAAACACACACCTGCGACTAACATTTACTTTATTTTATAAAGTACAAAAATCCTGAATAACATATTAGCAGAATGAGTCTAGTAGGCTAAGAAGAGAATTATACACCAATACAATGCAAGAATATAGGAATGCAAGGCTGGTTCAATATTAGTAGATCTATTGGTGTTATTTACAACATTAATAGGCTAAAAGAGAGAAGATTTGGTTATGCCCATGAGTACACTAACCAGGAATTTAATAATTTCAATATCCAGTCCTGATTTTTTTAAAAAGCTTTCAATAAACAAAGTATAAAAGGAAATTTTTTTTCCTTTGATAGGGTATTTATCAGAAACCAAATAGCAGCTCTTGGAGCAAGATGGTGGAGGAGTAGGAGACCTGGGTTTTGTCTGGTGTCAGGAATTCAGCTAGATAGGGATCAAACCATTCTGAATACCTACAAACTCAACAGGAGATCAAAGAAAAGAAGAGCAGCAACTCTCTGAACAGAAAAGCAACCACTTTCTGGAAGGTAGGACGTGTGGAGAAGTGAATCCAAGGCAATATTCAGGAGGATAGACGGCGGGGGAGGGGCCTCCGTCGGCCGCTTCTGGCAAGTGATAGAGCCGTGGAGCACAGAATCGGAACTTTTAAAAGTCTGCTCCGCTGAGGGACCTCACTCCGGTGGCTAAGTGGGGGGTGGAACCCTCACTGGGACAGTGTGGTCTCAGGACCCTCAGGGTCACAGGAAGACCAGGGGTGCCTGAGTGTGGCAGAGCTCCCAGGTATTGGAGCAGGGAAGCCAGCTGCAGAGACGGAGCCGAGGAGTGGGCTCTCAGCTCGGGGTTGCCATAAACCGTGATCCGCAGCACAGTTGGGCCACTGCTCCTCCAGCAGGGACCGAACAAGTGGCAGATCCAGGGAGACTCCCCTTCTTCCCCCAGGAGGAGCGGCGCGGGAGCACACTGCAGGGATCTGCTGGGTTTGGAGACTCCACAAGGGTTTGGGTGCCAGAGATAGAAACGCGCAGTCGCAGGCCGGGTGAGCACAGAGTGCAGCCAGAGACTGGGAGACGGGAGTGACTTGCAGGGAAAAACGGCTCCTGAGAGCAAACCCCAGCATATTACTAAGCCCTGACCGGCAAGGGCGGGGCAATTCCACCTCCCGCAAAGACATTTGTGAACCACGGCAACAGGCCCCTCCCCCTAGAGGATCAGGGAGAACAGCCAGCCAAGACCAGGTTTACCCATCGATGAGAACGCCAGAACTCCAGCGCTAGGGGAATACTGCACATAGAATCCATGGTTTTTTACCATGATTCTTTAGTCTTTCAAAGTTAATTTTTTTAACTGGTTTTTTTTTTTTTTGAATTTTTCTTTTTCCCTTTTTCAACCAACATCTTATCAATCCCTTTTTTAAAAAACATTTTTATTTTTCATTTTTAGAGTCCTAGTCTATCCCTTCAGAGTAGTTACCCTTATTTTTGGCATATATATATAAGTTGTTCTCTCTTTAAAATTTTGAGATAGCTTCTTCTAACAGATCAAAATATTCCCTAAATCTCTAGTGTATGGTTTTTTTCTACTCCCCTGCCTGATCACATTCTGTCCCTTTATTTTCTTTTTTTTTTTAAATCCTCTTCTTTCTTTTGTCAAACAACTTCTTATCAACTCCTTTTATAAAATTTTTTATAATTTTCATCTTTACAATCATATTCCATCCCTTCATCATATCAACCCTTATTTTTGTACATATAGAAGTTTTTCTTTCTTTAAAATTTTGGGAGGCACTTTCTTCTAACAGACCAAAATACACCCAAAATCTAGTGTGTGGCACTGATCCATGCACCAGCCTGATCATATTTGACCATATTCTGGTTTTGTTTTGTTTTGTTCTGTTTTTGTTTGTTTTTATCTTTATCTTTTTCTTTTTCTTTTTTTTTTCTTTTTCTTTTTTCTCTCTTTCCCTTTCCTTTCCTCTGGCTTCAGGTCTTTTCTGATTTGTTTAGAGTATATTTTCTGGGGACGTTTTACCCTGTTAGCATTTTGTTCTCTCATTAATCTATTCTCCTCTGGACAAAATGACAAAACGGAAAAAATCACCTCAATAAAAAGAACAAGAGGTAGTACCGACTGCCAGGGACCTACTCAATACGGACATTAGTACGATGTCGGATCTAGAGTTCAGAATCATCACTTTAAAGATACTAGCTGGGATTGAAAAAAGCATGGAAGTTATTAGAGAACCCTTTCTGGAGAAATAAAAGAACTAAAATCTAACCAAGTAGAAATCAAAGAGGCTATTAATGAGGTGCAACCAAAAATGGGGGTGCTAACTGCTAGGATAAATGAGGCAGAAGAGAGAATCAGTGATATAGAAGACCAAATGATGGAAAATAAAGAAGCTGAGGAAAAGAGAGATAAACAACTACTGGATCACGAGGGCAGAATTCGAGAGATAAGTGATACCATAAGATGAAACAACATTAGAATAATTGGGATCTCAGAAGAAGAAGAAAGAGAGAGAGGGGCAGAAAGTATATTGGAGCAAATTATAGCAGAGAACTTCGCTAATTTGGGGAAGGAAACAGGCATGAAAATCCAGGAAGCACAGAGAACCCCTCTCAAAATCAATAAAAATAGGTCAACACCCCGACATCTAATACTAAAGCTTACGAGTCTCAGAGACAAAGAGAAAATCCTGAAAGCAGCTCGGGAGAAGAGATCTGTAACCTACAATGGTAGAAACATTAGATTGGCAACAGACCTATCCACAGAGACCTGGCAGGCCAGAAAGGACTGGCAGGATATATTCAGAGTGCTAAATGAGAAAAATATGCAGCCAAGAATACTATATCCAGCTAGGCTGTCTTTGAAAATAGAAGGAGAGATAAAAAGGTTCCAGGACAAACAAAAACTAAAGGAATTTGCAAACACAAAACCAGCCCTACAAGAAATCTTGAAAGGGGTCCTCTAAGCAAAGAGAGAGCTTAAAAGCAACATAGACCAGAAAGGAACACAGACAATATACAGTAACAGTCATTTTATAGGCAATATAATGGCACTAAATTCCTATCTTTCAATAGTTACCCTGAATGTAAATGGGTTAAATGCCCCAATCAAAAGACACAGGCTATCAGACTGGATTAAAAAACAAGACCCATCAATATGCTGTCTGCAAGAGACTCATTTGAGACCCAAAGACACCCCCAGAATGAAAGTGAGGGGGTGGAAAACCATTTGCCATGCTAATGGACACCAAAAGAAAGCTGGGGTGGCAATCCTTATATCAGACAAAGTAGATTTTAAATCAAAGACTGTAATAAGAGATGAGGAAGGACACTATATCCTACTTAAAGGATCTATCCAATAAGAAGATCTAACAATTGTAAGTATCTATGCCCCTAACATGGGAGCAGCCAATTATATAAGCCAATTAATAACAAAAGCAAAAAAACACATGGACAACAATACAATAATAGTGGGTGACTTTAACACCCCCCTCACTGAAATGGACAGATCATCTAAGCAAAAGATCAACAAGGAAATAAAGACTTTAAATGACACACTGGACCAAATGGACTTCACAGACATATTCAGAACATTCCATCCCAAAGCAACGGAATACACATTCTTCTCTAGTGCCCATGGAACATTCTCCAGAATCGATCACATCCTAGGTCATAAATCAGGTCTCAACCGGTACCAAAAGATTGGGATCATTCCCTGCCTATTTTCAGACCGCAATGCTTTGAAACTAGAACTCAATCACAAGAGGAAAGTCGGAATGAACTCAAATACATGGAGGCTAAAGAGCATCCTACTAAAGAATGAATGGGTCAACCAGGAAATTAAAAAAGAATTTAAAAAATTCATGGAAACCAATGAAAATGAAAACACAACTGTTCAAAATCTTTGGGATGCAGCAAAGGCAGTCCTAAGAGGAAAGTATATAGCAATACAAGCCTTTCTCAAAAACAAGAAAGGTCTCAAGTACACAACCTAACCCTACACCTAAAGGAGCTGGAGAAAGAACAGCAAATAAAGCCTAAACCCAGCAGGAGAAGAGAAATAATAAAGATCAGAGTAGAAATCAATGAAATAGAAACTAAAAGAACAGTAGAACAGATCAACGAAACTAGGAGGTGGTTCTTTGAAAGAATTAACAAGATTGATAAACCCCTGGCCAGACTTATCAAAAAGAAAAGAGAAATGACCCAAATCAACAAAATCATGAATGAAAGAGGAGAGATCACAACCAACACCAAAGAAATACAAACAATTATAAGAACATATTATGAGCAACTCTATGCCAGCAAATTCGATAACCTGGAAGAAATGGATGCATTCCTAGAGATGTATCAACTACCAAAACTGAACCAGGAAGGAATAGAAAACCTGAACAGACCTATAACCACTAAGGAAATTGAAGCAGTCATCAAAAATCTCCCAACAAACAAAAGCCCAGGGCCAGATGGCTTCCCAGGGGAATTCTACCAAACATTTCAAGAAGAATTAATACCTATTCTTCTGAAACTGTTCCAAAAAATAGAAATGGAAGGAAAACTTCCAAACTCGTTTTATGAGGCCACCATTACCTTGATCCCAAAACCAGACAAAGACCCCATTAAAAAGGAGAATTACAGACCAATATCCTTGATGAACATGGATGCAAAAATTCTCACCAAAGTACTAGCCAATAGGATCCCACAGTACATTAAAAGGATTATTCACCATGACCAAGTGGGATTTATCCCTGGGCTGCAAGGTTGGCTCAACATCCACAAACCAATCAACGTGATACAATACATTAACAAAAGAAAGAACAAGAATCATATGATCCTCTCAGTAGATACAGAAAAAGCATTTGGCAAAGTACAGCATCCTTTCTTGATCAAAACTCTTCAGAGTATAGGCATAGAGGGTACATACCTCAATATCATAAAAGCCATCTATGAAAAACCTACAGCGAATATCATTCTCAATGGGGAAAAACTGAGAGCTTTCCCCCTAAGGTCAGGAACACGGCAGGGATGTCCACTATTGCCACTGCTATTCCACATAATATTAGAAGTCCTCGCCACAGCAATCAGACAACAAAAAGAAATCAAAGGCATCCAAATCGGCAAAGAAGAAGTCAAACTCTCACTCTTTGCAGATGATATGATATTTTATGTGGAAAACCCCAAAGACTCCACCCCAAAACTGCTAGAACTCATACAGGAATTCAGTCAAGTGGCAGGATATAAAATCAATGCACAGAAATCAGTGGCATTCCTATACACCAACAACAAGACAGAAGAGAGAGAAATTAAGGAGTCGATCCCATTTACAATTGCACCCAAAACCATAAGATACCTAGGAATAAATCTAACCAAAGAGGCAAAGGATCTGTACTCAGAAAACTATAAAATACTCATGAAAGAAATTGAGGAAGACACAAAGAAATGGAAAAACGTTCCATGCTCATGGATTGGAAGAACAAATATTGTGAAGATGTCAATGATACCTAGAGCAATCTACACATTCAATGCAATCCCCATCAAAGCACCATCCACTTTTTTCAAAGAAATGGAACAAATAATCCTGAAATTTGTATGGAACCAGAAAAGACCCTGAATAGCCAGAGGAATGTTGAAAAAGAAAAGCAAAGCTGGCGGCATCACAATTCCGGACTTCCAGCTCTATTACAAAGCTGTCATCATCAAGACAGTATGGTACTGGCACAAAAACAGACACATAGATCAATGGAACAGAATAGAGAGCCCAGAAATGGACCCTCAACTTTATGGTCAACTCATCTTTGACAAAGCAGGAAAGAATGTCCAATGGAAAAAAGACAGTCTCTTCAACAAATGGTGTTGGGAGAATTGGACAGCCACATGCAGAAGAATGAAACTGGACCATTTCCTTACACCACACACAAAAATAGACTCCAAATGGTTGAAAGACCTCAATATGAGACAGGAGTCCATCAAAATCCTAAAGGAGAACACACGCAGCAACCTCTTCGACCTCAGCTGCAGCAACTTCTTCCTAGAAACATCGCCAAAGGCAAGGGAAGCAAGGGCAAAAATGAACTATTGGGACTTCATCAAGATAAAAAGCTTTGCAAAGCAAAGGAAACAGTCAACAAAACCAAAAGACAACTGACAGAATGGGAGAAGATATTTGCAAATGACATATCAGATAAAGGGCTAGTATCCAAAATCTATAAAGAACTCATCAAACTCAACACCCAAAGAACAAAGAATCCAATCAAGAAATGGGCAGAAGACATGAACAGACATTTTTCCAAAGAAGACATCCAAATGGCCAACAGACACATGAAAAAGTGCTCAACATCGCTTGGCATCAGGGAAATCCAAATCAAAACCTCAATGAGATACCACCTCACACCAGTCAGAATGGCTAAAATTAACAAGTCAGGAAATGACAGATATTGGTGGGGATGTGGAGAAAGGGGACCCCTCCTACACTGTTGGTGGGAATGCAAGCTGGTGCAATCACTCTGGAAAACAGTATGGAGGCTCCTCAAAAAGTTGAAAATAGAGCTACCATATGATCCAGCAATTGCACTACTGGGTATTTACCCCAAAGATACAAATGTAGGGATCCGAAGGGGTACGTGCACCCTGATGTTTATAGCAACAATGTCCATAATAGCCAAACTGTGGAAAGAGCCAAGATGTCCATCGACAGATGAATGGCTAAAGAACATGTGATATATATATATAATGGAATATTATGCAGCCATCAAAAGGAATGAGATCTTGCCATTTGCAACGATGTGGATGGAACTGGAGGGTGTTATGCTGAGCGAAATAAGTCAATCAGAGAAAGACATGTATCATATGACCTCACTGATATGAGGAATTCTTAATCTCAGGAAACAAACTGAGGGTTGCTGGAGTGGAGGGTGTGGTGGGAGGGATCGGGTGGCTGGGTGATAGACACTGGGGAGGGTATGTGCTATGGTGAGCACTGTGAATTGTGCAAGACTGTTGAATCACAGATCTGTACCTCTGAAACAAATAATGCAATATATGTTAAGAAAATAAAAAAGAAGAAGAAGATAGCAGGAGGGGAAGAATGAAGGGGGGGAAATCGGAGGGGGAGATGAACCATGAGAGACGATGGACTCTGAAAAACAAACTGGGGTTGCTAGAGGGGAGTGGGGTGGGAGGATGGGTTAGCCTGGTGATGGGTATTAAAGAGGGCACGTTCTGCATGGAGCACTGGGTGTTATGCACAAACAATGAATCATGGAACACTACATCAAAAACTAATGATGTAATGTATGGTGATTAACATAACACTAAAAAAAAGAAACCAAATAGCAAGGATCAGATTTCATGATGAAAAACAAAGAGTGTTCTATTGGGTAAGTTCTTCAGGGAAGACTTCTCTTGCTCTCCAGGGTACAGCTAAGTCTGGTTTCTTTGGTATGCACTTTCACTCCTCTCCTATTTCTCTTTAAAACCTTCTGATGCACTTGGTCACATCTATGTTTCCAGGGCCCAGAGCAGTTTCTGCCACACAGCAAATGTTGAATAAATAATGAGTGAATGAAAAACAGAAATCAAAGATGTCCACTATTAACATTATTATTCAACATTATCCTGGGGATTATTAGACACAGTAATAAAATAGGAAAAAGACATGTGGTATAAATATTGGAAAGAAAAAGATAAAGCTACAAGTCTGCATCTGATATAAAATTTTTCTTGAAACATTTCAAGAAAAGAATTCAGAATATATTCAGATGATGAGGTGTAAAACTACTATACGATGAGAGATGGTCCGTGATGATGGAATAAGAAGACCCTCAACTCACCTCCTTCCATGGACACACCAAATCAGCAGCCACAGATAGCAAAATTGCAGCTGAAAAATAAACTAAAAACTAGCTGAATAGCTCCCTCCACAACAAGGAATAAAAGGACCACATGCAGATGGGTAGGAGATATAAAGACATAGTCTCACCAAAAACCCCACCTTGGTACAGCAACACATAGAAGGGATCTCATAGATCCAGAATTTCCCCCTAAGGAGTGAGGGGTTTGTACCCCAGATGGGGCATCCCAACGCTTGGGACCTGCACCACAGAGATGAGACTCCAAAAATGTCTGGCTTTGGAAGCCAATAAGGCATACATCCAGGGACCCTGGGGAGCCATGGGGACCTGAGATACTCTTTTTGAGGAGTTTGTATATGAACTCCCTTGCCCTGGAACCCATTGTAAAAGCAGCAGTTTGAAAGGTGACTGGGTTGGGTCCCTGGGTGGCTCAGCGGTTAAGTGTCTGCCTTCAGCTCAGGTCATGATCCCAGGGTCCTGGGATGAAGCCCCACATCAGCTCCTTGCTCAGCAGGAAGCCTGCTTCTCCCTCTCCCTCTGCCTGCTGCTCCCCCTGCTTGTGCTCTCTCTATGTCCAATAAATAAACAAAATCTTTTAAAAAAAATTTTTGAAATAAAGGTGACTGGGTTATATGTGAGAGAGATTCATATGCTAAAATTAAAGTGTCTGCTGGAAGGGCAGGGGCCAGTAGGGACTTTCTTCAGGGATGGAGGCACTGGTGAGCTGCATTTTTACACTTTCCATCTACCTTGGTAACAGAGGTGGGTGCACATGGACACAGCCTCACTAAGCCATGGGCATGTCCTTCCACCTGCACTCTTCCCCTGCTGTCCTAAAGTTGTGGACATGCCCTACACTTAACACACTCCTGCAGATTGGCTATAGCCAGTGGATGCGTGTAGTCCACTTTTGATCACCTGGCTCTGGTGGCCAAAGGGGCTTACATTCCTGGGCCCCATGGGGCTGTAACAATCAGACAGTTCTGGGCAGGTTACCACACCATGGCTACTACACAGACAGGAAACTCAAACACACCCCAGTTTGCTGTGACAAAGGCCCTTTCCTGGTCCCAGAGTTTCAACATGAAAGACAGGCTTCAGTTTTGCCACATATCTAGAGACTACAGAGGCACTCTCGGGGTCATATGCTGAGAGACACCATCTTTGTGCCCTCCCTTGGCCTTGCCACAGCTCACTGGTGTGTCCCAGAAAGGGGCTTATACACTTGATTGAATCCTTAATTCTTACAACTGTCTCCTAGGGGAAATATCCAGATCTCCTGGTCTGGAGGTCAGCAGGCCTCAACTGTGGCTTCATAGGGTTATATATATCTGCATACTTTAAAAGCTGCTGCTGGAGAACCTGGCTTGCAATCAGCCTGAAACCAGGTGCCAAATGAGATCATTCCTTTGGGAACACTGACATGTCTTGGCACACCCTCAACAAGAATAAATCAGAGACCTATCAAGAATAAATCAGGCTCCTTAGACATCACAGAGGCTTGAGAGACAACCAAGAGCTGAGCAAGTTTGAACAATGAGATTCATCTCCTACACAAGGCCATTTCTTCAAGACTGGGAAAGATAGCTCTTTCACATAATACATGGAAAAAACACAGCATATCAAGCATGATGAGGAAACAGAGGAATATGCTACAAATGAAAGAACAAAATAAAACCTCAGAAAAAGACCTTAATAAATGGAGATAAGTAGTGTACTTGATAAGAAGTTTGAAGTAATGGTCATAAAGATGTTTACCAAACTCTGGAAAAGAATAGATCAACACAGTAGAATTTCAATAGAGATTAAAAATATATAAGCAAGTACCAAACACAAGTCACAGAGCTGAAGAATACAATAACTGAATTTAAAAATACACTAAAGGGGTTCAGTAGCAGATTAGATGAGGCAGAATGAATCAGTAACCTGGAAGACAGGCCAGTGGAACTCACCCAAACAGAACAGCAAAAAGAAAAAATAAATAAAAAGTGAAAATAGCTTAAGAGACCTATGGACATTAAGCATACTAACACTCACATTATAGGGTTCCCAGAAGGAGAAGAGAGAGAGAAGGAGGCAGAAAACTTCCCAAGCCTGGAGAAGGAAACAGACATCCAGGTCTAGGAAACACAGAGCTCCAAATAAGATGAACCCAGAGAGACCCACACCAAGACACATTATAATTAAAATGTCAAAAGTTAAAGATAAAGGGAGAATCTTAACAGGGGCAAGAGAAAAACAACTTGTTGAGTACAACGGAAACCCCATAAGGCTATGTGCTGACTTTTCAGCAGAAATGTTGCAGATCAGAAGAGAGTGGCATGATATATTTAAAGTGCTGAAAGGGAAAACATTCTGACCCAAAATACTCTTTCTAGCAAGGCTGTCATTCAGAATTGAAGGAGAGATTGTCTGCTTTCCCAGAGAAGCAAAAGCTAAAGGAGTTCATTGCTACTAAACTGCCTTATAAGAAATGTTAAAGGGACTTCTTTAAGCTGAAAAAAAAGGGTATGAACTAATAACAAGAAAACATATGAAAGTAAAAATCTCACTGCTAAAGATAAATGTATAGTAAAAGTAGTGGATTAACCATTTATAAAGCTAGTATGGCAGTTAAAAGACAAAAGTAGTAAAATTAACTATAACTACAATAATTAGTTAAGGGATAAACAAGATAAAAAGATGTAATATATGACATCAAAAATGGAAAATGTATGAGGGGAGGAGTAAAAATGTACAAGTTTTAAGAATGCCATCAAATTTAAGTTGTTATCGGGTGCCTGGGTGGCTCAGTCAGTTAAGCGTCTGACTTTGGCTAAGGTCATGATCTCAGGGTCCTGAGATCAAGCCCTGCATCAGGCTCTATGCTCAGCAGGGAGCCTGCTTCTCCTTCTCCCTCTGCCTTTCCCCCTCCTTGTGCTCTCTCTCTCTCTGTCAAATAAATATATAAAATCTTTTTTAAAAATTTAAGTTGTTATCAACCTAAAATAAATCATTATATATAGGTCATTATATGTGAGCCTCATAGTAACCACAAAGCAAAACCCTGGAGTAGATACACAAAAGATAATAAGAATGGAATCTAAACAAAACACTAAAGAAAATCATTAAACCACAAAGGAAGAGAGAAACTATAGTAACAGCCAGAAAACAATTAACAAAATGGCAATAAGTACATACCTATCAACAATTAGTTTAATTGTAAGTGAACTAAATTTTCCAATCAAAACTACAGAGTGGCTGAATGAATTAAAAAACAAGATTCATTTATATATTGCTTGCAAGAGACTCACTTCAGATCGAAGGACACACACAGATTGAAAGTGAAGGGATGGAAAGAGATATCCCATGCAAATGGAAGTGGAAGGGAAGCCAGGGTAGCAATACTTACATCAGACAAAATAGACTTTAAAACAAAGATGGTAATAAAAGACAAAGAAGGCACACCATAATGTTAAAGGGGTCAATTCCAGCAAGAAGATAAAACATTTGTAAATATTTGCACACGCAACGTAGGAGCACCCAAATATATAAAGCAAATGCAAACAGATCTAAAGGAAGAAACTGACAGCAATACAATAATAGTAGGAGACTTTCACACCCCACTTAAATCAATAAATAGATCAGACAGAGTAAAGAAACATCAGCTTTAAATGACACATTAGACCAGATGGACTTAATAGATATGTACAGAACATTCCATTCAAAAACAGCAGAATACACATTCTTCTCAAGTGCACATGCAACATTCTCCAGAATAAATCATATGTTAGCCTACATACATACAATCTACATACAAATCTCAATAAATTTAAGAAGATTGAAATCATATTAAGCATCTTTTCTGACCACATCAGTAAGAAACTAGAAATCAATTACAAGAAGAAAACTGGAAAAAGCAAAAATATGTGGAGATTAAACAACATGCTACTAAACAAACAATGGGTCAACAAAGAAATTAAAGGGAAAATAAAAAAGTTCCTGGAGACAAATGAAAATGGAAATACAAAAACTCAAAATCTATGGGATGCAGCAAAAGCAGTTCTGAGGAAAGTTCATAATGATACAGGCCTACCTCAAGAACAAGAGGTATCTCAAATAAACAATCTAACTTTACTCCTGAAGAAACTAGAAAAAGAAGAACAAAGCCCAAAGTTAGTAGAAGGAAGGGAATAATTATCAGTTTAAATAAATGAAATAAAGACTAAAAAAACAATAGAAAAGATCAGTGAAACTAGGAGCTGGTTCTTTGAAAGGATAAATAAAGTTGACAAACCTTTAGTTAGAGTCACCAAGAAAAAAAGAGAGAAGGCTCAAATAAACAAGATCAGAAATGAAAGAGAAGCTACAACCGTTACACAGAAATACAAAGGACCATAAGAAACAGCTGTGAACAATTATATACCAACAAACTGGGGAACCTAGAAGAAATGGATAAATATCTAAAGACTGAATCATGAAGAAATAGAAAATCTGAGTACACCATCTACTAGTAAGAAGATTAAATCAGTAATCAAAAACCTTACAACAAAAGTCCAAGACCAGATGGTTTCACTGGTGAATTCCACCAAACATTCAAAGAATATTTAACATATGTCCTCCTCAAACTCTTCCAAAAAATTGAAGAGGAGGGAACATTTGCAAACTCATTTTACAAGGCCAGCATTACCCTGATACCCAAACCAGAAAAAAAAAAACCACAAGAAAGAAAATTACAGGCCAATATCCCTGATGAACATAGATGCAAAATCCTCAACAAAGTATTAGCAAACCAATTTAACAAAACATTAAAAAGATCATATACCATGATCAAATGGGATTTTCTCCAGGGAAGCAAGGATGGTTCAACATCCACGAATCTAACAATATGATACACCACATTAACAAAATGAAGAGTAAAAATTGTATGATCATCTCAATCGATACAGAAAAATCATTTGACAAAATTCAACATTCATTTATGATAAAAACTCTGAACAACGTGGGTATAGTGGGAACATACCTCAACATTATAAAGGCCAATATGACAAACCCACACCTAACATCGTACTCAACTGTGAAGAGAGGAAAAGCTTTTCCCTTAAGATCAGGATTAAGACAAGGATGTCCACTCTCACCACTATTATTCAACCTAGTACTGAAAGTCCTAGCCACAGCAATTATGCAAAAAAAGAAATAAAAGGCATCTAAGTTGGAAAGGAAGAAGTAAAACTGTCACTATTTGCAGTTGACATGATACTATATAGAGAAAGCCCTAAAGAGTCCACCAAAAAACAAAACAAAACCCTGTTAAAACTAATAAATGAGTTCATGAGACTTGCAGGATGCAAAATCAATATACAGAAATCTGTTGTGTTTCTATACACTAATAATGAAATATCAAAAAGATAAATTAAGAAAAAAATCCCTCTTACAGTTGCAGCAAAAAGAATAGAATAGTTTGGAATAAATTTACCAAGGGGGTAGAAGTCCTGTACACTGAAAACTGTATGACACGGATGAAATAATTTGAAGAAGACACAAACAAAAGGGAAGATATTTCATGCTCAAGGATTAAGAGAATCAATATTGTTAACATTCCCGCACCACCCAAAGCTATAGATTTACAAATTCAATGAAATACCTATTGAAATTCCAATGGCATTTTTCACAGAAGTAGAACAAATAATTCTAAGATTTGTAAGGGCTCACAAAAGACACCAAATAGCCAAAGCAATCTTGAGAAAGAACAAAGCTGATGGTATCACACTCCCTGATTTCAACCTATACTACAAAGTTATAGTAATCAAAAGAGTATGGTATTGGCATAAAAGCCTAGACACATAGATCAATGGAACAAAATAATGAGCCCAGAAATAAACCCACTCATACATGGTCAACTAATTTATGACTATGGAGCCAAGAATAGACAGTGGAGCAAGACAGTCTCTTTCAATAAATGGTGTTGGAAAAACTGGACAGCCACATGCAAAGAATTAAAACTAGACCACCATTTTATGCCATACACAAAAACTACCTCAAAATAGATTCAAGACTTGAATGTAAGACCTGAAATCATAAGACTCCTAGAAGAGAAAACACAGGTGGTAAACTCCTTGACATTGGTCTTGGCATTGAATTTTTGGATCTAACTCCAAAAGTAAAGAAACAAAAGCAAAAATAAACAAATGGGACTACATTAAACTAAAAATTCTATACAGCATTTGTTGAAAACATCAACAAAATGAAAAGGCAACCTACTAAGTGGGAGAAAATATTTGCAAATCATATACCTGGTGAGGGGTTAATATTCAAAATATATAAGGAACTCAAACAACTCAAGAGCAAAAAAAATAAACAATCTGATTTTAAAATGGGCAGAGGATCTAGATAGACATTTTTCCAAAGAAGACATATAGATGGCCAATAGGCACACAAAAAGATGTTCAACATCACTAATTTTCAGAGAAATGCAAATCAAAACCACAGTGAGATACCACCTCACACCTGTTAGAATGGCTACCATCATCAAAAAGACAAGAAATAACAAGTGTTGGAGAGAGTTGAGGAAAGGGAACCCTCATGCACTGTTGGTGGGATAGCAAATTGGTGCAATCACTGTGGCAAACAGTATGGAGGTTCCTCAAAATTAAAAATAGTGTACTAAATGATCCAGCTATTCCACTTCTGGGCATTTCTCTATAGAAAACAAAAACACTAATCCAAAAATATATACACACCCCTATGTTCCTTGCAGCATTATTTACAATAGCCAAGATAGGGGAACAACCTAAGTGTCCACCAATGGATGAATGGATAAAGAAAATGTGGTGCTGATATATAATGGAATATCAGTCATAAAAAAGAAGGAAATCCATGCCATTTGTGACATGGATGGACCTTAAGGGCAATATGCTAAGTGAAATAAGTTAGACAGAGAAAGGCAAATACTATATCATTTCTTTCATATATGGAATCTAAAAAAAATGAACAAACAAAACTCATAGATACAGAGAACAGACTGGTGGTTATCAGAAGGAAAGGGAGTGGAGAATGGGCAAAAAGAGTGAAACAGATCGGTTATATGGCGATAGATGGTAACTAAACTGACTGATTGTGGTTATCACTTTGTAGTGTATACAAATATTACATTATTATGTTGTGTACCTGAAACAAATAAAATGTTACATACCAATTTTTCCTCAATAAAAAGAGAGAGAGAGAGAGAGAGATTTTTAGGGTTCCTTGGAATACACTTTGAGAACTGCTGCTATAGATTATTGCTATTTAACTTTTATCATTTTTCTTTATGAGCAACAGGTATTGATCATTATGAAATGCATATTCGGAGTCTATTAAAATAAACATGTAATTTTTCTCCTGTACTGATACAGTGAATTACAAAGATAAATTTCTGATGTTTCTAAATCCTCATGATTAAAAAAAATTACAACATGACTTTCAAAGATCCTATATAAGTCAGGATGATACTGGTCACAAGGGTTACCCAACTCAGAATGGTTTTTTTCTCACTAACTAGACAGGCTGTATATGGTTTTATCTTTAGCACAGCTACCTCCAGGGCCTCCAATGATACCAAAACATCTTTTCATTTTTCTGTCCATCTGCATCTGTCCCTGTCTGGCTCCATGCTCCAGACAGGAGTTTTATAAGTATCAGGAAAAATGGCCACTGGCAGTGCCAGACACACAATCCTGGCAGAAAAAGTGCTTCTCTCTCACCTTGTTCACATATTATTTCTAGAGAGAATTGTTGGTGGCCCACATTGGGTTGCATTCCAAATGCTGGATGAGTCGTAGGTTGCCATTAGCAGTCCAGCCAGGGTCACGTGACTGTCCCAGTAACTGTTTGTGTGTGTGTGTGTGTGTGTGTGTGTGTGGCACTGGGGGGAGGAGGTGGACCTTAATTGGCAAGTTCATGAGAACCACACGGAATGGGGGAAGAACTCCCAAGGCAGGAGGTGCTATTACCACCAAGAAAAGAGAGGCAATAAGCATTCTGGAAAGGATGGGAAAACAGAGCTGCAGTAGCCCACTACAATCCACCCCTTGGCTGCTCAGAAGAGAAATGCATGCTTCTCACCATGCATAAAATCTTAAACTGTCCCTTGCTTAAATTATGCTTTCCTCCCACCTAATTCCAAAGTACAGTCCTCTCCCCAGTAGGAGACAACCCAAAGTCACATCTAGGTATTGCCTGCTGCTCCAAATCCCAGATCTCCCAGCGATACAGATGTGTAACCGTGAATTGAACCCTCCCAACACATCCTATCTAGAAGGCTTATTAATGCATTCAGGAAAGGAAAATATCCCGCAACCTTTCCTTCCTTCTTGCCATCTCTTCAGTGCTGCCACGAGCGTATTCTTCAGTTCAGTCTTCCTGTTCATGAAGTGACCTTCGGACGTGTCCATTCACCATTCAGCCTATCTACTGAACTTTAAACCCAATGATTCTATTTCCAAGATCTATAATTGGCTCTTTTTCATATCATTATGATTCTATCCTGATCCTTTGGAAGATAGTAATTCCATTTTTCTAAGCTCTTCTCTTTGCCCTGTTAACTGCGTCCCCTTGAGTGTTTGTTCTCCAGCTGTTGAATGCCTTGCTCTCTGTTATGATGAAAGCTTCCCTCATGGCCTTGGTGATTCTTGGATGGATGCTCACATTTGGATGCAAGATGCCTGATTTGCCCAGCTGGTAGATGATGCTTCTGTGGCAAAGGGGTGCAGGGCTGGTGACCTACTGGGTTTCCCAAGGGCTTGTCCCGCATTTCTCTTGCACACCCATCATCTGAGTGCTCTCAAATGGCCATTCTGCTTCTCCAACCTGAGATGAACTTCCATGCCCGCCCACCCCGCCTTGACCTGTGTTAGGGAAAGAAGAGCTTCTACCAATCACTCAGAACCTGGTTCTGCAACCAGGCACCTCAAGAATGTTATCAGGCCCCCCAACTCCTATGTCCATCACCCTTGGGGTTAGGAGACCCCAGGACACTTACACCTCAGGTAGCCCACGTTAAGGGTCCTTCATCAATCCAATCCTCTCTGCATTTCATTTCTAGGAACTCCCCAAAATCTCTGCTCCATTTATGACACTTTTTGTCATTGTTTTCTAGAGCTGTTCTAGATTCATGAGAGAGAGAAAAGGACAGAGAATGAGAGACACAAAGAGAAAGATATGTTCTGTCATTTTCAGGGATTTGAAGCAGGAAGAGGAGAGGGGGGAGTGTGTGCTTAATCCGCCATCTGTAGCTTTTCCTCTTTTATCCCCCTATTAAAAATACGTTATAACAGCAGATAATAAAGGATATGTATAGAATAAGATTAAAATAGAAATAGAAAGTCAGGACTGACAAAAGGAACAGGGGCACATATTTCAACCCTGAAGGTTACAGAGTTGCAGCCTAGTGGCCAGAGTAAAAAGCGAAACTAGACCATGAATTCCTGGAGGGCAAAGAGGGTGTTTCAGCCACGGTGGTATTTTCAGCACTGGGCCCAAACCCAACCCAGGCTGTTCTTCAATAAACAGTTGGTGAATGAATGCACTTATTCACTTGGTTCTTTATTAAACAACACAGTCTTTGCTGTCTGGAAAGAAGGCATAAAATCTCATTGGCAATAATATTATTTTTCCTGTCAGTAAATTAAAAGCTATTTCTCATGTGTATCCCAGAACCGATAGCGCCTTTGACGCTGTTTTATAGAAAGCATGAAGTTTCATGTGATCGGTTTTCAAATGACCTTTGGCAAAGCCTAAGAGCTTAACCTTCAGACAAACCCCGGGGAAGGCAATTCTTGACCCTACTGTCCTGGGTCCTGGAGCCCCAGGACTGTTCTCCCTCGTCTAGTCTGGGCAGGGGAGTGGGGCTGGGAGCAGACTGTCCTGGCCACACCTCTCCACCCTGGGCTCTGATGAAGGGTGATTCTCTCACGCTGCCCTTTTCATGACCTAAGGTGTTCCATTTCATGACCCACCTGCCCAACTCCCGGAAACAGCGCAAATGTTTGGGAGGCCAAGCCTGCATCGTCCTGCCTCCTGGGTCCCCGGCATGACCCCTTGGTCTTGATAAGTGCTGAGCTGGATCTAGTCGAAAGAAAACCCCTTCTAGCTGCTGCTTTGAGCCCTGGTTGGGAGTCTAGGGCCCTGAGTCCAAGTCCTGAGCCCTGTATGAGCTCTCATGCATTCATTCTTTACTCATTTTTCATTCATGCACTTAAGAAGGTTGGTGCAGCCCCTCCTGGTGCAGCCCGAGCTGGGCATGGGACACACAAAGACCAGTGAGACACTCTCTACTCTCAAGACCCACAGTCTAACAAAGGAGGTGACTCACATCTAAGGCTCCTTACCTGTGAAGGAGGGTTATAATGCCTGTTTTCTGGAACTGTCAGAGAGGTTAAAGCTATAAATACTCTACAGCACATCTCATGCACAGAATCATGATGGTGGTAGTGGGGGGGGGGGGGTCCAGGAGGCACCCAGCCTTCAGCCCCTAAGTCTCCATGAGGGCAGTGATTGGATCCTGTTCCCCACTCCCCTCAGCCTCCCCAGACCAAGGAGGAGGGAGTGAATTGAGAAAGCAGATTCCAGCCCCAGCAGGGGGATTCCCGGGAGTTTTGCTTTATAAGCTAAATGTTCTTTATTAGCCTGCAGTTAAGTTGTCTCTTTGTCTGAAGATTAAGTAGAAGTTTCCTCCCTTAGTGAGGGGAGGTGGAGAAAAGAAGGATGCTAATTAGTTGATTCCCCTTCAGGCCAAGGGTCCATTTTATACCCTGCTTACCAGAGCCAGGCTGTGGGGCTTTGCTGGAGGCAGCCCCACACAGTGGCAAGCCCTTGGGGCAGGCCCAGGTGGGCTTCTCAGCTCTGCCTCTTGCTCTAGACCTGCCTTGGTCTCAATTTCCCCATCTGTAAAATGGATATCAAGGTTTCTGTGCCTTGGGTATGTCAGATGTGCAAATCACAAGCCGTCCGCCCCCCCACCGACAGCCCCCAAATGAACGTGTCTACTCACTGTCCTCTGCTGGTCTCCAGGAGAGGCTTCATGGGGCCACGTCACCCAGACCTGCTGAGCTGACCAGTTGCAGAGACAAGGAGCTGGTGGAGAAGGCTGGTCGGGTGCTCAGGGAGTTAGCATGCCTTCCACAGGCAAATCCTGGGAGGATCTGTAGCAATAGTTTCTCGCTACCTATGTATTCGTGTTACCTGAGGAGCTTACGGGAAATGGCCAATTAAAAAAACAGATTAGAGAGAGAGAGACTCCATAGATATATATGTAGAAACCTCTATATAGAGAACATCTATATATATATATACATATTTGTGTGTGTGTATATATATATATATATATATACACATTATACTGTTTTAATTTGAAACATTAGGGAAAAAATGCCCAAAGATTCATTTAAAAGCTTGCAGAGCCACGTAAATGGCAACATGGAAATGATTCGAACATCCATCAACTCATGAGTGGGTAAATACAAGGCAGGATATCCATGCAGTAGAATATTATTCAGCCATAAAGAGAAATGACGCACTGTTGCACGCTACATGGATGAACCTTGAAAACGGCATGGTTGGTGAAGGAAGCCCATCACGGGGCCCCGCAAATTGCATGAAATGGACTCCATTTATAGGAAATGTCCAGAATGGCAAATCCATGGAGACAGAAAGCAGACTGGTGGTTGCCAGGGGCTGGGAGGAAAAGGGGGTGGGGTGCGGAATGACTGCTCAGAGGCCCAGGGTTCCTTTTGCAGGGGTGACCGAACATTCTGGGATTAGATATTGGCAGTAGTTGCAAAAGCCACTGAATTACATGCTTTAAAATGTGGATTTTATGGTATGTGAGTTCTATATCAATGAAGGTGTTATAAATGTGCCTGTGAGGCAGGAGCCCAATATCATCGGGTTGTCCTCAAATTGGTAAAAGATTCACGTGGAGGATCTTTTCTCTGTAGGAGCTGACTTTGTCTCTGACAGAAATTTCTCCTCTGTACTATGGAAATAGAGCACCAAGACTATTTAACTCGTTAAATATCCAGCAGCATATTAATAAATCTCTCACTGTATTTCTCAGTGTACAAAAAAAAAAAAAAAAAACAAAGGTGGCCTGGGGCAGCCCCACATAGGCTGTCAAGAGTCCTGACTGCGGGCGCCTGGGTGGCTCAGTTGGTTAAGCGACTGCCTTCGGCTCAGGTCATGATCCTGGAGTCCCTGGATCGAGTCCCGCATCGGGCTCCCTGCTCGGCAGGGAGTCTGCTACTCCCTCTGACCCTCCCCCCTCTCATGTGCTCTCTCTCATTCTCTCTCTCTCAAATAAATAAATACAATCTTTAAAAAAAAAAAAAAAAGAGTCCTGACTGCTTGAGTGGCTTATCCATTCAGCTGATATTCCAGACTCCTGTCTGTGCCTCCTCTGTTCAGGATTCCTGCCCCTTGAGTGCCAAGGCATGGGGGGTCCTCCGAAGTGTCTGGCCCTGCGTCATCACTGGCTCACCGTGGCGTCTACCAGGCTGTCTCCAGGCCCTGGTCCCGGGGACCCTGTGTTCTCCTCATCCCACCTCCTGGATCCAGCCCCTCTCCCCACACCAAGGGAAGGTGGAAAGAGCTTGCTGCCTTTAGCTGCCTTGAGTCTGCCATGGAAGGAGGCTGGGCTAGGCTCTTTGAGCGCCAGCCTTCTGGACCTCTCAGCAAAGACCCAGACATGTGGGTGAGGCTGTTGTAGGTGACCCAACCCCAGCTGAGCCAGCAAAGACCAGAAGAAACATCCAGGCAAGCCACAGAACAATGAGAAATAATAAATTGTACTGACTTAAGCCATTGAGTTTGGGGATGGTTTGTTATGCAACAAAAGCTAACTGGTACACTCATTTCTATGTCTTCTGCAGCCTGGGAACTGTCCCCGCTAGGGAGACAGAAACTATCTGGCTCACCCTTCACACTTTCAAATCTACCCTGAAGCTCTGAGGCCCTCGAGGCTTCCGACAGGTGGCATATAGGCTCTTGCAAATGGAAAGCATTGGCTTCTGAAATAAAAAAAACCAAGAGTGTAACTCTTGTTCACCTGCTGTAACTTCCCTCCATGTGACATGATGCCTCATGGTCCACTTTTAATAGGGGAAGAGCTACAGGTGAAAGAGGAATTAGGATGAACCAAAAAATAATCGTTAATATGTCAGAATATGATGTCATCACATATTTATTGAGTGTCTACTGGAGTCAACACCTTGCTAGGTACTAAGGACACAATGATGAGCAAAACAGACCCAAACCCAGGTCTCATAGATCTTACAGGCTGGCCTGGGACCCTGATATCAATCAAATCATCACACAAATGATGACCCATTCATTGACTCATGTGACGAGTATTTATGTCACGTGTGTCAGTACCTCGAGGAGGCATGGAGCACACAGTAGTGAACACACCGAGTTTTGTCTGTCCCTGGAAGTCAGGGGCAGGGAGTGGGGAGCGGGGGCGGGGGGTCCGGGGGGTGTGGTGACAGCCGAGGCCCAAAGCTGATCCCATGTGTGGCTGAGAAGACTTCTCTGAGTGGGTCTGGTTGAAACTCGAACCCAAAGGATAAGACACAATTAAATGGGCATGGACACAGGGGTGGGGCTTGAGGGATGGCAGGGAGAACATTCTAGACAGAGGGCACAGGAAGTGCACAATCCCAGCTGTGGCCAGGAGGAGCTGAGAAAAAGCCAGTGTCAGGAGACACAGAATGTGGGGGGAGCCCTGGTGGGGGGCTAGGGTGCCAGACTAACTTGAATGGTATCTTTAGACCCCAAAAGTCTCCGAAGGGGGACTGGCCCAGGTGGTCATTGCCCATGCCACTGGGCACCACCTGGCCCAGATGTTGAAGGCACCCTGTCAGCAACCTCACCTCCCACCCCTGAGACCCACCCTGCTCCAGGGCCTCCTGTCCTGTGGCCCTGCCCTTGCTGAGAGAGTCATCCTAAAAAGGCATCTCAGACTCCACCCCTCCAGAAGCTTTCCCTAAAGTTCACCCCCCCACACACAGGGTTGTGACACCCCCGGGACAGGGACTGCACACTCAAGTGTCTGGCTTGGGGTCCACGCTGGTCACAGCGGTAGCTCCAGGATGCCACATAGAGATGTGGGACTGGAGTGGGGAGGGGGGGGGGCTTTGAGGAGCGATGGCAGTTCTGGGTCTAAAGCAGTTCTGGGTCCAGGCACTGTTTGGCGCCAGGCAGTGGGGGACCAGCCAGTGCCGCACGCTGTCTTCGGGTGATCGGTGGGGCACACAGGCGTGCATGCCAGGACCCCTGCTAAGGCTGTTACGAGGAAAGACCACAAGGATGCTCATCCAGAATGCAGCTGGGTCACGGTAAGTGCTCAGGGAGTGTGTGATGCTATTTCTGTGATTATTGTCTCAGTGTGAATGGTGACTCAGAGCCCCAGGGTCACGCCCGGGGTCTCCTGGGTGTTGGACAGTCAGCAAACATGCAGGCGCTAGAGGATGTCACTCTCTGCCACAGACAAGGGCCCCAGGGGCCTGGAGAGACAGTGTGCCCAAGGCGTGCTGGAGCTGAGCCAGGCCAGCGGCAAAGGGAGGAGACCCAGCCCCGGGTTCATCTGCACCAGCCCAGGGATGTCTAGACCAGACCTCGGGTCAGGGACCAAATGCAGGCACAGTGGATTGGGAAGCAGGCCGAGGTCTGGGGTGAGAGAACCACGTTGTGGGCCCCATGGGCGAGGCCATGAGGAAGACCCACGGGAGAGCACATGCCACTCCCAGCACGGGCAGGGGCTGCACAACAGGGTGGCCCCTTCCTGCAGAGCAGGACTCGGACACAGGCAGCAAAAGGCTTTCAGAATTGGGGTGCTTCACAGAAACTGGATCTTATCTAGTCCTTTATTTAACAAATAGTTACTAAGCTCCCACCATGTGACAAGCGCTTTGTCCTACTTACAGGTCAAGGTGCTTAACCTCTATGGCGGACCCAGGAAGGTACCCCCAGGCCCCTTCCTTGAAGGATGTGCTGCCCCAGCTTCTGGGGACTGTTGGTGGGTGCCCTCAGTATCATCCCTTGCTGTGGATGCCACCCCCACAGCCCTGCCCTCCCCAGGCCCATGTCCCGTCACTGACCCACACGGGCCGCTCCAGGTCCCAAGGGGTCACCCCGGCTGTCCTCTCCCTCTGCCCACTCCTGCGTCCTCCCTTCCTGCCACAGGCCTGGCCGGGCCCTCCTGAGGAGCCTGTTGCGTGTTCCATGGAGGCACCCATCCAGCCAGACGCCCACAGGGCTGACAATTAGGGGACAAGGCCAACGAAACAACAAGTGAAGGACACCTTCCTGCACTGAGGGCTGTGGGGGACAGGACCGGGGTGTCGGGGCCCAAAAACTAGGTGATGTGTGAAAGGCAGCCCAGGGTGGGCAGAGGATGCTCCCTGGAGGAGACGGGTAAATGGACACCCAGAGGCTCTAGAACAGATAGCCCTCCTACTATGACAGCCTGGGAGAACATGAGGAGAGAGCGCTGCAAAGGCCGAGGCCCAAAGCTGCAAGAACTGAAGGTCGGCCAGGGTGCCTGGATGGCACCTGGACGGTACCTGAAAAGTACCTGAGGGGTATCTGGAGGCTTCCCTGAAGGCTTATCTGCAGGGTACCCGGAGGGTACCTGAAAGGGTATCTGGAAGGTACTTGGAAGGTTATCTAGAAGGGTACCCAGAGCATGCCGGGAGGATGATCTGGAAAGTTACCTGGAAGGTATCTAGAGGGTAATCTGGAGGGTGTCTGGAGGGCAATCTGGAAAGTACCTGGAGGGTTATCTGGAGGGTACTGGAGGTTTCTCTGGAAAGGGAGTGTGGAGGGAGTGTGGAGGGAGTGTGGAGGGAGTGTGGAGGGAGCTGGCTGGCCGGGAGGGCTAGGTGACCCCTGAGGGAGAGAGCCTCTGCCGCAGCCACGCCCGTGGGAGGAGCAGAGAAGAGCCCGTGGGGCTGGGCCACCCTCCCTACCCTCCAGCTGCCTCGATTCTGCTGCGGGAGCGGAGGCTGGGCTCCTGGGTGGGGGCCGCCAAGGACAGCAATGGCTCTAAAATCACCCAGTCAGCCATTTCACCCACAGAAGCCTCCGCTTTGGGCCTTTGCATGCAAAGTGATGCGCAGCCGGCTTCCTGCAGTGGAGGCTCAATCTGCCGGCCGGGCTGCGGGGGCTGGGACAATTAATTAAAGATCCCAGGGAGCGGCCGGCTCTCATTAAATCCCGCGTGGGGTTGGAGTGCCAGGTGAGAACACCTCCAACGCTGCTGCACTTTCTCCGGAGCCAAGCATTCTCTCATCTATTATCTGCATCGATCCTGACCAGGCTCTGAGAGGAGGGGATTATCTCGGTTTTGCAAGTGCAGAAGCAGAGACTCGGGTTAGGTGGTGTCTTAGGGTCTCCGGGCTCCCCAGCCTGGGGGCTGAGATCCACAGGGCAGGACCAAGTCGTCCCTGCTGCCTCGGTGGGGGCCCACACAGCTCTCTCTGGGTCTCCTGGGGCAGGAACAGGGACAGTGGGGTGATGCCGAGGGGACCCACGCCCGCTCTGCTCCCCAGGGCTGCAGACAACCAGCCTGCCCACCTCCCGACTCCCATGCCCGGATCTGGTCCCTGGCCGGGGTCAGGCAGGACCAGGAGAGTTCTTGAAGGCACTGTTGACCTGATGGGTCAAAGATGCCATGGGCTACGATTACCCTTTACCAACGTGGAATTTGTGCTTTCCTCGGGGAAAAACAGAATTCCTCAGGGAAAAACAGAGCATGCCGGGGACTGACTCTGAGCCTGGTGATGCTGGGGACCCAGAGACAGGGTCCCTCCCTCCCATCTGTGCATAGGGGCCCTACAAGACCTCCTGTCCCTGCAAGGGACTGCGACTGGGTTTCCTGCAGCTGTGTTAACCAACACACATGGCAGAAGTAATACTATGTGACCTCCAAGGCAAAATCATGAAAGGTGCTATGGCTTCTTCTGCCCTTCTCCCTTGGAGCCCTGAGCCCCCAGATGGGCTGGCAGGTTCCCGGAGGCCACCATGCTGAGAGGAAGCCCAACCAGCCCAGGTACAAAGACACACAGAGAGACACAGCCAGTCCCCAGTAGCTCCGGCCTCCCCTACCTCCACCTCAGCTCCTGCCTCTCCATCTGACAGCAACTGTGGCAGACAGTCGAGCCCAGAACTGCCCAAATGGGCACTTCCCGTGAGAGATGAAAAAATGATTGTTGTAGTCTTAAGCCACTAATTTTGGGGGTGTTTTGTCACCCAGCAATAGTAACCAGAATACCACCAAACAGACAAGGAAAATGTGATTGCACAGTGAAACAGGAACAGGTACTGTCCAGCAGGAGCCATGGGGCAGCCGAGAGAGGGAGGTCCGGGGAGGCTCTCGGGGTTCCTGCCAGGGGCTCCCAGGCAAAGATGCAGGCCGTGCAAAGGCCCAGACGCAGGAAGGGCCTGACTTGCTCTATTTCCAGCAAGTGGCTAGCGTCCCAGGAGTGAATCTGGCACAGAGATTCAAGCGTAGGCCCGTGGCGCATGGCAGTGAGGAGACTGGAAGAGTCTCGAACTCAGAATGAGGTCACGCCCACATTTTAGAAAGAACATTCTGACCTATGTGTGAAGGATGGAGAGGAGGAAGCTGAAGGTGTTAGGGCAATCTTTCTCCAGGAGGAAGCTGAAGGTGTTAGGGCAATCTTTCTCCAGGGGAGGTCTTCGATAACTTCTGGCACTATGTTGGCATGATCTTGTTTGGGGTGATAATTGAAACAGCTTGGAGGAAGCCATGTGTAAGCAAAGCCATGGCAGCTGGAGCCTCTGCATGGCCAGCCCCAGGCTCCTGCCTCCAATGCGGTAACCTGGCATCTCTCTACCCGTTACAGGGAGAACATCAGAGGTGACACTGAGGAGGGGGCTGAAAGCGAGGCATGGGCTGGGACCCAAGTCAAAAAGGCCCTCTGAGGGCACCCCCATGTCTGCCCAGGCTGCCCACACAACCTGGGGCAGGCGTCCCCTGCCTCACTGAGGCAGGTGCACTGAGACGGCCCCTGGCCCCTGAGGGGCAGTGAGAGCAATGGTGGCTGGGGTCGCCAGGGAGACGGCCATGCCTGGCCGCTGTGACATCTGCATCCTTTGTCACTCTTCCTGCAGGGGTCCGGAAGGGGACCCCCCACAGCTCTGTTACCTTCAGAGGCAGGCACATGATCCTGGCCTGGCCAATCAGGGATTCATTTAGAGATAGTGACCTAAGCTGGGCCCATAAGAATCTGCTCTGGGGGTGGCCAACCCAGGGAAACGGACATGAGCTGATGATGGCCATTTCCCCCAGCTTTGGGGAATTGATATGGACTGACGTTTGTGTCCCCTTCCAGATTCTTATGTTGAAATCCTCACCCCCAATGAGACAGTATTAGGTGGGCTTTTGGGAAGTCATGAAGGGATCAGTGCTCTTCTAAGGACACAGAGCTCGCTTCTCCCTGTGCTCTCTGCCATGTGAGGACCCAAGGAGGAGACAGGCTATTAGCAAACCAGGAAACAGACTCTCACCAGACACCAGATCTGCCAGCATCCTGATCTCGGACTTCCCAGCCTCTGGAACTGTGACAAATAAACATTTGTTGTTTAAGCACACCCCCGGCCCCGTCTACAGTATTTTTGTTATAGCACCCAAACGAAGAAATATTTTCCTGAGCAACGCAGAAGAAAGCAGAGAAACAGAGAAAAGAGAGAGAGAGTTGATGACATCATTGGTGCACCTGGATCCAGCCATGCCTGAAGTCTACATTGGACTTCTCAGTTTTATGAACCAATAAATTCCTTTCCTTGCTTAAGCCACTCTGTGTGAGTTTCTATTACTTGCAAACAAAAAGGAGAAAAGAGCGATTACACCTGTAATGAGATGGAAAATCTTCTCATCCCCAGAATTCCTCTTGGGGATGGCACTGTCTTTATTTGGAAGAAATATTTTTAAAAGCACTGATGCTTGAAGGTAAGAATCCAAGGGACCTGATTGTGGGGAAAATGCCTTATGGGAGAAAAGGGAGAGATGTTGTGACTTCACCAAGGGAGAGCATGCTTTGATAGGGACCCCTTCCGGGGCCTACCCCCACCTCACCCACCCAGGGGGCAAATGCTAGTCTGAACATGCAGTAGGCTGTGCTAAGGTAGAGGGGACCCCGCGATGCACCCTGATGGCAAGGCTACCGGGGAACCCGGGCCCTCGGTGGATGAGGTGGGGCAAGAAGGGCATCCTTTGCCAGGCCTCCCATGCTGCAGAAGCCAGACTGCGAGCACAGCGTTGTCAGATGCCCTTGCAGCTGGGCTTCTGGGTGTGATTTGTGTTTCGGCCGCTCATCCACACTGTGTGAGATTCGGAATGCAGAAGAGAGGCCGAGAGGCCCTGCCAGCTTTGCTGCAGCCCAAAACCCAGTGTCACTGGGCCTCCCCAGTGAACACAGGGCCTCTCCTGCGTCCCGTGTCTACACAGGTGCATGTGGGCACTGGCTCTGTGGGTTCGGAGAGGCAGCATGCGGGGCTTCCAGGAGCTGCTGCGGGCTGGGGAGCCAGTCTCCAGAGATAGCCATGTGCCCCCTCCTTCCAGGCGATGGCAGGAACAACAGGGCTTCTGTGAGGGCAGTTCTGCTATGAATACAAGGCTCATTCCGGGAGGTCCGGTGGAGAGCCCCTCCTCCTGCGCCCTCCCGCAAGGTTACTGTCCCTTCCTCCCCTGTAGGAAATCCCTTCTGCTTAGACGGGGAAGACTTGCAACCCTGACAGATGAGGGGTGAGGACCAGACCACCAGCTATCCTGCAGGGCCCAAACCTTTAATAAAACCCACAAGTAGGTGGTTTTAACACAAATAAGCACTTACTATGCTCCGGGTGCAGAGTTAAGAGTTTTACATATTTGGAACAGTCCTATGAGCTAGGCAGTTTGTATACCCATTTGCAGACAAGGTAACTGAGGCACAAGGAGGTCGAATAACAGGTCATAGGGGGCTGGAGGGGCAGGATTTGAGTCCAGTGAGGGAGGTGTCCTGGAGCAAAAGAGACCCAGCCCTCGAGGGGTGGGGGCACAGAGCCACACAGTAGGAGCCAAGACTGGACTGTCATGAAGTAAGGGATGGAGGTTTGCGTCAAGTTTAACCAGATGGCTGAGGGGTACAGACAAGGATGGGGCGGGGGTAATGGGGGAAGTGGGCAGCTGACATCTGATTACACAGCCTTGACTGAGCTAAGTCTTTGAGTAAACTCCCCTGGGGTGGGAATGGGTGGGGGCATATAGGGATTTCTCCCTTTCCTAGAGAAATCTAGAGAAATATGTGGAATATGTGGTAACTCCCCCCGCCAAAATCCCAACCCACACATATACAAACACGCACACCTCCAATTCCTAAGCAAAAACTTTTTTCCCCAAGCTAAATACAACACTGGGACAGGCACGATAATAATCTGCTAGAGACTGTAACCTGGTGTAGACTTTTTGGAAAGTAACTTGGCAATATGTAGCAATGGCCTGGCAATAGGCTTAACTGCGGAGCCTGCAATGTCCTTCCTAGGGTCTGTCATAAGGAAATCACCTGCAATATGGGAGCTCTAGGCACCAAGATGCCCGTGACAGAAACACTGAAAACAGTGGGAAACTGGAAACAACCCCAATGCTCGGTGATGATCGTGAAACAAACTAATGGCACATCTGTGTGATGGAATATTGTGTCGTCACTAAAAAAGAGGATTAGAAAGAGTTTTTAACCGTGTGAAAAAATGTCAGGAAGAAAGACAGGTTCCAAAGTTGAGGTCATTTGTAGGGTGTTCTCAACCACTGGGGAAAGTGTGCCTGGAACAAAGGCTGGGAGGAAATAGACAAAATCATTCAAAGAAATTGACTCACGGTCCGGAGGGACTTACTTATTTACTTCTGCTTTTTGTACTTTTTGGTGATTTCCAGGTTTTGTACAATGACCAGTCATTGTAAAAAATAAAGGGAGGAAGAGCTTTTGCCATCAGAAGCTCCTGAGTTTCTCCTCTCAGCCCCCAGGGGAGGTGAAACAGCAGGAGGCTCACCTCCAGGAGCCTCCTGGATGGGGCTCTCAGCATGCCTCTTCCACACAGCTCCACAGAGCAACAAGACAAACAGGCTGGGACAAACAGGGATGAGGCAAACTTCTAACTTGGACCCCAAAATTCAACTGTATACATATAGGATGGGGAAGGTCCAGCCTGAAAACAAAAAGTCACATACAAATAGTTTACGGACTTTCAGCAGCCACAGGCTGACGATGAAAATCAACACTGAGATAGAGTTGCCTTGGCATCTGAGGTCACATCAAAAGAAGCATACTGACCAGAAAGAGGAAGGTGGCGATTAAAAGCAGGCCATATCTGGGATTTGGATTACAACTTTCTGCCCCCCAGGGCATGCTGTCAGCCCATCCCTTCCCCATCCTGGAGACAAAAGCCAGGTTTGGGGGGCAGGGGGGGTTCTGGGAGTTTCCTTTCTTGCCCCTCTCTATCTGGTTGGTATCAAGGAAGTAGAAGGGGTAAAAAGAGGCTAAGAGAAGAGCTGGCCAGAAGCCAGAAAACTTGTTTCCCCACCACATCAACTGTGTAATTGGGCTAATTCTGCAGCATTTGTGCTTCTGGGCCTTTGTTTCCCTTTGTCTGTGTCGCTCCTGATTGGAACATTTGCTGTTGCTTTTGTGCGTTCCTAAACCCAGTCCCCTCTGATGATGTACATGAGTGTGTTTCTGATGGATGTTTTCCAGAGCCCTTTGTTGCCTCAATTAAGGGATAATGAACAAGAATTGTTTCTATTTGTAAAACAGCCCAGCCATTTCCCACTTCCCAATTGGTGGGACAATGTGTCTTAATTAAGCACAAAGACTTGTCACTTCATCTACTGTCAAGATCCCCAGAGAGGCGGTGATGGAGGAGCCGGGAAGGGATGGGAGGCCCGGGAAGCCTTGGGTGGGCCTGGCGGAGCCCGGAGAGCGCAGTGGGCAGCTCCCAGGTGGCCAGGGCTGTATGGCATCTGCTGTGGCACCAGCCCGAATCTGGTTACCAGTCCCTAGAGAAGGTGGGGCGGGCTGTCCTGGCCTGGGTACCAGAGCCCTGGCCTTGCACGCAGGGCAGGGCGTTCTCCCTTCTGCTGTATGTGGTGCTTGTCACTAAGAGCATGGTCTGGGGACACAGCTTGCCTGGGTTTGGTCCCGGCTCCACACTCACTAGCCATGTATCCCCAGGCAAAGGGCACAACTCACTTAAAAGATGAGAACCAGCAAAATGATTGCAGCCCCTACCTCCCACGGAGAACGAGCAGCCCAAAGGCGCTAACACACAGAAGGCTCTTACAAGGGCCCTGGGAGCAAAGAAAGCCCCAGATAAATGTGGATCAGTGTGAGCAATGGCGCTTTTTTCTGAAAATAGTACCCCCCCTTTCCTCTGGGACCCCTCCCTGCTCCCCGGGTTTAGGAGAACAGAGTGCTGCTGTGAGCTGTTGCCGTCCCTCGTCCTTCGGAAGAGCTGGGGGCAGGCCGGGCCTGGAAGAGCGCTGGTAGGAGCCTGGGACATACCTCTTGAAGCGAGCTGGGCTAGAGGCACCACAAGTGACCTGTGGCCGAGCAGAAGGCAGGGACAGGTTGTCAGAAGTGCCAGCCCATCGGAAGGGCCGTGGGCCAGACACTGGCCTGTTAGCTGGGGGAGGGTGGGCCTGTGTGTTAGGGCATCCTTGGAGAGCCTGGCATGGAAGAAGGTGCAAGGACAGTGGCCTTTCTCCTTGTGTGGAAGAACTTTAGTAGGTCGGCAGCTGACAGGGCCATCCTGTGCCCTGCTGGAACCCACATCTCCCCAAATCCGTCCTGCTCCAGGGAAGTCAGTTTCCCAGAGCTGAGCTGCAGCCTGGTCGCACCCCCAGCCCATTGTTGAGGGTCAGGAGTCAGTGCTTTCGGACCCCAGGGCCCCGACCCCCTCAGGCTCCAGAAAGACTCCTGGGAGGCCCCAGCCAGCTCCCAGTACATCAAAAGACCCAATCATCTGTGGAGAATAAGACCATAGTAGGTTGTGTTGCTTTGGGTAGAAACTCCGTCCTCCTGAGGGGTCTCACTGGGCATGGGGGGCTCACGCTGGTCAGCTGTGTGTATTGATGATCGGCTACATAGCTCTAGGATTAATACAAACCCGTCAATAAAAGGTGCTTACTTCCTACCAAGCCCTGAGCTGAGCTTTTTAAGTATGCCCCCTCACTGAACCCCCGCCACAGGCCCTCCAGGCGGTCATTATCACTATCATTCTCATGTTAAAAATAGGACCATCGCAGCTCAGTGGAAGCCGCCCAGGGTCACCGGGAATCTGTAGAGACAGGATCCGAACCCAGGTCTGTCCAACTTCACCACCGGCGGCTGAACGACAGTGCGGTCCTATCCCTGCTAAAAAGCTCCTGCTCTTCACGCCACAGTCGCAGCGAGGCCCACCTCCTCTCTGCCGGATGAGCTGGGGTGAGAGTTGTCTATTGGGGATAAGCCCCTATGACAAAAGGCGAAGGGAGCAGGATGGGGCAGCCAAGGTGCAGTGCAAAATCCAGAAACTCAGCCAACTCAGGGGGTAGGTCTGGAGCAAATACTGCCCATCAGAGTGTCCCCCATCCGTGGGAACGGTGGGGCCTTTATCCTCTGTGTCCAGCAGGAAGGGCATAGCCTCAGGTGCTGACCCTCTGCTGCTGAGGCTGGCGCGGAGGGCTGACAGCTGGAGGTCCTCTGGTGATTGCTCCCCTGCAGCTGGGGTGCACCTCCTGGTCTGCCACACGGTGTCCAGGCCCAGTGAAAAGCCTTGGATGGCCCCCCACCAGGGCAGAATCCAGCCAAGCATCTATGCCAGGCCCTCATGGTCCATGGCATCTGGCCTCTCTTGTTGGAAGCCTTCCCCTGCGCCCTCTGCTCTTCTGACAGCACTCCACCCCTGCACAGTCTCCTCTCCTGTCGGTTAATTCCTCCTTACCGGCAGGCCACCAGGGATTGGGGCTGACCACTAGCCCTACTAGGTGATGGGGTCCACCTCCGTGCCTCATCCACCTCATCCCCTATCCAGAGAGAGACGAAGTCTGACCCATCACTGTGGCCTCCGTGCCTAGCCCAGAGCCAGGCTCAGAGCAGCAGGGACCCGCCAGCCAGGAAAGATGACTGGAGCACTGCAGGGGGGCGGGGGGCGGCGCCCAAGTCCCAGTGGCCCTGAGGGCTGAGCGCTTCAGGAGATGAGAAAGTTGCTGGCAGTGAGCAGTGGGCACCACCTAAGGAGGCAGCACTGCCTGGCCCCAGCCAACTCCAGCCGGCTGGGCGGGTGGGCAGAGCATGGCCCAAACACCCCCTTTTCAAGGGTATTCCGGAAGCTAGATTTCTAATTCAAAGACCTCAATGTTCTCAAATTTGGCATCTGCTTTCAAATCAAGAGAAACACGGGGTTGAATGGCCTCAACCGAGCCTGCCGGCTGGCTCCCTCAAACCCCAACTGGTTTGGGGATGAGCCTGAGGGGTGGGGCGCACAGGTCATGCAACTGTAAGTACCCTGGACTTCATTCTGAGTGAGGTGGGCCCCATGGGGAGGTTCTGCATAGGGGAGAGGCTGCTTTGCTTACTCTATAGTGGCCCTGGCTGCACTGCTGAGAGCAGCTGGGGTTGGAGGGGGGCGCCTCTAACAGTCATCCAGAGGGAAGAGGAGGTTGGCCATGAACTCCAAGGTTCTGGCCTCAGCAACTGGAACATGGCATGGCAGTTCACTGTGACCAGAGAGGTGGG
Organism: Neomonachus schauinslandi; assembly: GCF_002201575.2. Lineage (NCBI taxonomy): Eukaryota > Metazoa > Chordata > Mammalia > Carnivora > Phocidae > Neomonachus > Neomonachus schauinslandi. Next base: position 156,780,977 of record NC_058403.1, read on the forward strand.
AGGGAAAAGGAGAGCAAGCATGTGCAGTGGTGGGTGTGGAGCCTGGGTGAGCCCCTGGAGCTGTCCAGCACGCAGCGGAGGAGGGGGGGTCTCCCCTACCCTCTCCCTACACCTCATCGGATTAACTGTCCGCATATTTCGCCTGGGGTGGGATCTGCCCAGGACCCACATGCTCCTATCACTCGTGTGACAGGTGCAGAGGGCCCCAGGGTTGCCATGGCGACAGAGACAATGCGCTGGAGAGCGCCCTGCAGTCAGCGGCGCCCCTCCCCCACTGAGGGTTGGTCAGGCAAGGGCACAGCCCCTTAATGAGCCCAGCCCCAGGGTCCCCAGGACACAGTGACTGCTGCAGGCTTTACAAAGCCCGTTGTGCTGGTGACTAGCCAATGGGTCTCTTTTTCAGCAGGGGTAGTGGACAATTTGCAGCAATCCTCTGCCTGGGGCTTCTGGACCCTTGCTCACTGAGTGACCCAAGGACCAAATTAACTGAATGACACCTAGGAAACTCACTTAACCCCTCTGGCCAGCTCACCTGGAAAAGGTGGAGGCAGCTTCATTGGGATGATTACTCTCCCCACAGTCTCTCTTGAAGCTTAAAGGAAAGTGGGGGTCCCCTCTTCCCACAACCCCACCAGTTCCGCTGTCCTCCTCCCTCCTCTCCCCTCTCTGCCTGGCAACCCCAACCCCTCCTGACAGCCTCTTCAGACAACCTGTCCCAGTGGTCACTGTCCCTTCACTTCGGGGGACAATTGTCTCCCCACCTTGACAGACACTTTCCATGCCTGTAAAAGGTGGCGTTGGAACATTCCCAGCCAAGGACTGGAAAAAAGAAAGCTGACTTCCCGGAAAAAAAGCAGCCACCCCAGCTGCCTCCTCCAGCATCCACAGCTCATTTATCTTGCTCTTCCCTTCCTTTGTCTGTCCTCCCTCCCTGCCTCACCCCCTTCCCCTCTGCTTCCTACAAAGTACGGCAGGCCCTGTAGCTGGCTGCCTATGTCAGGTGGAGCCCGACCTTCTCTGCCGCTCCTCAGAGGATGCAGCCACACGGTCTGTCACCAATTTGAGGGAAGGAAGGTAGAGCAAGGCAGAGCTGGGACATCTCACAAAGGATCCTGTCTCATTCAGTGTCTACAATATTATGTCCATGAAGGTATATTATTCCCATTTAAGACATGGAAACAACTGAGGCTCCCAGAAATAATGGACCACCTTTGTGACGGTCAAGGCCACATAGCTAAGGACTGAGGGAACCAGGTGTGTGTGGAAAGGGGTGGTGTCCTCTTGGCCCCATTGTGGGGTTTCTCCCTTCAACTCCTAAACTTTGCAAGCCCCTCATCTTCCTCCTGTTCATCTGTGTCTACAATGTAACTCAGAGGTTAGAGCACAGAGCTAACAGGGCCAAGGGTGTGGCCTCAATTAAGCACGGGAGACCACTGAGCTCTGACCCCAAGCTGAGCCAGACTATGCCCAGCTGTGAGGATGTTGGATACCATGTCTGAGGTTTGTCTTTTTGCACTCGGATCCCTTCCCTTCCCTGGCCCTGGCATCACAAGGCACTCCATTTCCCAGGCCCCCTTGCCCTCAGTTTCCCAGTGGCGTCATCCAGTGGGAGGCACTGATGAAAGATGGAAGGCAGGAGAACAGCCTGTGTATTTTTGCCCTCTCAGTGGGCGGTGGGCAGGATCTCTGGTCCACTAAAACTCAACCCCCTCTAAGGTCCCAGCTGCTGCTAGGAAGCCCCCACCATGGCTCCAGATCCTGCCAGGCCTGGCTTCTAGGCTGTGGTGACATTACCTTCTCTCTTGGGGATGGTAGTCACTAATCTCTGGCTTTATTTGATTTGCCAGCCATTGTTTGGCTTCTTATGGATTCTATCATTTCTCTAATGAATTCCCCGTATTAAATTCTCTTTGTTTATAAGACCTAGGGTGGCTTCTGTTTGGGGGCAGGGATCTTACTGGCACAGTTCTAGACACTCCCCACTGGAGAAGAAACAGGGAGCCGGCCTTTGCCATCGGAAGGAGGGGCATGGAGCAGAAGGCATGTCTCTGACCCACAGTATTACGGTGAGGTGGCCACGGCCCACTCTGGGCTGACATCCTCCTGCATAAAGGACAACCGCAAGCATCTTGGCACCTGCCTTTGTGGGCTCTTGCCCAGGTAAAGTTGAGGTAAGAAGTTGGTGGGTGCTCAGGATAAACACAAGGTGCTCTCGGCTGCCCAAGCTCCCATGCTATCATCCTCACTGCTCTCAGCCCAGGCTGCTGGTACAGAAGTAGAACCACAGCAGGGACCACACGCCTCTACAGCCTTACCCTGGGCAGATCCACCTAGACTCCTGAGCAAGTTCAGCCAGGTTCTGGCCGTTCCTGGGGAAAGATGACAGCTGGCAGAGGAGTGAGTTCCAGAGAGAGCTCTGGGAATACAGCAAAGTGTAGATGGAGCTCCGGAGACCTTGCTCATTTTGTCCCCTTGAAATGACAATGGTGCCTCCCTGGGGAGCATGCTGCTTGCACAGTGCAGCGACAGAAGGAACGCTGTTCCAGAATCAGAAGGTGGGGGATTGCAAAGACCTGGAAGAGGCTGCCGGCACGGCACCCCAGGCACGCAAGCCTATGATGGCAGGGCATCTGGAGCACGGGGCCCCCTACCTATCAGTTACCCCATGCAACCCTGAGCGGCTCTGATGTCCGAGCATGGAACAATGACCCTGAGGAAGAGGTACACAGGGGAAACATTGGCAAATGGAAATAAAATGCCACTTTATTGTTAGAACTCTGGCAGCCCTGGCTAAATGTGGTCCAAAGGGCATTTCTCCCTACCTGCTGCCTAGACACTAACCAGCTGGCTTTCTCAGGGGCCATGTCCATGCAGCTACCCTTCCTTAGTAGCTGGTCCAAACACTCACATGGCCACGGTGTCTGATGAGCACAGGGCCCAAGTCACCCTCATCCAAAGCCTTCCCCAGGATACTCATGCTGGAGCTGGCCCCTTCAGAGATGAGGGATTCCAGCCTCTGTCTCTTGTGTGTCCATTTCCCCAAAGATGCAAACAACTCCCAAGGCTCCCAGCCCCAACCCCATATGCAAGAACATTTGGGATCAATCTAGTGCTACCTGTAACACTTCCAGATCAAAAGCAATGCTATGACTCTGGGAAGGGGCCAGGAGAAAGAAAATTAGAGAAAGAAGATAGCTTCAAGGTGTTATTTTCACCAGGAAACCATCAATCATAGACCATGATCCAACTGGAAAAGCCCTTTCCTCATATACATTACAGTCTTCAGGCCAAAGCAGCAGAAACAGATATGACAAAAGGAACATAACAGAAGGATCTAGGGCAGCTGGACAGCCAGGCTTCAGGAAGGCCAGGAGCCACAGAAGAGTGGAGTCCGAGGCTATAAGAATGGGCAGGCAGCCTTTAGCATATGCTCCCAGGGAAGCATCCACGTCACTGGCTCTCACATGTATCAGTATGAAAAACAGAAACCACTCCAGGTCTACTGAAGAAAGGCATTTAGTATAGGGGGTTGGTTATGTAGCTGATGGTGCACGGACAAGCCAAACAACCTGCCACTCCTAAGAGTAGAGAGGTGACAAGAGAAGGGGCTGGTGCTGGCTTCGAGTCTGGGGCTGCCCAGGGAGCTAGAACCCCAGCAATAGCAGGAGACAGGAGTCTCCACCTGGAAGCTAGGGCCACCATGGGAGGCCCCACAGCAAGCGGGAGATTCTGCTTTTCCTCGTCTTTGCTAATCTATGTATGCTTCCCACTGGTGGAATCTACTGGAAGTCAGAGAGCAAGAGAGCCTGGGAAGGCATCCGTCCCGTGGAGAGCAGAGTGGGCGACTAATGCCAACCCAGCACCTGATGCTCTAAAATTCTGGGGGGAAAGAAGGTATGACTGGCTTGTCTTGAATCTTGTGTCCACCCTATGGACAGAGGAGCATGATGCTAATGGAGAGACCCACCACGGCTGACTTCATGGGGGGAGGGTGCTTCCCCAAAGGGAAATCAAGAACTTTTCCCAAAATAGGGAAAAGCAACGCAAAGCAGGCAAAAAGCATAGGCTTCCCCTAAATCCATGAAGAAGTTACCTGTGAAGTCCCCTGTCTCACAGGTATAAGCTTTGCCTGTGTGCACTCCTTTGTCAAAGAAGCAAGGGGCTTCCTAAGCTTCCTTCTCTCCTTAGCACCCACCCTGCCCATCTAAATCTCTTTGGTGCCTTCTCGAGGCAATATTGTGTGGCACTTTCAGAAAGACTCAAGAGAACTGTCTGGTTTAAATCCCAGCTTGGCCGCTGAACAAGAAACTTCGTACCCCTGTGCTTTGCTTTCCCCCTCCCCATGAAATGGGCATTAAAAATGTTTGCCCTTCCTTCCAAATAGTTCAGTGCAGAAAAGGGGAGAAAGAGTAACTTCACAGTGGAGACACCCGACAAGCCTGACCTCAGCCAGGTGCTCAAGGTCAACACCCACAATGATACATCATGTTGACAGCGTGCTCCTGTGATCTGACATGATGAGAATGACCCTGTACCTCTGGGGTCTTCCTCCCCAAACCTATAACCCCAGTATTGTCATGAGGAAAGACGTCAGACAAATCTCAGTTGAGGAGAATTCTACAAGATACCTGACCAGCGCTTCCCAAAACTGATAAGGTCATCAAAAACAGGGGAAGTGAGGGAGACTGTCAGAGCCACGAGGAGCTTAAGGAGACGTGATGGACACATGCAATGTGGTGTCTGTCGTGAATGGGGTCCCAGGACAAAACAAGGACACCAGGTAAAAACTAAGGAGACCTGCATCCTCTGGACATTCATTAATGATAACATATGAGCGCTGGTTCGTTCGCTGTGACAGCGTACCTCACTGGTGTGTGGGTAACAACGGAGGAAACTGGGTGAGGACATACAGAACTCTCTACGCTATCTCTGCAACCTTTCTGTCAATTCAAAGCTATTCTCAAATAAACAGGTTATTCAGCTTATGACATTCCTGCATCTGCAGCTGGGTGACAAGCTGGATGAGGGGAGCCATCCATAACCCAGCCCTTCAGTCCGGAAGTGGCCTGTGCCCTGCCCCTCCTTGGAAGCAGGAGCCCTTCCAGTCTAACGGCACTGGCCAGGCAGTCCCCACCTTCTGCCGCCCCAATCTCCCATTCCTCTCTCCACTTGTCAACAGCCCCAGAGGAATTCAAAGCATCTTTATTCTGGGCCATGGGGCTGCTGGCTTCCCTGCCCAAAGTCAGGATGGCCAGGGGCCTGTGAGTTCTGGGGTCCATCCTCCACTGCCGACCCTACCCCACTTGAAGAATCACCCTCTATGGGTCCCTCTGACCTGTGCCCCAAGGCCCTCCCCATGAGGCCATTCCCCCACATCCAATATCGAGGCTGAGCTTGAAGCTGACTGCCGTGGTCCTGCCCGACTCCCCATTACAGGCTTCACATGCCCTGACTTCACACATCTCAGCTTCGTGTCACCTCGGAGCACAGACCATGCCTGCTCCCCGTTGGAGTCCCCTTGTCACCTTGAGATTCCCACCTTAATGCCCACATGTGACTCTGCCGATGGTCTGGGATCCCCCCCACCCCTCCAACCCACATTTGTCTGAATGCCCATCAGTTCTTGAGTGTCACCAAGGGGGTGTCCTCCCTGGCTTCTGGGCTGAGATGCTGGGGCCACTGTGGGATTCTGGCACCTCTGTGGGACTCATTCTTGTCACCTTCTGGAATCACACCCTCTCCTCCCCTACACAGTATCCTTTGGCCTGGTCACCCTCCACCAGGGAGAATAGTAGCTAACACCTACTGACAGTTGATCTGTGCCAAGGCCTATGTGTGTGGATTAATCCTCACACGGGCATCTGGGGCAGGTACGGATGGCACCCCTTTCTTTTTTTTTTTCATTTATTTTTTTTATTCTTATGTTAATCCCCATACATTACATCATTAGTTTTAGATGTAGTGTTCCATGATTCATTGTTTGTGCATAACACCCAGTGCTCCATGCAGAACGTGCCCTCCTCAATACCTACCACCAGGCTAACCCATCCTCCCACCTCCCTCCCCCCCAGAACCCTCAGTTTGTTTTTCAGAGTCCATCGTCTCTCATGGTTCGTCTACCCCTCCGATTTCCCCCACTTCATTCTTCCCCTCCTGCTACCTTCTTCTTCTTTTTTTTTCTTAACATATATTGCATTATTTGTTTCAGAGGTACAGATCTGAGATTCAACAGTCTTGCACAATTCACAGCGCTTACCAGAGCACATACCCTCCCCAGGGTCTATCACCCAGTCACCCCATCCCTCCCACCCCACCCCCCACTCCAGCAACCCTCAGTTTGTTTCCTGAGATTAAGAATTCCTCATATCAGTGAGGTCATATAATACATGTCTTTCTCTGTTTGACTTATTTCGCTCAACATAATACCCTCCAGTTCCATCCACGTCATTGCAAATGGCAAGATCTCATTCCTTTTGATGGCTGCATAATATTCCATTGTGTATATATACCACATCTTCTTTATCCATTCATCTGTCGATGGACATCTTGGCTCTTTCCACAGTTTGGCTACTGTGGACATTGCTGCTATAAACATCGGGGTGCACGTACGCTTTCGGATCTGGCACCCCCTTTCTTATGGATAAGGAAACAGAGGCATGGAGAGGCTAGTACGTAGCAGAGACAAGAGTTGAACTCAAACACTCTGCCTTGTGCTTCCAACGTTAACCCCTGTACTGTACAACCAAAAGTATAAATCCAAATAGTCTGGAACATTCCAAGGTAGCCTGAGTCAATTGCTGTCACAGTGGGGTGGGGGGAAGAGGGTGGTGACAGAGAAGGAACTGCCCACCCCCAGCCCAGCACACACAGTAGTCCATGCCAGCGGGCACGACAAGCCGGTGTGGGAGGCGTGTTCTGACCCCACCTATCACCTCCCTGGGGGCCAGGAGTGATGGACTGATGGGAGGTGAACAGACAGTCACAATGCCATTACCTCAACTGAGGTACATCTAACTGAAACATGAAACTGCAAGCGAGCATAAATTCTAGGCAGAGAGCAACTCCGCACAGGAATTTTGCAAGCATTACATGTTCTCTTTCCCTGTTGCAATCTGTATAGTTTATCTTCTGAATAACAGGGCTCATGACTGAAGAACAAGTCTCACTGGTTGTTGCTCCGAGAGGGGGGAAAAAATGCCATTCTTTACATGGCAGATATCCGGCTTTTAGACCCGTACAGGGGATCTGAGCAGGGCTCTCTGGAGCTGTCCCTGTCTTCCCCTGGATTAACTGCTGCTTTCTCCTCTTCTTTTCCCTTTCACATGTCCACACTGAGACCTGATTTTAACCCCTGTCCATTCTTACTTGGGTTTCTTTTTTATAAAATTATTTTATTTCTTTTTTTAATCACTTTTTTTTCATCATGACAAGTGCATTCCTTAGACCTCATCACCTATCTCACCCATCCCCCTACGCCCCTCCCCTCTGGTAACCATCAGTTTGTTCTCTGTAGTTAAGAGTCTGTTTCCTGGTTTGCCTCTCTCACTGTTTTTCCCCTTTGCTCATTTGTTTTGTTTCTTAAATTCCACATATGAGTGAAATCATATGGTATTTGTCTTTTTCTGCCTGACTTCTTTTGCTTAGCATAATGCCCTCTAGCTCCAACCACATCATTGCAAATGGCAAGATTTCATTCTTTTTGATGGCTGAGTAATATTCCCCATTTTATATATATATATATATATATATATATACCACCTCTTCTTTATCCATTCATCAGTCGATTTGGGCTCTTTCCAAAATTTGGCTATCATTGATAATTTTGTTATAAACATAAAGATGCATACCTTTGATTTACTTTTGTATTTTTGGGTAAATACCCAGTAGTGCCATTACTGAATCACAGGGTAGCTCTGTTTTTAATTTTTTGAGGAACCTCCATACTGTTTTCCACAGTGGTTGCACCACTTTGCATTCCCTCCAACAGTGCACAAAGTTCCTCTTTCTCCACATCCTCGCCAACACCTGTTGTTTCATTCTTACTTGGGTTTCTGATGTCTCTTTTCCAAAGTTCAGAGCAGTCATCCTCAGCCTTTGTTCACCTGCCATATTCTTAATGTTCTTGCTCTCTCCCCAGGGCTTTCCCACTAGATTGAAGCAAAAATGATTATCCAAATGAGAATACTCCAGGTCCTGGCCTTCATTGGTCTAAGCAGCAAACTTTTAGCAAGTGTCTATTATATTCCAGGCGCCATTCTAGGCATGGGGCATGAAACAGTGAAAAAGAAAAAGTCTCTATCCTCGAGTGTTGGTATGCATTCATTTAGTGGCGCTTGGATTCAAGAAAGAAAATCCCAAACACTCAAAGGCTTAAACAATAAGGCTTTTAATTTACTGTTTCCCTCCAAAGCAAGAATTCTAGTGGTAGGAGAGGGTCCAAGACCAGCTAGTTCAGTGGCCTGGTGATGGAGGGGACCCAGGTTATTTCCATCTCTCCACACTCCCATTGTCAGTGGGTTGACTTTGCTCCTCAAAATAGCTCTCCTCATGACCACAAAATGGCTGCCACAGTTCGAGGCATCATAGCCAGATACAAAACTGTTTGGAAGAAAAGGGAGTTTCTTCCTTCTGACTCCTTTTAAGAACAGTAAAACATCCATGCATGATTAAAAACTTAACCTGATAAAGGGCATCGATGAAAAACCTCCAGCTAACCTCATACATATTGGTGAAAGACTGAATGCTTTCCCCCAAGATCAAGAAAAAACAAGGATGTCTACCCTCAGTGCTTCTATTCAACATTGTCCTGGAGATCCTAGCCAATGCAATAAAGCAAGAAACACAAATAAAAGGCATACAAATTGAAAAAATACAGATGATATAATTATTGATGTAGAACATCCTAAAGAATCTAAAAAGGAGTTGATAGAACTAATGAGTGATCTTGACAATAGTATAGGACCCAAGGCCAATACACAAATATCAATTATATTTTTATATACTAGAAATGAACAATTGAAATTGATATTAAGAAGTACCACTTACGGTCGCCTGGGTGGCTCAGTTGGTTAAGCGACTGCCTTTGGCTCAGGTCATGATCCTGGAGTCCCAGGATCGAGTCCCACATCGGGCTCCCTGCTCAGCGGGGAGTCTGCTTCTCCCTCTGACCCTCCCCCATCTCATGCTCTCTCTATCTCATTCTCTCTCTCAAATAAATAAATAAAATTAAATTAAAAAAAAGAAGTGCCACTTACAATAACATCAAAAATTATGAAATACTTATATATAAATCATAAATCTTATAAAATATGTTCAAAATTTCCCTGCTAAAAACTAAAAACACTGATAAAAGGAATCAAAGACTGAGGGATGCCTAGGTGGCTGAGTCAGTTAAGCATCTGCCTTCAGCTCAGGTCATAATCCCAGGGTCCTGGGGTTGAGTCCCATATTGGGCTCCCTGCCCAGCAGGGAGTCTGCTTCTCCCTCTCCCTCTCTGCTCTCTCTCTCTCTCTCCCTCTATGCTCCCTCGCTCTCACTCTCTCTCAAGTAAATAAATAAAATCTTTAAAAAAAAATCAAAGACTGAAAAAAATGGAAAGATATGCCATATTCCTGGATTGGAAGATTCAAGATGTTAATTCTCCCTCAACTCATCCATATATACAATGCAGTTCCAATTAAAATCCCAGAGGGATTGTTGTAGAAACTGGCAATCTGATTCTACACTTGATATGAGAAGGCAAAGAAACAAGAATAATTGAGAAAATTTTTTGAAGAGGAACATAGTTGGAGGATTTGCACTACTTGATTTCAGGAATTATTATAAAGGCACCATCATCGAGAAGTGAGGTATCAGAGAAAGGATAGACACATAGATCAATGGATCGGAACAGAGTCTAGAAATAGACCCACACATTTATGATCAATTGATTTTTGACAGTTTCCAAGTCCATCCAACGGAGGAAGGATAGTCTTTTCAGCAGATGGGGCTGAAACAATTATATATCATATGAAAGAAGAAGGAGGAGGAGGAGAAGGAGAAGAAGGAGGAGGGGGTGGAGGGAGGAGAGGAAATAGAAGAAGAAGAGGAGGAGGAAGAAGAGGAAGAAGAAGGGGGATGGGGGAAGAAAAAAATTACAACTTCAATCCATATCTTGAACCATATGAAAAAATAACTTACAATGGAACAGAGACCTAAATGAAAACCTAAAACAATAAAACTTCTAAAAGAAAACAAAGAAGAATCTTTGTGACCTAAGTTGAGCAAAGAGTCCTTAGATTCAATACCAAAATCACAATTCATTTCATGAAAGATAAAACCAGTGGATTGGATTTGCTCAAAATAAGAACTTCTGCTCTTTCAGAGACACTGTTAAGAGCAGCAAGGACTCAAAGAATATATGTGCAAATCATGTGTCTGATAAAGAGCCTGTGTCCAGAATATATAAAAAAACTCTCAAAACTCAATAAAAGGAAAAAATAATCTAATTTGAAAATGCACACAAGATTTGAACAGACACTTCAATGAAAAAGACATGCAGATGGTAAATAACACCTGAAAAGATGCTCAGGATCTTTTGTCATTAAGGAGATATAAGTTAAAACCACAATGAGATAACACTACACATCTATTTCTATTTTTAAAAAACTTACAACAAGTGTCCGTGAGGATGTGGAACAACTAAACTCCCATACCTCACTGGAGGCGTGCAAAGTAGGACAGCTACTTCAGAAAAGGGTTTGGCAGCTTCTCATAAAGCTAAACATACGTCTACCATATGCCCCAGTAATCCCACTCCTAGGTATTGACCTAAGTTAGCAGAAACGTGTCCACACAAACTCTACAGGAATGTTTACGGAAGCTTTGTTCCTAATGACCAAAACCTGGAGACGACCCAAATATCCCTCAACCGGGAAATAAATAAACCAACTCGGGTACATCTGTGCAATGGTGCGCCATTCTGCCATAAAAAGGAAGGTGTATATAATGACATGGATGAATCTCAAATTCCAGTCAAAGAAACCAGATTCACAAAGCTGCATACTGTGTGATTCCATTTCTGCAGCTTTTAGAGAAGGCAAAGCTATAGGGACAGAACTCAGCTCAGTGGTTGCCAGGAGCAGGATGAGGGGGGCAGCTACAGAGGACACAGGGGAGTCTGGGGGTGATGCATTGTTTTACAGCTTGATTGTAGTGGTGGTTCCATGGCTGTATGCATGTGTCAAAACTCACCGAACTGTCCACTAAAAGGGGTGAGTTTTGCTTTGTGTACGTTATACCTTAACAAAAAAAAGACAAAAATAAGAGCAATACAACCTTTCCCAGAAACAACCTCACACCTCGGGCTGGACCTGGGCCTCCTGTGGTTTCGAAAGCAATCAGGGGTGAGAGGAACAGAGTCATGGCAATTGGTTTAGACCCATCAGCAGCTGCAGGACTGCGAGCACCCAGAGGGTGGGCAACGGAGCCAAACCTGGGTCTTGTTAGGAAGAAAGGAGGTAGGAGACACTAGTGTTAGGTGGGCTGCTACCTGGGAAGAGACAGACCCCAAATGGACAGGTAAAGGGAAATGCTCAGGGTGGGGTGTGCACTGCACAAGGAAAGAGAGCGGGACTGGCCAGGGAGCCTCTCTGTAGAGGTGACCTTGGAGCCCAGACCCAAATGAGGGGACAAGTCCTAGGGCATGAAGAGCAGAAGGTGAATGCCCCAGGCAGAGGGAAGAGCATGGCAAAGGCTGGGAGTCAAGGGCAAGGCCCCTCTCCTATGGAGGAAGAGAGGGGGCAAAGGGGCAAGTGCCTAAGACACAGGGAGAAGCAAGCAGCGGGCAAGGTCGGGGGCCTGGCTTTGCCCCAAGTGCCAGAAAAACCACACAAAGCCTTTGAGCAGTGGGATGACATGATCCCCAATTATATTTTAAGAGGATCACAGCTGTTGGGAAATGGACTGGAATTGCAAAAAATGCAACGGGGGACTGCATTCTCCCGGTGAGAGACAGCATGAAGAGAAAGACCCCAGAGGCAGCAGGCTAGGTCACGGGCTGGGGGGCTGGCTGGATGGATGTGGGAGAGGGTGAGGGGCAAGGAGGCATCCAGGGTGACCCTAGGGCTCCGGTCTGGGAACCTGGTGGCATCGCTCAGATGAGGTGGGGCCAGGGCTGCACATCAGGTCTGCTCAGGGGTCCCGGAGACATCCACCTGGGGGGTCTCAGGCAGTTTGTGCCTCCGTGAGGCACGAACCGTGACACCTAACTCATGGGCAAATGGTGAAAACAATCTCTGGACAATGCAATTGTGCAAGCGAGCAGTGTCACTAACCTCCCTTCACAGCCACCTGCTTCGTGCCCATGGCTTTGCGGAATAGCCTGCCTGGTCTCTCTGCAAGGTCATCATTGCATTTTAGAGATGCTGAAACTGAGGCTCAGGGAGGCCTCGTCATGTGGCCAAGGTCACCCAGTGGGTAAGCGGTGGAGCCTGCCCCAGAACGGAACTCATCTCTGGCTACCCGAAAAGTTGGGCCCTTCCCACCCTGCCTCCCCAGTGCAAAGGGTTCTTTTTTTTTTTTTTTTCAGTCTGTACGAGTTATGCTGGAGACACGGGCTCCCCAGCACCTCTGCAAATGGTCAGCCAGGCAGCCGGCTCCTGTTCCGGCCTGGGGGTCCAATCTGAGAGAGGAGGCAGCCCAGCCTCACCCTCCAGCCAGAAGCAGCAGGAACATCTCTGTAGCCGGACACAGTATTTTCAGGCGGCAGAATTAATAGGGCAATTCCCCATGCAGAACTTAGCTGGCTCCCGTGCTAAATTAGCATAGATAAATATTTTTGAGAGAGGAGGGAGAGTAATGCATTTTGCAATAAAGCCAGAGCACAGCCCTCCGCAGCCGTTCTGTGAATCTGGACAAAATGAATTTGCACCTGGAGTAATTGAAGGCGCCATGGTCCTCTGGGGCTGGGAACAGGCCCAGCCAAGCGGATAAATTCCCTCCACTCGGCAGAGCTAAAGGTTGTCAAGAGGCTGATCCCTATGGTGGGTTGGGGGTGGGGGTGGGGAGAGGCACCAGGGCCTGGAGGAGGGATAAAGAATAAAGAGAAAGATTCATCCCTAAGAGGGCCACCTCCCATATCACACCTGCCCAGCCTTGGGGGCTCCCACCTCCCTTCTCTCTAGATGAACACGAAGCACCCAGGTGCTACAGTGTGGATGGGCCATGCCCCAACTAGCTGCCAGGAGGGTCTGGCATCCGTACCCTACTCCCAGCTCTGTGGACACTGTGAAGCTCTTGGAAGTCCTCAGTGAATGGCCCAGGAGCCCCAGTTAAGGATCTGGGCCTCCCAGCAAACCCACATCTTCACAAGTCCGGTGAGATCAGCTTCCTAAAGCACTCTCCCACCTGAGCCCTCCTCCTCTCCAGCCCCACTGCCTCCCCTCTTTCAGCCCCACCCTCCGTCATGTGAATTGCCATGAAGATCCCCTCACTCAGCAGCGGCCCCAAGGTGAGGGCTTGGGGTCAGAGCTGGTCTCCAGTTGTACACACCAGTATAGCTATATACCAGTTGTTTAAAACATAGGGGCGCCTGCATGGCTCAGTCGTTAAGCGTCTGCCTTCGGCTCACGTCATGATCCCAGGGTCCTGGAATCGAGCCCCACATCAGGCTCCCTGCTCGGCGGGAAGCCTGCTTCTCCCTCTCCTGCTCCCCCTGCTTGCGTTCGCTCTCTCGCTGTGTCTCTCTCTGTCAAATAAATAAATAAAAATCTTAAAAAAAAAAATACAATAAAACACAGAAACACTTCAGAGCTGGTTAGCAAATGACCCCTGTTTGTACCCCCTGATCACCCAGCTGCACCTGAAGCCTGGGACCCCTGGTCTCTCCAGGAGGCACCAGTACATTGATGTCTGGCCCAAAAGGCCCTGCTCCAGCATAGGGCCCACAACCACTTCCAATCCACTGTGACCCTGCCGCACCAGTTATAAGTGCTTTTAACATCTCCCCTGGAGGGGAACTCACCTCTCCATAATCCCCATCAATGCCCCCACTGCCCCAGGTTCACCACAGAAAGTTTAAGCGGCTTTGCACAGCCACATAGCTCCTAAGTGGCAGAGCCAGCATCCACAAAGTAGAAGAGAGGGGTTACCCTCAAATGCCAAGAGCGCCGGGCTGCCCCCTCCATGTACCGACCCTCACTGCTTTCCCCACACCGGCTGAGGGGAGAATTCCCTAACCTGGCCACGCACTGCCCACCTGGCTCTGCTCCCCAGCATTCAAGGTCCTCACCGTCTGGCCCCACTGACCTCTCCTGGTACTCCCCTAAGACTAGCTGGACCACAAGCAGAACTCAGGATTCAGGTCCTGCCTGGGAAACAGGTAAGGGGAGCTGGCCATGTGCCCGCTCAGTGCCGGCATCACGCCCTGGGTCTGCCCCGCAGTGCAGGGGACGTGGCTGGAGCCATGCTGCTGAGGCCCGGGGCTGCACCTGCCGTCTGATTCCAGTGCCCAGGGGATGGGCGGGTGACCAGCCGAGCTTCCACCTGCCTTTGCCTGAACAGGTTGGGCCAGACCTGCCCCAGCAGGGCCTGAGAAGTGGGTGCCCTGCTCAGGCTGCCCCACTCCACTCTCTTGCCCATCCTTTCCCAGAGCTTGAGGCTCTTCTCATGTCTAAGACCTCAGGCCGTGTTTGTGTCAAAAGTCTTGGCAAACGCTTTTTCTCTAGTGTCAACTTGTTTCCATGTCAGTGGCTCTCAGTAGGGGAGGAAATGTATCAGAATTCCTTGAGATGCTTTTTTCCAACTACACATTCCAGGCCACTTCCGTGGGATCCGGCGAAGTACTCCGTAGGGGAAATGCCAGAATGCCCTGGGCGGAGAAATGGGAAGAGGATGACAGCCAGTGTGAAAGCTGTAAGCACCCTGAGATTCTGATAGCACTCCGCCACCGCTACCGGACAAGGGCAGGGACGGGAGTGGGACTCCTCTTCCCTCTGCCTCTGTGTGTCACCAACCATCCAACAGGGCACCGGCCTGGATGGCCGCCTCACCTAGGGGGACCCTAGGCTCACACGTAGCTCCAGGGTGCCGTCAGCAGCACCAGGACAGAGGGCTGGCGCATGGCCAGAGACTCAGCCACCTTAAGCAAAAAACCCAGGAGGGTTCTGCAGGAGGCTGTGGCTGTAGCCCCCTCTTGGGGCATGCTGCCTGCCCAGTAATCTCTACCTGCTTACTGACTTTGGTTATAAACACCTCCATAGTGCCAGGCATGGTTCTAAACACTTGACATATATTAACTCTTTTAATCTTCCTAAGAACACTATTTCTAAAGTAGGCGCTATTATTTTCCCCATTTAACAGATGGGGAGGCGAGACACCACAGAAAGTTTAAGCGGCTTTGCACAGCCACATAGCTCCTAAGTGGCAGAGACAGCATCCACACACAGGCCGTCCCACCTGGCTCTGGCAGAGCCCTCATTGCCCATGCTCCCGTGAGCCCGTGGGAGAGGCCCCGGAGCAGGTGGGAGCGGAGGGCAGGCTATGATGGCTCCTAGTGAAGCACAGGACAGTAAAACTCCCTGTCCCTCACGCCGAAGAGGAACAGCAATGAGTGAACCGGACCCAGGCTCCCAATGTATAGGTGCTTCCTGCAAATTAGCTGAACGTTAAGGAAAAACCCGTGTCTTAGCCAGGACATAGCTCATTAATGCACATTTATACAAGTCATGACAATTTCTTCAAACACAGTCTTAAAATGCCTTCTCTGCAGAAGCTGGTCACAGAGATCACCAAAAATAGCAACCAGCACAAGGCAGTAGCTTTCAGTAATTGCAGCTGACAACCTGGGGTTTATTTTTCTCCCTGAACAAACCTGGGTGCTCACAGTGGTCACTCAGGGGATCAGAGCCTTGAGTTGAAGTTCAAGATGTGAAAGGGCATTGCTTTTGTACACGCCTCCCCCCGCCGCCGCCCCACTGCACCTGTTTCTTGTGGCCTGGCCCCGGTGTCTGTGTGGTCTGTTCCCAAAACTTGATGTGCACCACAGCTCTGCCAGAGTCGAAGTCTCTCCGAGCCTCAGTTTCACCATCTGCACAATGGGGTTCATGTCCTCCTTTCCAGTTGCTGTGAAGTCAGAGGTGATGGATGTAATGCACACGGCACATAGCAGGAGCGTGAAAGTGGTACCTACTCTTATTATTCCAAATTGTGGGCAGAAAAGGGTGCTGTGTGCCAGGGGCTCTGGGAAAGAGATCAGGCTAGGCGAGGTAGGAGATGATGAGATTATGAGCATGGTTAAAGGTGAGGGCCGACAGTGCCCCCGCCCCTGACCAGGCATGGCACAAGGGCTCCCTTGACCTCGCAGGGGGTGTCCCGGAGTGGTAAGGAAGTTACCCTGAGCAGAGAAAGACCACCTGCCCCTGGCTGCTGCCAGGAACCCCAGCAGGGGCAGATCTGTGGCACAGTGGATGCAGGCTGGGGCTGAGGAGTCACTAGGGACAAGATCCAGCCAGTCCACCGGAGCGAGGGGCTCCTGGAGGAGGAGGCTGGCGGGAGCAGTGCCTCTGCAGGCTCAAGATTAAGCGTGGAACACAGGTAGGCAGGACCCACAGTGCATTCGGAAATCACAGCATCAGAGGTTCCTTCACCCTCCACCCTCCACCCATGCACACCTGGTAGGAACTAAGACGCAGAGGAGGCATGGGTGCTGGAACCCCAGTGAGCTGGCAGCACTCCGGGCCAGCCATGGGGCCGGCTATGGGGCCTTCTCCAGTGCCCTGAGAGTCCGGGGAGCGGCCAACAGTCCCTTCTCACTGGAGGCTGGGTTTCCTAGGAAACGGGCCAAGTGCATCCTGCCACAGGCAGCCCCTCCCCCACACACCTCCTTCTGCGGTGTGAGCAATGAGCGCTGCTTTGCTCCTCCAGAAGTGGGGGCAGGAGGCCCGGTGAGCTCAGCCCAGACCCCAGGCTGCCGCCACTGCTGGCTGAGTACCCCCGGGGAGTGAGGATCCGGGGACCCTAAAGGCGCCCAACTTACTCAAAGGCACACCTCAGCCTGCCTCGATGAAGCAGCAGAATGCAGTTAATTTGGGGTCTCAAAATCGCCACAATAGAAAGACTTTTTTAAAACGTAGCTAAAACGTGTTTTTTAGCAAGAGGGAGAGTGCTGAATACCAACAGCTAAGGCCCCTGGAGCCCTTCCTGAGCCAGGCTCCTGGCTGCGGGGCCCCCATGTGACCACCCTTGCACCCACGCCACGCCCCACGGGCAAGGACCTGTGCCCAGAGAGGGGGAGGAGTTTCCCAAGCCCTGAAACTGGCAGGTGACAAAGCTGGAATTTCAAGTCACTGCTTTAGTCTTTCTGGAAGACGCTATCATCCGTGAGCCATAGCAACCGACATTCATCTCTTTCTCCCTTCCTCTCTCCGTACCTCACCCCCACCTCCTTTCTACTTTTGAGTATTTTCCAATGTTCTGTAGTGAGGAGGTCAGTTTTTTAATAGAATCAAGAAAGAATAAACCTGGCTGTTTTCCTGAGAGGAGCCGCCATCAGCACCCCTCCTTCAGCGTTTGGAAACTGAGATCACTCTCGTCTACCGCTCAGCCAAACGCAGAAGCCACAGCTTCCTAGTTGTTCATCAGCTCTTGGTGGAAGCAAATGACACACAGGATTTTTGAGTTGCTTTGTCCTGACTATTTCAATGAAACTGTGGCTCTGAGTTCCCCAGCCTGGACCTAAAACTGGCCCCTGCCCCGTTGACATGACAGTCTAGAAGAGTTGAGGAAGGAAACGTCCTTCAACCAGAGGGCCACTGCCAGTGCTCCTGTCCTTTTGGCTTGTGCTCTAGGACTCGGCTGCCACTTGAAAGAAACCTTTCCAGATCCCCCCTAACATTTCCTGAGCCCCTACTCTGCGACAGGACTCCTACCAGGTGCGAGGGACTCTGAGATAATACAGACTCCTCCCTTCCTTAAAGAGTGCAATGCCTAGAGAAGAAAATGGACAAGTGTACAACTAAACACCATTCGGCATGCAAATGCTCAGACAGCAAGGACTGGGGAAGTCATTGAGGGTTTCCTGGAGGAGGCGAAACCTCAGCTGCCTCCTGAAGGAGCAGTAGCTGGCCAGATGCCTGGCCCCAGCCTCACCACGCTCCACCCCATCACCCACTGCCCCTTCCCCCTCACCATACTCACACAGGCTGTGCGTCTCTAAAACTCAGGACTTCTGCCCACGCTGTCCCTTTTGCCTGGAACAGTCCTGCATCCCCACTGTCCCTGAAGAACCAGTTCTTACTCACACTTTAGCTCTCTCCTCTGGAGATCTTCCCTCACCACAAGCCAGGCCAGGGCCCCTGCTGGAAGCTCTCCCAGCAACTTCCTTCTTCCTAGAACTTTCCAGAGTTTATAATCCTATAATTGTGTGACCATCCAATTCACGTCTCTCTCCTCCACACCAGCCCGTAAGTGCAAGGAATGCAGGGACAGTGTCTGGGGCTCCTGGGTGGGCGCCCAGGGCCTAGAGCAGAGTGCTGGCACACAATACATGCTCAGCAAACGTTTGCTGAAGGTAGGAAGAAGGGAGGTAGAAAGGAAAGAAGGCAGGAAGGGCAAGGAGGAGGGGAGAGAGAGTAACTCCAGGGAGAGAATAAGGGTGAGGGGGCCTGCGTGTTTGGGGAACATGGGCCAGACTGGGGCATGTGGGGGTTGGTGAAGTCAGTCCATAGGGAGCTTTCTGTGCTGGGCTAGCCGGAAAGTCATGGGTGGACTTGGGACCAGTGAGCGGCATATTAGCTCTTTGTTTCAGGGTGTTGGGGTTGGTGCCCTGTGCAGGGAATGGTCTTGAGGGCTCTGGGCAGCCAGGACAAAGGCCCCCCATGTCTGCCCTTCTTCCTCTGGTCACAGCCCTTCCCTGCCTCAAGGAAAATGATCTCCACTGCCTGCAGCCCCGGGAAAGCTGCGCATGCGTGCAAACACACACACACAGATGCACACACATGCATGCACACATGCACACGCCCCAGCCCTGGCAGAGGCGTGCCACCCAGGACTGGCCAACTTTGGACCGCTACCCCCTGGAAACAGACTGGTCCCAGCAGAGCAAGCTGGGGGCATAGGACCCATCAGGTCGCTCAAAGCCCTCCCTGGGACTGACCTACAAATGCTGAGGCAGAGAAGTTTTCTTTCTGCTAAACTGGCAGGAAGTAAATCTGGAACAGCCAACAGCCACATCTCTCCCTCCGTAGAGAGCTGCAGAAGGAAGCCGACAGCTAGAGGGAGATAAAGCTAGACACACAGAAGGGGAGCTGATGTTATCACCTGAGCCCTGGATCCCGCTGTGCCTGAAGGACTTCCCTTGGCCTTCCCAGGCTCTGCCACTTACAACCAAAAGAGGCTTCATTAACACAGACACTGCTGCCTGGAAAGGGGGGATGTCACAAGAGACAGACCCCATGATGCGGAGCTGGCTGAGTCGCGAGGTAAGGAGGCCATGCAGTGCCCCAGCCCCTGACCTGTCATGCATCAAAGGGCAGGCAGTGCCATCAGGGGCTGCGTCTTGGGACCTGGGCTGCATGCTTCCACGCTGAGGGGTGGGGGCGCTGGGGGAGAAAACGCTGAGTGTTGGCCACTCCTGCCCCCTTCAGTTCAGCATGCTGGGGGAAGCAGGCTGACCCACTTGACCTCCAGAAGGAAGAGGCTGCAGCTTTGTTTAGAGACACCCTTTCTGAGTGCCGTGAGAAGCCTGAAACCTTCTCAACATCCCTGGAAGGAGGGTGCTATTATAGTCTCCATTTAACAGATGAGGAAACAGTCTCAGACAGGTGCAGGCATCAGAACCACGGGGAGCCTTGGCGGTGTCAAGGTTTGGAGGGGCTCACAGAACAGATGGGGTCAAATGCAGACTCCAGAGAGTCCGGTCCTGCCAAGGGGGTCGGAGCCCACAGGAGGCCTGGAGAAGCAGAGCTGCGGCTGAGGCAGGGAGGCACTCCTGAGGCCAGAGGCAGGGACGGGAGGGGCGGGGGTATCATGGCTAGCTGGGCTCCTGCCCCAGATGCTGGGGAGGGGACTTCGGAATCTCAGATGCAGAGGACTTGCAAACTCAGGGACTGGGTCCTGGGGCACACAGGTGGCAGCTCCAGGCCTTTGCTGAGCAGGTAGGCAGGCAGGGTCCACTCCAGGCCACTCCCTGAACGTTAGCCAGCCTTGCTGCCTGCTCGTGGCCGTGCAGGTAGGGTGGGGACAGCATGGGGTGGGGCTGCTGGGGACACCAGGCAGGCTCCAGCAGCTTTTGCAGCTGCAACGACCCGCACTACCCCGCAGTGCCCTGTCCCTTCTCTGTCACTGCAGCTGCCACTGCCTCTGTCACCGGAGGGGGGAGGGGAAGCCAGGAGGAAAAATAACAAACAGACCCAGTTTCCCCAAATCAACCTGTCACCACAAAGGGAGGGAAATTAAGAGGCCTGGCCAAAGCTGACCTTCTGTTTACATTTTCCTTGGAAACGAAGAAATAATTGCTGTTGCTGTAAGGAGCCGTCTTCAGATGGCCCCCCTCTCTCCTCCCTCCTCCCCTCTGTCCTATTCAAGCGCAGCCAGGGATGACACTGGAATCTTGAATCAAACTAAGTGGTTACTATGGTGTCAGCCTGAAATTATGAATCTCCAAGCCGGCCAGCACAGAGGCGCAGAGCCAGGGGTATACAATTAAAGCAGAGAGACCGAGGAAAGAGAAGGCACATTGTATTTCAATAGCAGCAAAATTGCACTTCCGAGCACGCGAATTAAAAAAAAAAAAGATGTGCTTAGAAATGCAGTTAGAAGCATGATCAAGGCCAGAAACGGTCCTGATTCTGCCATCCACTCATCACCTCCCCCTCCCCCCCCCCACTGTCCCCTCTTGCCCCTCTGGCCGCGGAGAGTCATGCACTGCAGCCCTGCCACACACTCCTGTCCTGGCCCAGGGAAACCCTTCCCCACAACCCAGTGTGGGGGTCTGGGCTTCCAAGCTCAGGCACCGGACCTGGCATACATCTCTTGGGCACCATCCTCAACATCTCTTTCTCTCAGCCCCACATGGAACCATTTACAAATGCTATGAGCCCTACCTTTCGACATCTGGGGTGAGACCCCCCTCCCACCACTACAACTACCACCGTGGCCCCAGCTCCTCATCTGGACAATGGCACCACAAAGAAAAAGCCAGACCCGTCGGGTGGCTTCCCATGCTTGCTCAGGTCTGACCTCATTCCTCTCTGACTCATCTCCCCCTCCTTCCCCCTGGGCTGGCCTTCACTGCAGCCACCCTGGTCTTCTGGCTGTTCCCTGAATTTGACAGGCACGCTCTTGCCTCAGGGCCTTTGCACTGGCTGTTCCCTCTGCTAAGAGAGCGTCCCCAGATCTCTGTGATGGTAGGGATCTATCTGCTTTGCACGCTGCTGTAATCTTCATGCCTGGAACGGCACAGGTCTGCGGGGTGCTCAGGGAGGGCAGGGTGCTCAGGAACCATTCCGCATCTTCTGGGCCCCATTTTTCCCACCTTTATCATGAGGGTCTGGACCACATTAGAAGGACAAACTAGAGGCCCACACAAGCAAATTCCAGTCTGGAAGTCGGTTTTGTTCAATCTACACTGTGTTGGAATGCAACACATGTAAACTTGAATTGTAAACTTGAATTCATTAACAACATATAAAAATTGGGAGATTGAACATACCACCATAGAAGCTATCCTCCTTTAAAGGTTCGGTAGAACTTTCCCATCAAACTGTCTGGATCTGATGCCTCCTCTTTACCTCCTCCTCCTCCCTCTTCTCCCCCTCCACCCCCTCCTCCTCCTGGTTTGCATTAGGCTAGATTTAATTTCTTTTTTTGGATAGATCTTTTTTCTTTCCTTTCCTCTTCTTGAATCAATTTTGGTGTATCGGTCAAAGTGCCTGGTTGTAGACCACAACTGGTTAAGTAAGGCAGAAAACTCATATACTACAGGGTTTAGACAATTTCCTGAATTTCTGTGAGGGTGAGAGACACAGACAAGAGTGAGAAGAAATTCTCACCCCCTCCAAGAGACTTTCCTAGCAGAAACCCCACTGCCTCCGCCAACTGCCACCAGCCACCACCTCTGCCACAGCTTCCGCAGTGGGACCCAATGCCTTTGCCACAAGAGCTGGTCTCTGCACAAGCAGCCCCACCCCCACCCCCACCCCACCCCACCTCCTCCACCCACTGCTCCTCACTTGCACCTCTGGAGTCCTGCTTTGGTGCATCCCCTTGTCTGGGTCCAGGTCCCACGCTCAAGTCCAGCTGCAAGGGCACATGGGAAATGTAGTTTCTGGAGTGGAGAGAGGCAGCTCAGAGGGAACTGGGGTGGATGTCAGGTTAGCCAGGTTGCGACTTGGTATATATATGTTTTTTCCCTAAAAATTGTGCATTTTACTTTAGATTGTCAAATGAATTGGCATAAAATTTGCATTTTCCTATAATCTCACGTATCTGTGTATCTGTCACACCCCTTCTTCATTTTTATGGTTACTGATGTGTTTTCTTGATCAGGCTTGCTAGATTTGTCTAGTTTCTCAATTTTTTCAAAGAATTATTTTTCATTTTTATAGCTCAAGTCTACTGTTGTTTTATTCTATTTCATTAATTTCTGCTCCTGTTCTTCATTAATTTCTTCTGCCTGCTTTCTTCAGATTTATTTTGATGTTCATTTCCTAGCTTATTGAAGTAAACACTTAGTTCCCTTGTCTTTTCAATCTTTCTTCTAATGACTACATTTAAGCTATTTATTTTCCTCTAAGTACACAGGTCTGGGGCAGTATCCTATGGGTTTTTATATGTAGTGCCTTTATTAAAATAGTTGGTAATTCAGTTTTGATTTATTATTTAATTCATGTTACTTAGATTTGTTTTTAAATTTCCAAGCAGATAGATTTGGGGATAATAGCCTCTTGTTCAGTTCGTTTTGTCTGAACTGTGGTTGGACAAAGTGGCTGGCATGATCTGTTTAATTTTTTTTTATTAATTTGGTTTTAAAAAGCAAAGGTGATGTGAAAATATATTCTGCCTGTAAAAGAGTCAGACAGCACAGATGTTTATAGAAGCAAACATGAAAATAATCATTAATCATTTAATCATTGTCATTCTCTCCAACTTCATTTTCCTCCTTGAGCTAATCTCTGTGGATAGTTTGGGGGGTATTTTTCATGGTTTTACACATACATATGTATTCATATACTCGTCCCTAGAGTTTAAAAAATTATTTTTCCTTTAAAGTGTGTCTTGGAGAATTCTCAGCTAACGCTTAGTTACTTCCAGGCATTTTTGTTTCCGAATAAATGCACTTTTGTGTTCAAATAAGTGTTTGCTTTAATTCGACAACAGCCCACAAATTTTGATATTGTGCTCTCATTGCTGTTCACTTTTAAGCAACTTTTCTTTTGATTTACCTTTTGACTCAAGAGTTCTTTATGAAAGGGAGTTTTAAATTTTTTCCAATTGTACACGTAGTTTTGAGAAGGCAGAGGGAGATGGAAAACGTTCCACCTATTTCCGAGAGAACTAAGAAAAGATAGTTTAAAAATGGAAATATGTAAACCCGTTTCACACATTAAAAATTCTCCAAAAGCCTAAATAAAATTTTAATGGATTACAGCCACAACATAATCAAAAGATGAACAGATCATGATCAGTCCAGGGGTTGAGGGATAGCTCAACAACATGAATGTAATATTATCCACCATATTAACAGATGAAAACAGAAACTCATGTGACCAGTTACATGGATACCCCCAAAGAAGCATTTGATAAAATTTGACATTCATTTGTGACTTATAAAACCATTAGCAAGCTAGATACAGAAGGGAAATTCCCCGATTTAATGAAGACTGCGTATTATAAACTTTGAGCAAACCTGATACCTAAAGTGGATCTTGAGAAGCATTCCTGTCAGGGTCCAGAACAAAACAAGGATGCCCACTTCCATCCAACTACTCAACCAGCCGCCGTGATCCCAGGAAGCGCAGCACAAGATGGTGTACCCAGGCTTGACCCCCTAGGGTCTGGGCTAGCCCTAGAGGCTTGCAGGAGGCTGGGGTTGGGGGGGTGGACCAGCAAAACTAATGTTCTGGAATCCCGAAGGCTGGGTCCTAAGGCTCTGCAATAAGAACAAGAAAAAGGGGTCTCTGGAAGGAAAAAAAAAATTAAACTGTCGTTATCTGCAAATGATATGGTTGCCCAATGGATAAAAGAGTAAAGCAAGTGCTCAGACTGAATAGCCATGACCAATTAGAAAATATTTGGGCAAAAATTGTATCCCATTCACAAAAGAAACAAAAAGTCATTAGTAATAAATGTAACACGATCCATATGAAAGAAATAATCAAACTTTACATAAAGGAAAACTTGAGTAGAAAGACATACTAGGTTCTTGGACACAAAGAGATCAATTCTCCCCCCAAAGAGTCTACAAATTCAGTGCAAACAAGATACCCAGCACAGATTGCTGGCTCCCCGCCCAACACCCAACACCGGTGACGCCACAGAGGAGGAAGGGAGGGTGACGGATCCGAGAAGCTAGCGGAAAACTGTGAGACAGAAGGCGTTTGAGTGCCGGTGTGTGTGTGGGAGTGTGCGTGTGAGTGTGTGGAGTGTGAAAGTGTGTGTGAGTCTGTGTGTGCATGTGAGAGTCTGTGCGTGAATGATTGTGTGAGAGTCTGTGTGTGTATGACTGCGTGTGTGACACTCTGTGTGTGTGAATGTGTGTGTGACAGTCTGTGTGTGAGTGTGTGGTGTGTGTGTGTCTGTGTGTGTGAGTGGTTGTGACAGTCTGTGTGTATGAATGATTGTGTGTGTGACAGTGAGTGTGTGGTGTGTGTGAGTCTGTGTGATCATGTGTGACTGTGTGTGTGTGAGTGTGCGGTGTGTGTGAGTCTGTGTGTGTGTGAGTGGTGCGTGTAGGGAGGGGGAAGGAAGACTCTCCGGAGTGGAAAAGACAGGTATTGTGGCAGTGGCTGAGGACAGGAAATGCTTTTGTACTGGCTGTTTTCTCTCTCTGTCTCCGGGGACCTTTGAAAACTCACCCCCTCTCTGAGGAAGGAAAGGCCAGCATCACCATCTGGGGACACAGCCGTGAAGCCGCTCTCCCTCCTGGCTGCAGTGTGGGGCAGATGACAAAAGGAGGGCTCAGTCCCGGACATCCCCCTGCCCCTCCCCCTTCACGCCTCAGGACAAGGTCTTTATAATAGAAGGGTTTATTTTTTATTTTATTTTTTTTTTAAAGATTTTATTTATGTATTTGACAGAGAGAGACACAGCGAGAGAGGGAACACAAGCAGGGGGAGTGGGAGAGGGAGAAGCAGACTTCCCGCCGAGCAAGGAGCCCGATGTGTGGCTGGATCCCAGGACCCTGGGATCATGACCTGAGCCGAAAGCAGACGCCCAATGACTGAGCCGCCCAGGAGCCCCTAATAGAAGGGTTTAAATGGTTGGTTCTTAGTTGCACTTGTTCTGGGTATCTAATGCTGGGTAACAAACCACCGAGAGCTCAGTGCCTTAAAGTAAAGATTTACTCGTGCGCTCACTGGGCTCCGCTGGGTAGCCATCGCCGTCCCCGTCGGGGGGGTTCTCATGCAGCTGCCCACCGGTGGTGGCTCCGGCCACAGAAGCCTGGGCCGGACACCCAAAGTGACTGTGGGCTGGCAGGTCATCTGGGAGGCCGGTCCAGTGCCTGCAGATGCCTCCTCTCCGTGGGGCTTGGCTTCTCCCTTCAGGACAGTGAGGGCCAGAGAGGGATGGAGCACTAGAATTCCAAAAGCCTCAGGGATGCTTGAAGTTTTCTCACGACCTGGCCCAGACTGTCATTCCTGCCCTATCCTATGAACCACGAGGAGTGAGAGCAGGCAAGTACAGCGAGGAAGGATCTTTGTTTACCTTTGCTCATCTCCCCAAGTCTTCCGGCTCCCAGGATGCTGCCTTTATCCCCTCTGGAGTTCCTAGTTCGCATCAGAAGGTGAAGCTACTTTGATAATGTGCAATGAATAAAAACGCTCCTAAGTCAGAGTCTAAATGTGTCAGGGGTAAGCACTATAAGATTAAAATGGAATGCCCAACTTTCTCACTAGCAGTGGAAGATAAGATCTGTCTGTGGAAATATGGCAAAATTTGTAAAAATAAAGTATGATAAATAGGAAACAAAAAAGAATTCGGGAGAAATAGATCCTGATAGAACAGGGATTAAACTAAGTATAAGTGGGATAACTGCACCAAACAGAAGGCAGGAAGTCTTAGAGGAATTTTTTAAAAAGAATCTAGTAATATGATTCTGGCAGAGACACGCTTAAAGAGATGAAAATAAAAGAAATGGGGGAAGAAAAGAAACAGGCAAATAAGGAAGAAAAGAGAACCAGCACAGCAACGTTAGCCTCAGAAGGAGAAAACAACAGGATTCAAGGCCAAAACTTCATAAGGGACAAAAAGAGACATTTTATTTTATTAAAAAGGACAATGGATTGGACTCTATAATAATAACAGTGAGCATGTGTTCACCTAAAATATAGCCTCAAAATATATAACAACTGAAAGAACTATGGAGAAAACAGATTACACCAAAACTGTGGTTGACGATTTTCACACATCTCTCACAAGAACAAACAATCAGCCAAACAACAAACAGAAGCAGAGATATTCCAACAAAAAGAAAATGTGTTATTTTTGAGGGCACATGGAACAGTCACAAAATCAACCATGTAGTAAAGCACAAATGAAGCCTCTCTAAATTAAAAAAGAAATCAATATCATATGAATCCATTCTCTAATCATAATGTGATAAAATGAAATCAGGAACAAAGGGAGAACTTTTTAAAATTCCTCACATACCTGAAAAGGGGAGAAAATTGCAAATAAATAAAATACAGAACAACAACAACAAAAGAAAATAATCACAGACGCAAGAAAAAATGTTCCAAGTAAATGAATATTACGAACAACCGTATGTCTAATATATTTGAGAACCGGGACAGAACAGATAAATGTCTGGCAAGGCATAAAATGCCAAAATTGGAGCAAGAAGAAATAGAAGGCTTGAATAGATCAATAACCATTAAAGAAGCCCAAATAGTCTCAAATACCCACTTTCGCAAAAACCTCAGGGCCAAACTCATTTTACAAGTGAGTTCAACCAAACTTTCAAGGAACAGATCTCAATAAGAAGCAAGTTGTTCCAGAAACTAAGGAAAGAGAGAAAGCTGCCCTGGTCATTTTATAAAGAATGAAAATGGCTCCAAAACTGGGGGACGACAAGACAAGGAAAGAAAATCTCAGAGCCGTGCCACTTAGAAATATAGCTGCAGAGATTTGAAATCTGACATCTGCTAATCAAACCCAACAGTGTATTTTCAAATGTAAGCCATCTTACCATTCCATTTATATGACGTTTTAAAGCGGACAACACTAGTCAGTGGTGTCAGAAATCAGGATGTGGTCACCCTTGCCGGATGAGGACCAGGAGGGGACAGATGATCATTGTTCTGTTTCTGCTCCCACGATTGGCTCACTTATTCTTTCTCTCTTCTGTATGCAAGTTACATTTCAAGGAAGAATTCTCTTTTATTTTTTTAAAGATTTATTTATTTATTTATTTATTTTAGAAAGAGAGAGCGCGTGTGGGGGGAGGGGCAGAGAGGGAGAGAGAATCTCAAGCGGACTCCCCACTGAGTGCAGAGCCTGCCACAATGCTCGATCTCATGACCCTGAAATCACGACCTGAGCCGAAATCAAGAGTTGGATGCTTAAGCGACTGAGCCATCCAGGAGCCCCTGAACTATTCTTTTTTTTAAAAAAAGTAACATACCTAGCAGGATTTATACAAGGAAGGGAAGGATGGTTTAAAATTAGAATATCTAGAGGCGCCTGGTGGTGCAGTCAGTTAAGCGTCCAATTCTTGGTTTTGGCTAGGGTTATGATCTCAGGATTGTGAGGTCAAGCCCTGCATGGACCTCCACGCTCAACTCAGCTTAGAGTCTGCTTAAGACACTCCTGCCCTTCCCCCCACGCTCTCTCTCTCTAAAATAAATAGATAAATCTTTTTAAAACAAAAATAAAATAAAATATAAAATAAAATAAAATAAGAATATCTATCAATGAACTCCACCCATTTATGGCCTAAGGGGAAAATCACAGAATTATCTCAACAGACACAGAAATGGCATTTATTAATGTCCAATACCTATTTATGCATTACAAGAACTCCAAGAAGTATGGTCATACACAGGAACTTCCTCAGCCTGGTAAAGGCTGTGCACTCAGACCCCCAGGCCACCATCCTCTGGACACAAACATGGTAGATATATTCTCTTTAAGATGAGAAATCAGTCATGGATGCCTGTCTGAGCACTTTGTTCAACTTCGCCCAAGCACTACTGAAGACAGTAGTGGGGGAAATGGGCTTGTTACATGTGGCAAAATAAAATTGAATCTCTACCTTTGGCTATATACTAAAGAGAACTTCATATTCGAAGTATATATTGATTGTTTACTAAGGTGAACTTGAACACAAATGCTAAAACTGTCAAGCTAATAGAAAAAGCAATGCAAGAGAATGTATTTGTGACCTAAGGATGAAGGAAGACTTCCTAAACAAGATAGAAAAGTATAAATCAAAAGTAGAAAAAAAGATGCATTCAACTATAACAAAATGAAGCATTTTTGTTCCATAAGGACACGTAGGCCAAGATACAGCCAAGAGATAGATTGAGGAATATCTAAAACCCAGGAATATGCAAGGAACTCCCGCAAACTAACAACAAGGTAATCAACCGAATAGCAAAAGGATAAGGGATATGATGAGGCAGCTCCTAGCAGGGGAAACCCAAATAGTTCTTAAGTGCACAGAGAGACGCTTAACTTCACTCGTAATCAGAACATGCACGTTCCAACAATTACCCCATCACAGAGGCAAAAATTAGGAAGTCAGAAAATATCCTGCATTGGCAAAGATACAGAGAATCAGGAAGACTCACGCATTGGGTGGGAGTAAAAACGGGTGCAGCCATTCTGAAGAGCAATCAGACAGCGTTTACTGAAAATTAAGTGATATAGTCAGTAAAGCCTTTCCCGATTACAGGCCCTCGAAAAACGTGAGCAGATACCCACAGGAGGACACGTACCAGGAGGTTCATCTGAGTATCACTTATGGAATTAGAGGGCTGGAGGCATCCTCGGTACCCACCACTAGGAGACTGTTTAAGAAAACTGTGCTAGGGGCGCCTGGGTGGCTCAGTTGGTTAAGCGTCTGCTTTGGGCTCAGCTTATCATTCCAGGGTCCTGGGATCCAGCCCCGCAGCCAGCCGGCTCCCTGCTCAGCGGGGAGCCTGCCCCTCCCTCCATCATGCATGCCATCTCTCTCTTAAATAAATAAAATCTTTTTAAAAAAAAGGAAAAAAGAAAAAGAAAACTGTTCTCTGCTGCCAAAGAAATACTATGCACCTGCTAGAAGCAATGGGTTTGATATACAGCCAGCCAGGCACGTGGACATATTTTAAAACATCATGATGATTGGAAAAAAATGTATAGTATTTTGACACAAAACAATACTGAATATTTTACAAGGATTAAGAACTATCCAAAGACACTGAGCAAACAAATTAGTAGGTGCCTATGTAGGCGATGGGATCAAGAAAGAAAGGGAAAAATAATTACTATAAAATAAGAAAAAGTGCATGGAGGAATGATAGTAGACGGTGAGGTGAGGGATTAATAATTAACTCAATGTCTTACCCCTGCCTGGCGTCCAATAACTAAGTACAGTCATTAATAAATTAATTCAATGTAACAGCAAGCAAAAACCCAACAGAATTTTTCTGAAGAGCTGAATAAATGGGAATCTTGAACACCATAAATTGGCGTTCTACCTCACAGCACACACAACAATAAATGTCAGCTAGATCAAAATTCCAGACATAAAGAATCTATAAAAGCATGAGGAAAAATTGTGGCACACGTTGTCTGAACTTGGGACTTTCTAAGCAAAACCAAAGACGGGGGACTGTAAAGGAAGCCCTTTCGAGAACATACGACGACGTGGGAAAAGACACCATCAACAGATTTCAAACACAAATGTCAGGCTGGGAGACAACACTTACAACATTTATTACAGGAAGAGCACTAATATCCACAAGAGATAAAGAGCTCCTAACATAATAAGCAAAACACAAACAGCCCAGAAGAAACAATGGCTAAGAATATAAACAGGAAATTCACACACAGAGAAAAACAAACACCCCATAAACATGTGAAAAGACGCTCAATCTCACTAATCAGAAAACTGCAAATTAAATCAAAAAAATTGGATTCTAGGTTTTGCCCATTGGATTGGTAAAAATTATAAGAATTGATTAGTTCTCATTTTGGAAAAGCTGGGATAAAATGAGCACTTCCATTTGCTCTGGGGAATATTGATTATATTTTCTTTGAAACTTTTTATCTTCTTTTTTTGCAACTGTTCACATGTATTACATTTGCAATTAATTTTTAAACAAAATGATGAATATATATTTTCTTCCATTTGCAAAGATAATGCATGCTCATTTTAGAAAACTCAGGTAATTTGGGAAGATACTCTGCAAGCAAAGGTCACACCACCCAGAGCAGTCAATCACCACTATTTTCTGAGTGTGTCCTCCAGATTTCTCCCTTCGGGTACATGCACACACGGATGTACAGGGGACATGTGCGTGTGTGTGTGCAGTGTGTTCACATGCCCATGTGTGAGTGTTCCATTTCTTCTCACTGTTGGGGTCTCTGGGCAGCTGGACCGCCTCCCTCAGCCTCGGGTCTGGGCTCAGTGCCAAAGCTCCAGGATGCGGTGACTCCCAGCCTCGTGGGCGGAGGAGCCCGGGGCCCAAAGGCAGCTGGGAGAATCAGCTACCAAGGGCCCCAGAACATGAGCTAATGGGCTGCATAAAAAGGAGGCCAGAGGTGTGTGCCAGAGCCCTCCCATGCGCGAGCACACACACGGGTGAGAAGTCAGCAGTGAAAATACTGGGAGGGACTGGGCCATCTCAGAAAGACAGGTCAGAGCCAGGGGGCCGAGTACGGCAGGAAGCTGGATCTGAGATAGCTGACTGGAAGGTTCTTCTTAATTGTGTTCCACCTCTTAGTAGCTGGAGTTAAAGTTGAAAAGAATGTGTTTAAGCTCCGCAAAATGGCTTATACAAAAAGAGGGAGAGGAGAGGAAGAAGGAGAGGAGGAGGAGGTGGGTGGTGGGGAAAGAAATAGTGTAATACTTTACAGGTGTAAATAACTCAAAATGTCAAGGGTAGCCCTGACATGGCTTTCAGGCATGGCTGAATCTCGGGGCTCCGGGATACTATGCTGTGCATTTCATTTCCTCTCTTCTCCCCACTCATTCCTCCATCTCTTGGCTCTCTCTTCCCCAGTGTTGGCTTCACTCTCCATATGGTAGCCTCTGCCAGTTCCAGACTCAACTAGGAAGAGAGCGATTTTTTTCCCCCAACTCTTGGAACCAGAGTCTCAAGATCAAACCTCAGGGCAGGCGCAGGTCACCTGGCAGAGGATGACGTGCTCTGAAGGGTCAGGGCTGGGTCAGCTCAACCGGCATTGCATTGAGCAGGGAGGGGTGGTTCCCTAAAGGAAAATCACAGTGCTGGGTTGCCTGTGTGGCTCAGTTGTTAAGCGTCTGCCTTCGGCTCAGGTCATGATCCCAGGGTCCTGGGATCGAGCCCCGCATCCAGCTCCCTGCTCACCGGGAAGCCTGCTGCTCCCTCTCCCACTCCCCCTGCTCGTGTTCCCTCTCTCGCTGTCTCTTTCTCTGTCAAATAAATAAATAAAAAATCTAAAAAAAAAAAAAAAAAGGAAAATCACAATGCCATTAGCAGAAGACAAGAGTGGATGCTAGGTGGCCCAAAACTGCAGATGTCACCACCATGACCTTGGAGGTCAGGCATTCCTGACCCCACACTTAGCAGTTATGTACCCTGAACAAACCTCTTCATTTTCTGATACAGTTTTTACAGGGATTTAAATCTCCATTTTGTGTTTTTAAATTAAACAAAATGTGGAAAGTCCCAAGCGCAGTGCCCAGCACATAGTGGGTCCTCGATTCTGTGTGTTTCCTCCCGCTTCTCACTGGACACCTACCCCTCTTCTGACCTCTTTCCCCTGCCCTCAGAGGGGAAGCAGAGGCAGAGTCCTGGGGGAGGGCAGCACTTCCCAGTGGCCTTGCCTCAGGGGAATAAAACTCCATGATCAAGGGACATGCTCAGAAAATGGAAATATCTGGCCAAGCCTTCAGAGGTTTAATTAAAATTAATATTATGCCTTATCGAAGCAGAAAGCTCAACGCTACACGTGTAGAAGAATCTATTTAACCAATTAGCTGAGTCGAACATGACCGTCCAGCCTTCAGCTAGTCCCTCTGCACTCCCTCTTGGCCCAGAGTTGCTGCTAATGCCATGTGCATTAGACAAGCGGCCCAGCTAAACGGGTGATCAATAATGGGACAAGAAGGAGTTTCAGGTGAGTCTTGGGAGGAGAGGGTAGGCTTGCCCTGCTCATCCTAGACCACCTTAGTACAAAGGCACTGTGAGTGTGGCTGGAAGATCCTAGACTGGTTCTACCCCTCAGCAGCTATGTGACCTCGGGCAGGTTAATTCACCTCTCTGGTCTGGAAGTTTCACTTCACATACCTACAGTGAAGGTTAGACATAAAAGGCATACAGTGGACACAGCAAATTGGTTTCCCATGGGCTGAATCTAGCTAATTTTTCTTATTTGCAATTTCCGCCTGAATTCACTCATAATGTTTTGAAAATATTCACATTTCCCACCAATCAAAATGGCAAAAATCCTAAAGTTTAATAATACACTCTGTTCGCAAAGCTGTGGGGAAACAGGTACTCTCATACACTGCCAGTGGTAATGTAAATTCATACAATCCAAATGAAAAGAAATCAGGCAAAAATTGAAAAGTTACACAACTAAAACCTTTGACCTTTGATATAATGGTTCCACTTGAAGGAATTTATCCTAGAGATGATATACTGGTCTATGAACAAAATAAGATGTGCAGTGACAGTCAGTGTTATACTATTTGTAACAGTGAAAGACTGTAAACGGCCAATGCCTTCATCAATAGAGGATGGGTTCAGGGTTGCCAGACAAAATGCAGGATGCTCCTTTAAATTTGAATTTCAGATAAACAATAAATGCCCTTTTGGTATATGTATGCAGACAGTATGTCCTGTAATATCATTTGCTAAATAAGGCAACCCCAGATAGGTCAAATCAGCATTTTTTAACCTCAGCACTATTAACACTTAGAGCAACATAATTTTTTTTAATGAAGTGTCGTTGACGTACAACATTATACTATTTCAGGTGTACAACATAGTGATCCAATGTTTATATACATTACAAAGTGATCACCAGTATAAATCTAGCTACCAACTGTCACCAAAGTTGTTGCAATATTATCAACCATATTCTCTATGCTGTACATTACATCCTGTGACTTATTTCTTTTATAACTGGAAGTGTTTACCTTTTAATCCTCTTCCCCTGTTTTGTCCATCCCCACCCCCCTCCCCTCTGGTGACCACGAGATTGTTCTCTGTATCTATGAATCTGGTCCTGTTTGGTTTTGTTTGTTCATCTGTTTTGTTTCTTTAGATTCCACATGTAAGGGAAATCATATGGTATTTGCTTTTCTCTGTCTGGCTTATTTCACTTAACGTGATAACCCTCTAGGTCATCCATGTTGTTTGAAATAGTTGACATTTTTACTATAATGTGTCTTAGTCTGGGTCTCTTTGGGTACATCTTATTAGGGACTCTCCTTGCTTCCTCAGCTTGGATGTCTGTTTTCTTCACCAGATGAGGGAAGTTTTCAGCCATTATTTCTTCAAATAGGTTTTCTGCTCCTTTCTCTCCTTTCTCCTTCTGGAACTCCTATAATGAATGCAAATGTGAGTACATTTGATGTTGGCCCAGAGGTTCCTCAAACTAGCCTCATTTTTTATTTTTTATTTTTTTTAATTAACATATAATGTGTTATTTGTTTCAGGGGTACAGGTCTGTGATTCATCAGTCTTACACAATTCACAGTGCTCACCACAACACATACCCTCCCCAGTGTCCATCACCCAGCCACCCCATTTCTCCCACCCCCCACCACTCCAGCAACCCTCAGTTTGTTTCCTGAGATTAAGAGTCTCTTATGGTTTGTCTCCCTCTCTGGTTTCATCTTGTTTCATTTTTTCCTCCCTTCCCCTATGATCCTCTGTCTTGTTTCTCAAATTCTTCATATCAGTGAGATCGTATGATAATTGTCTTTCTCTGATTGACTTATTTCGGTTAGCATAATACCCTCTAGTTCCATCCACGTCATTGCAAATGGCACGATTTCATTTTTGTTTGTTTGTTTAGCCTCATTTTTTAAATTATTTTTTCTTTTTGTAGTTCCAGTTATGTGAGTTCCTCTACACTGTCCTCCAGATCACTGATCATTCTTCTGCGTCATCTAATCTGCTGTTTATTCCCTTTCGTGTATTTTTTAACTTATTGAGTTCTTCAGCGCTGGTTGTTTTTTACATTTTCTATTTCTTTGTTGAAATTTTCACTGGGTTCATCCATTCTTCTTCTGAGTCTGGTGATATCTTTATGACCATCACTTTAAACTCTTTTTCAGGTACATTGTTTATCTCCATTTCATTTAGTTCTTTTTCTGAGGTTTTGTCTTGTTCTTTCATTTGGAATATAGTCCTCTGTGTCCTCATTTTGCCTAACTCTCTGTGTTCGTTTCTATGGATTAGGTAAATCAGTTACGTCTTCTGGTCTTAAAGGGGTGTCTTTGTGTAAAAGAGGTCCTATGGGGCCCAATAGGGCAACCCCCTTGGTCACCTGAGCTAGGTGTCTCAGGGGTGCCCCCTGTGACGGCTGCATGAACGCTCCTGTTGTGGGTGGGCCACAGTTGGTGTGGACTCATGGTGAGCAGGGCAGTTCCGGGCCCATCCGGTTGAGAAGCCCAGCCGTGACTGCTGCAGGCACCGTAGTGTGTGGGGCTGGCCCTGCCGGGTAGGAACTACTTGGGCAGGGCAAGTCCACATGAGAATAGCACGGCGAGGCAAGTGGTGATAGCGTGGTAGATGCAGAGTGTCAGAGATGGTGCCAGGCCAGCTAAATAGGAGATTGAAAAAACTTGTGCCCACCAGTTCTTGCAGCCCTGGTGAACATTCCAGAAGATCTCTGCCCCTCATGCCCACACCCTAAAATCAGTCAATGAATCTCCTTCCCATGTAACCCAGGTGCTTTTCTACCTAAGCTGCCTCTGTGCTGGGTCTTGGAGTGTGTGAGAGTGTGAGATCCCTTAAGAGTGGGGTCTCACTTTCCTACCACCCCCCAGCTCTCCTAGACATAAGTTCTACTAGTTTTCCAGGCCAGACATTATGGGGGCTCATCTTGCCAGTGCAGCTCCCCCGGACTGGGGAGACTGATGTGGGGCTTGGATACCTTGTTCCTCAGGGAGAGTCTCTACAGTTGTGATATCCCTCCTACTTGTGGGCACCACACTGGGGGTGTGGGTCCTGAGTAGATCATATCTCTGTGCCTCCTACCTGGTTCCATGTGACTTTTCTTTATATCCTTAGTTGTGAAAAATCTGTTCTACTAGTCTTCATTTTGTTCTCATAGTTTTTCCATATGTAGTTGTAGTTTTGGTGTGTCTGTGAGAGGCGAGCTCAGCAGCTTCTTACTCTACCATCGATCCTGCCGACCATACCTGGACACGGTAATTCTTTGTGGTGGGGGCTGTTCTTGCATTGTAGGATGTTGAGCAGCATCCCTGACTTCTAACCTCTAGATGACAGTAACACATGCACACAAACACACCCACAACACATACACCCACTCATATGCAAACACACACGTATACCCATACACACACACACATGTGCCCACATACACAAACCCGTAGGCACACACTCAAGTAGACATATACACATGCAAACACACATACATGCGCACACGCACACACATATACACATGCATCTGTGCACACACGTGCTCTCACACACGCATACTCTACTGGTGACAATTAAAACTGTCTCCAGACATTGTCAGGACAAACTGACCCCTAGATGAGAGCCACTGGGCTACATAAACTATGGCACTTCCATCCGCACAGTAGATACTCTGCAGGTGTTGGGGGGAAAGACAAGCGGCAGCTCTCTGTGGACCAACAGGACAAGGTCTCCGGGCTATTCCTCGGTGAAGTAAGCACAGGGCAACACATGTGTGCCACCTTCTATGTAATACAAGAGGACCAGGAACTCATATTTATACCTGTTCGTTTGCATTAACAACACTCCGAAAGGAGACAGAGAAACTAATGACCAAGGATGCCCTGGGCTGGGGCGATGAAGAGGCCGACACTGGGCACATGGGGCAAGAGGGAGGGAGACTGTCCCCCATGAGCGGATGTGCAAGTCAAACATTTAGGAGTAAAATCGATTTTGTTGTCAATGTTCAGAAAATAGAAGATGTCACATTAAACATTCAGACTTCTCAGTTTTCTTGAAAAATCCAAGTCTGAAACACCGGGATGGGGCTCTTGCCTGGAACCAGTTAGCAGGAGCTTAGAGGCAGCACCCCCTGTAGATGGGGCACCGTGTCCCCCTCGCCAGTACCTGCCTGGCCCCGCAGTAGCTAATTTAAGGGGCCCCAGAAAGAGAATGCGCTCTCCGGCACCATCCCAACTAGGGGCCACAATCTCACTCCTCTCTGCCCCTCCCTGGGGCCTTTGCCCACCGCCTCCACTCCAGGCCCTCCTGCTGAAGGCTCTGGCTGGCCCCAGCCTGTAGACTTCCTCTCCACCCAGACCCTCTTTCCACCCGGCGACTCAGTGGCCATGTGGACAGCCCATCATTTGGCACTCTGGCTTCCCTCTCAGCCACCAGCCCCTCGCCACACCCTTAGAGTCAGCACCACTAAACCTGGGGTCCAAATCCCAGTTCTTTTTGAGTGCTATCTTCACAGCTTTGCCACACCTGTTCCTCCAACCTTTTCAGAAATGCCCCACCAACAGGGAGCTGTGAACTGGGGAGCCCGAGGGCTTAGGCTGTGGAGTTGGGCTCACATCCCACCTCTGCCACTGACTGGCCTTGACCTTTCTGTGCCTCAGTTTCCTTATCTGCAAAATGGGCCTAATTATGACTTCTCTTCATTCATTTAACAAATACTTACTGAGTGCCTACTGTGTACCAGCCCCAGGTCTAGGAACAGGGCATAGAGCCATGTAAAAAGAGGCCAAAATCTCTGCCCTCACAGAGGGAGAAATAATAAAACGTAAGAATTAAAATGCATAGTGTGACAATGGTGATTGCCAAGCACACCCAGCAAGGCCTGACTGGGTCACCCGGTAAACACGCCAGGCCAGTTTTAGATTCAAACAGTCTGTGACCTACATACAGCAAAAGGAAGAGGCACTGAAGGTGCCAGGTCCCCAGGGCCTTGCCCTGCATGGAAACCATGACACCCAAACCAGAGGGCCTGATGGCCGCAGTGTGAGATGTGGGGCATCCCTCTCTGAGGAGCCAGATCTCGACCGCAACTGAGGGCTTTTCCATTCTGCAGCTCTGTTCCGATGGGGCCCCACGCATCATGGGAACCGGGAGGTGATACAAAGCTCCCAGGGGAGAGAGCCTCATCCTCCTGTGTTCCAGGAGGACCACAGGCCATCGTTCTAGGGTGCGGTTCAAGCCTGCACCCGTGTGGCCTCTGCATGGTAGAGCCATGCTGAGGTGATGCAGGAGAGGGCTGTCGGTTTATATAGGATGGTCAGCAAAGGCCTGACTGAAAGGGTAACATTTGAGTAGAGGCCCACATAGCAGAAGAAGCAAATTATGCAGATGTCTAGAGGAGAAGGGTCCCAGGCAGATGCAAAGGCCCTGAGGTAGGAGGAAGACTGGCACATCTGTGGAAAAGAAAGAAACCACAGTGGCTGGGGTAGGGTCAAGAGGGAGAGATGGGGAGAGCATGCTGAGCAATAGCAGGGGCCCAAGCCTGCTGGGCCTTGGGGCCAGTGTCAGGACCAGCTTTTACCCCAAATGAGGTAAGATTCATGGTGGAGTTTGGAGCAGAGGAAGGAGGGGCGGGCACAGACCTAGGGGAGAGGACACGCCTCAGCAGGCTGTTGTGACAGTCCAAGCAAGATGCAATGTCACCTGGTCCCGAGTGGCGGTCCAGAAGTAGTCCGATTCTGCCAGTATGTTGAAGGTGGAGGCACAGGCTTTGGGTGTGGGAATGTGAGAGAAAGATGGGAAGCAAGGAGGACACCCAGCTTCCCGCCCAGGCCTCTGTGGATGGGGATCGCTGCAGAAGGAGCAGTGGGGGAGAGCCTGCAGCTGGGTTTGGCGCCTGTTGAGTCTGAGGCTCCCAACAGAACGCTGAGTGGAGCCGTGTGATAAGCAGGAGGCAGGGCCACTCAAAAGAGAGCCTGCGGGCTCAGCTCCTAGCAGGGGCCAGCACACGGCCAGCTCAGCCGAGGTGAGCTCGTTCTGTTACTGATTCCACCTTCTTACCTGTTAGTGCTGTCTTCACTCTCCTCTCTTCCCTGCTTACATTCTAGAATTCATGGTTTCAACCCCTCTCTTGCCCCTGCCCCATCATCCAGCTGTTGCACCCCCTCTCTGGCAGTCCAGTCACCCTTGACTCACCTGTCTGCCTGCCTTCCCCGTGCCTGTGTCCAGGCCACTGGAAATTATTGGAAACATCAGACACCCACAGACAGGTGCCACCATGGGTGCCCTGGGAAATAGTAGGCTCTCCCTCGCCACTCATACCCAAACACTCACGGGCTCCTGGCCTCCTTGACATGTCTCTGATCCATCGCTCCCTTCCATCCCCACTGCCTCCCCTGTGGTGGGCTGGATAATGGCCCCTGAGATGTCCATGTCCTAACCTCAAGAACCTGGGAATATCACCTGAAACTGCAGGTGTGATGAAGTTAAGGATCTGAAGGTGGGAGTATATCCTGGACCACCCAGGTGCATCTGGTGTCATCACAGGGTCTTTATATAAACAGTGAGGCATGAGGGTCAGTGTCAGAGCGGTGATGAAAGGACAGAAGCAGAGGCTGGAGCTTCCAAAATGAAGGAAGAGGCCACACATCAAGACAATGCAAGGAGCCTGTGGGAGCTGGAACAGGCAAAGAAACCGATTGTTCCCTAGAGTCTCCAGTGAGACCCATTTCAAACCCCTGACCTCCAGAACTGGGAGATAATAAATTTGTGCCGTTTCAGCCCATCGAGTTTGTGATGATTTGTTTCAGCAACAAAAAGAAACTAACACATCCTGCCTGACCCAGTTCTCTTGGCTGATCTGCCACACCAGCCTGCGAGAAGCTGCTTTGGTTGGTACACTGCTGCCAGAGGGTGTTGCAGAAGCCCAGACCGGGCGCTGGGTGGCTCCGTCAGTCAAGCGTCCAACTCCTGGTTTTGGCTCAGCTCGAGATCTCAAGGGCATGAGATCCAGCCCCACGGTGGGCTCCATGCTCAGTGGGGAGTCTGCTTAAGACTCTCTCTCCCTCTGCCCCGCCCCTCCCCTCTCTCGCAAATAAATAAATAAATAAATAAATAAATAAATCTATCTTTAAAAAAAAAGCCCAGACTGATCATATCAACACTCTGCTTCTGATCAATGGCCCTGTGACCTTCAAGCTTCAGTTCTGCAATATGACATTTAGGACTTTGTGACCTGGCACCTGCTATCCTCTCAGTCCATTGCTTGTCATTAGTCGTGTATTAAGGAGGACCCTTGCGATGGCAAAGGACATAATGCCATTTCACATGGGCTTAAATAAAAAGAAACTCTGCTGGCTCATGCGCCACGGAAGTTGTGGGACTTCAGGCACATCTGGATCAAGGAGCACTGCCAGGAATCCATCTCTTACCACTTTTGAGCTACACCTTCCTGCATTGGCTCCATTTTCAGGCAGGCTCTCCCCTTGTGTGGCAAACGCAGCCCCCAGCAGATTCAAACTTGCATTCTACCAGCTTAGCCACCCCCAGTGGAAGGAATCTTTTTCACCATGGCGCTAGCAAAAAATCTCAGCTCCGACATGCATTGACTATAATTGGCTCTCCTTGAGCCACGTGCCCACCTCCCAACCAAACACTGTAGCTAGGGAGAAGCAGGTCTCTCACTGGTTAGGACGGAGTCATATGACCGTACATGGACCCTGGGGGTAGAGTAAGAGAAGAGCAGGCTCCAAAAGAAAGGCCGGAATAGATGCTGAGGGGGCAGGAATGACAAGTGACCACACGTTGTCACACTTCCTAACTAATATACCACATAGCCTCCTTCTACCCTGCCGTCTTTCTGCCTCAAATGTCCATTGCCTCCCCTCCCCACGTGGCATGCCTCCTCCACGTGGCATGCCTCCTCCTACTAGACGTGGTGAGCCACCTCTTTGGGGGTCCCGCAGCCCTGGGCTTTTCCCCATCTCTCCAGCGCATGCTGACACCGCGTGGTAGTGGTTAACTCCAGTTGGTCTGTCTGCCCCCCAACAGCAAATCTGACAGTTCCTAACACTGACCAGCACTACCCAGAGAGCTTCATGGGTTTTTAGCTTATTTAACTCATTCACCACCCCTAAGAGGAATCCCTAGCTCAGGGCTAAAGACCAAGTCACAGACAAGATGTTCAAGTGAACCCAGGCTACCAGGTATAGGGCTTACGCTCTCCACCTTGATGCTGCAGCCCTCTCTATAGACCACAGGGGAACAGAAAGTGGGTTTGGTGCACCTCTGGGTCCCCAGTGTGAGCTCTGAATGCCACTCTTCCACTGAATGCCAAAGACCACAGGTTCAAGGGTCGGGGGGCTCTGACTCTTTGAACCACTGAGCACAGTTCATAATATTCCCTCAGCCAATTTCCTCATCTGTAAAATGGGAGAACAATAGTACCTACCTTGTAGGGTTGAAGCAATGATGGAAGGAGATAATACTTTAGCACTTAGCACAAAGTCTGGCATGTAGCAGAGCTTTCAAAATGTTAGCTTGGTGATGTCGAAGACAATGTTACAAGCAATTTGATCCTCTGATAGACTGCGGGAAAGGAGGGCTCCTCTTCCTCCCCCCATCTCACACACAGCCAGAGAAAGTGGTAGTCAAGGGGACTCGAGCCTTTTCTAGTTCTGTTTAAAACCCTTGCCACATTCTCCGGGAGCCGAGGTTTTGATACCTGGCTCTTCTCAGAAGACAGTGCCCCAAGAGCAGGAGAAGCTGGTCCAGGCTGTGGTTACCATGGAAACCATTGAATGTAAATTTCATTTTCTGCCTTGCCCAGCTAAGCTATCGATTCGGCAAGAGGGAGAGAAATTGGGAGCAGGTTCCTTCCCAAAGTGAAACACAAAGTGCAGACCCAAAGTGAAAAAGGAAGGAAGCATGATCAGATGGAGCGAAACCTATCTGGAGAAAAGATGGAGCAGGGGTAGGCGGCGCTCACCTAGCAGCAGGGTGGCAGAGGCGATGGAGGGGCTCTCCGCTCCCATTAACCCAATGTCTCATGTAAGCAACACTCGAGGCATCAGACCCCAGCTCCCAAGACAAGCTCTAGGCTACCACCTGTGTGATCTGGGGCAAGTGGATGAACTTCTCTGAGCCTGTTTCTTCATGTGTAAAAAAAAGTTGACAAAAACTGTAGCCCAATAGACTTGCCTTGGGGACATCATCACCCCTGCATCCCACAACCTCTTCTGGCCTGCTCTCTCCCTTTCTAGCCTGAAATCCCTCCCATTGTTGTCACCAATGACTTTGGCACACAAGGAGAAGAATGTTTTCCCCAGAAGTT
This sequence comes from Neomonachus schauinslandi, assembly GCF_002201575.2. Classification (NCBI taxonomy): domain Eukaryota; kingdom Metazoa; phylum Chordata; class Mammalia; order Carnivora; family Phocidae; genus Neomonachus; species Neomonachus schauinslandi. The sequence continues at coordinate 156,822,812 of NC_058403.1, forward strand.
CCTGTGGGAATGTTTGAGTTTGCCCATGAAAGAAGGGAAGAGGAAGACTCTGAGGAGGACACGGGACAGGTAAGTTTTTGATGGAGCCATCTGGAGTGGAAATCTGGAACCAAGAGTGCTGCAGGGGAAACGGACCATAGAAGGGTCAGGGTTAGGGGACCGACTCGCCAACCCAGACAAACCCCAATGTGGGTCCTTCGCTGGTGCCTGGAGCAGCTTCTCCCTCCCCCGCAGGGGGTGCTGGTGCCTGTCTGCTCCTGGTTCTCTTCAAGGCTAACTACCCAGGGCTCCTGGGCCACAGCGGGGAGGGTGCTGCCTTATCAAGTCCTGGGGCTGTCAATACTGCTCCCTGGGGGTGATCCAGGGCAGCCCGGCCCCCGACATGCCAAGGGTGCCCTGTCACACACAGTCCTGGCGGCTGCACCCGCAGAAACACTAATTGGGAAGTGAGACAAGCAGAGTGCCTTTAATGAGCTACCTTGTTGTAACTCTAACTGGTTGGCGTTATTTACAGAGATTCTGCTAATGAGGTGCCTGTCAGAGGGGGAGCCCTCGATGGGGCCAGGGGAGGGAAGGCGGCCCAGCTTGAGGGAAGAGGCAAGACTCAAAGGGAAGAGGGAAGGAAGCTCACCTTTGCTGAGCTACTGGGCCAGAGACCCTTTTTCCAGGTGATCTCACACATCGCCAGCGACCCAGGAGGTAGGCGTGAGGTGCACAGGGAAAGGAACATGCCAAAGCCACACAGGGAATCCAGTCCAGGCTGCTCCTCAACCAGCCAATCCCTCAGGGACCTGTCGCAGGCAGAAGGCAGGTCCACCCAGAACCACCCCGAGGTGCCAAGAGGAGCATAAGGTCCGTGGGGAGGAGGCCACGCCCACGCGGCGCCCCGAGTGCGTCCAGACTTACGAGATCCGCTCAAGAGGGTGGTCCCCCCTCTTCCCGTCCCCCTCCCCTCACCTCTTCTACTCCAGAGTTCACACACCTTGCTCCCTGGGGGGCGATTCCCCGTGGGCCCAGGTTCTCCCAGCCACCCCTCAGGGCCCTCCTTCCCTAAGGCCAGGTGGCCCCGAGTCTCCACCCAGCAGGAGAAGGAGTTTGCTCTGCGTGTTCCACACTCTCGCAGCCCATCTACCATAGATGGAGGAATGGATTTGACGGCAGTTTAACTGGGCTCAGGCTGGGTCAGGGTCAGGGGCGGGGCTCAACCTCGGTCGGAGGCGGGGCTCCGGTTGGGCTAGGCGGGTGGTTCAGGCTGCGTCAAGGGGCGGGACTCAACCTGGATCCAGAAGATTGTCAGTCTGGGGTTCAGAGTACCATCTGTGGCTGAAATTAGGAGAAATAAGGACTCTGACCATCGGTCTTAGTTTTTCCACCTGTGAATGGGATTGATAAAATCTGCCCTTCTGGAACGTCGTGGGATCCTGAAAGGAGTCATGAAATCGCTTTGCCAACTGTAAGGTGCCCAAGCCCGGCCTTGTTACCATTTTGATTAGCAGTGAGCATCCGGGTGCTGACGCTGAAACCAAGCTCTCCACCCTGATAGGGACACTTCGCTGGCTTATCCTCTCATCCCACTGGGCCTGAGCTCCCCTATCCCCTTCTCTATTCTCCTTGTTGCATCCCCTCTCTTCTCCTACTACCTGTCAAGATTGGCATCTCTTTAATTATAACGTCTGTGTGTTTCTTTAGGAGCCATGTAATTCCTCCTGACAGCCACCTATTTAAAATGAAAGTCAAACACTCAGAATTTTGTTTAAGAGTTGAGTCTTGGGGAGAAAATGCATTAATTGCTAAACGTTGCTAATTTCACTCTGATGTGGTAACAAAAAGAATGAATATATGCCTATATATATATACACACACACATACACACACACACACACACACACAAGAGGACCAATGAAACCAGCATAAGGGCAGGGATGGTGTCAGAAAGTCAGAGCCAGAGGCTCATCTCAGAGCTTGTGCAGCCAGACCCCTTCCTCATTTCACGGATGAGGACACTGAAGCCCAGAGAGGTTAAGTGACTCGCGCTGAAGGTTGCCCAAGCCTCGGAGGCAGATCCAAGGCTGACTGATGCCTGCAGGCTCCAGTGGCCTCCATGCAGCAGCTGGTTGATCCGGGGGAAACAAAAGCGGTGCATTCCTTCCACATATCAGCACTCAGGCCATCTGGGGTGCTGCCCGCCCTGCAGGGCTGCTGTGTTTGCAAGTGCTGCCTGCCAGGGGTCCTTGTGCTGGACAAGGGGCCTGCAGAGACCCTCCTCTGAGGCTGGAGATCTGTGCCTCGGTAACCAGGACAGTGGGCACAGACCCACTGAGCAGCCATCTGCGGCAGCTGAGCTGTGAGACACAGGTGCCAAGGGCCTTTGCCGGCAACCAAGACTGCCGTCCATGGGCCAGAGGTGGGGAGAGAGCCCGGTTGGGCAGGCAGGGCGGCTTGCATGGGCTCCAGCCCTGGCCTAACGTGCCTCCGCAGCCTCTTGATGAAGAAGGGCTGCTTGGAGGGAAGCCACGGGGCAATGTGTGGGTGCCACTCTACGTGGACAGAGCATTATTTATGAATGCAGACAGCTATCAGTTCAAATTCCTTCTTTGCGGGGCGCCTGGGTGGCTCAGTCGTTAAGCGTCTGCCTTCAGCTCAGGTCATGATCCCCGGGTCCTGGGATCGAGCCCCGCATCGGGCTCCCTGCTTGGCGGGAAGCCTGCTTCTCCCTCTCCCACTCTCCCTGCTTGTGTTCCCTCTCTCGCTGTGTCTCTCTCTGTCAAATAAATAAATAAAATCTTTAAAAAAAAAAAAATTCCTTCTTTGCTGGGCAAACTCGGTGAGCTGTTTCAACCTCTCAGTGTTTCTAATCCTGCATCTGGCCAGTGTGATTCACAGTATTGATCAAGCAGAGTGGGTTTGGGGGGCTGATGCGTGAACGTGTGCCTGCCATGTCCCAGCCCAAGGCAGCTCTCCACACCAAAAAGGCAGCAGAGGCTTAGACCAGCAAGCACAAAACAGGGGCTCAAGGGCCTTGCTCAGCCACATACATGTTTGCAGACCTTCACATGCTGTTTTTCAAATGTAATTTGAAGGCACTCAGGACAGGGCCTGAGCCCCCGTGGGTCCCGTGCCCACTGCTCCACGCGTGCTCACAGCCAGCTGCTTCATTCGTGTGCATCTCTTGACTTGGCAGCCCTGGAGGGATTCTTTCCTGCTGGCTCAAAAAGATGAGAGTCTTGCCCACATCCTCTCCCGCTCCCAGGCAAAACCCTATGTCTTCTCCATCCCAGCTCTGACGACATGGCCAGACCACATCCAGTTTCCCGCTCAGCTGGGAGCACCTAGAGGTCAGGGGCCACGTTATATCTCTACATGAGCAGAGGTGGGCTCTGGGTAGTTACAATCATTCAACAAACAGGACTTGAGTCTAGGCTCTAGGGACATAGCTGTGAACAATCTTGACAAGGGCCAAGCCTTCCCAGAGCTGATGTTCTAGTGGGAGAGATGAACAATTAACACTTAGGATGAAGAGGGGAAAACAAGGTGATGTGCCAGACCAGCAAGTGAGTGAGTGAATGAGTAAGAACGGAAATTTTGGTTCAACCACACAGGAATCTTCCAAATAGGAAGAAAAGTGAACAAGGCTCAGTGAGGAACTGAATCTTCAAGTTTAATGGTTCAACGAACTCTTTTTATCCAGAATTTGGCCCCCGTGCCCACCTCCACTGCTACCTCCCTGGACCAAGCCCTCCTCCTTTCTTGCCTGCATTACTGCTAACAGCCTCGTGACTGCTATCCCCAATTCTGCCATTGACCCCTCTGTAGTCAACTGCCAACGCAGTAGCCACAATGATCCTTTTAGAATGTAAGTCAGAGCACCATTCATCTATGAAAAACCCTACTAGTCCTCATGTCATTCTGAATGAAAGCCAAGGTCATCCTATGTCTTAATCAGAAGGCCCCATATGATCTGACCCCCATCGCCTCCTCCTCTTCCCTTCCTTGCTCTGCTCCAGTGCCAGTGGTCTCCTTGCTGTTCCCGGAAATGCCAGAAACACTTCTGCCTCAGGACCTTTGCACATGTGATATCTCTGCCTGGAATGCTTTCCCCTCAGATACTCACACAGCTCCTGCCTTCGAGGGAAGTGTTTGCTCAAGTGTCCTTCCAAGTGTTTGCTCAAGTGTCATCTCCTCAGTGAGGCCTGCCCTTACCGCTGTCTGAAATCCCAGCACCCCCTGCCACTTCCTACTCTCCCCCTGCTTTAGACTTCCTTCTTAGTGGCTATCACCTTCCAATCTTTTATATATTTGACTATCTTATCTTGTTTATCTTTTGGCTTTCCCACTAGACCAGGGAATTCTATCTGATTCGTTCATCCTCACATCTAACCCAGTGCCTGGCCCACAGAAGCTCCATAGAGCAATGCTGGAAACATAACTGATCTTAATGATGAGACAGACAACAGAGGGGCCCAGGCAGGGAGGGAGCTGCCCCAACACAGCAAGAGCTGTGAGCCAAGCTGGGACTGGAACCTCCAGGGGGCCAGAGGAACTGCTGTGTCTCAACTTCTCCTTCCTCCTCTCCAACCGAGGGTCAGGAGCTGGGTTTCTCAATGCATGGGGACTGACTCAGCAAGGAGGAGGTGGCCACCAGGGAGGAGGCTCACCAAGTGCGGGCAATGAGGGCATCCTCCTGGGGAAAGGAAGCCGACACCTGCCCTGTCTGCCAGGCCACAGAGCTCCCGGGCCCACCTTCCTGGCACTTTCTCCTTTTGAAGCAGCAACCCCGGTTGAGATGGGGGAGGGGCAGTTTAGTAGTTCTACTCTCACCCCCTGCTGCTGGACCCCTGCTGACCAACACTGCAGCCTACACTCCCCATCTCTGTCGCCTGAATCAAGTTCACAGGCCCAGTCTGCTACCTTGAGATCCTTCCTTGGCTGCTCATTGCCCTCTGGATCAGGTCCCAAGGCCTTAGCCTTCAGAGCCTCTGCACCTGTCCCTCACCGTCTCTAGGGTCTCAGTACTCCTGGGTAAGCCTAGAGCTCGGCCCACATCTTGCGGGGCCTGAGAGGAAGCCTGTGACTCCCTGCCCCTGAGCCCACACACATGCTGTGCCCCAGCCAGAATGCCACGCTGATCCCAGTGAAGCCCACACAACAACAACATTGGTAGCAATAATCCTAGCTCGACCAGACAGTGCTGAGCCTGACAGCTCGGGTTCAAATCCCAGCTCTGCCATCTCCTAGCTGACAACCTTGGGGAAGTCACCTGACCTCCCTGTGCTCAGTCTCCCCATCTGTAAAATGAGTATACTATTACTCCCTTTTTCTAAGGATGGTCAGGAGACAAAACGAGCGTGTGCCTGGCCCGACTAGTGCCGGGTCATAATAAGCAACCAAATGCTAGAAGACATAAGTAAGGGAAGGAAGGGGAGGGATCACCACTGGGTACAGTTATGCCCCTGTGTGCTGAGTGCTCCACACACACCATCCCATTCTGACCCACTCAGCAGCCCAGTGAAGAGGATACTACTAGTGCTCCCAGTTTCCAGGTAAGGAAACAGAGGTACAAGGCTGCACTTGGGGTCTTCTCAGCTCTCTGCCGAGAAGGGCGGCCTCAGAGGAAGAAAAATTATCTAAAAGCAGTTACCTTTTCAATGTGCCAACTGCCAAGTTTCTGCCAGACGCTTTAGCTGCAGGACCTCAGATCCTCAAGGTAACCATCTGATCATTTATAGATGAGGTCATCGAGGCCACAGAGACTTGCCTGAGCTCGCCCAGCTAGGAATGGTCAGGTCTGCTGGCTCCAGATCCTGAGGTCTTTCTGCAATAGTGTCCCAGCCACGGAGCTGCACACCATGCTTGGCTCTCCCTTCCAGGGAGGCCCTGTCCAGAGGGAAGCAGTGAGTCAGCAGCCTCTAGCCTCTTTGCCTTCAGGACCCACCAAGGCAGTAGGACGACGCCACGTTCTTCACAAGCCAGAAACTGAGTGCGGCGGCGGTGCGAGGGCCTGGCCCTTTCTGCTCCACAGCTCTGGGCTGGCAAGACTTTCCCAGAGCTATGCCATAGGCTGAGGCCTCAGTCCTTCCTTCACTCCCTCCTTTCAGAAGGATCAGCCCCGCACTGAGGTCAGGAGCCCTTCCTTCCTTGACTCTTCACAGGCATACATCCCTCGCCATTCTCATCTTGGCAGCTGGTTTTCAGGGACCCCGGGTGACAGCATGGTCATCTTTCATCCCAACTGCCAGGCAGACTTCTCAGGGATGGAGTCCTGCAGGGCCCTGCAGGTGTGGGCAGCAACGCAGGGCTTCTATGACCTCCAGGAGTGGAGGGCTCCCCTGAGGGCTGGGGTCTGGAGCCCTCTGGCCATTAATACAGCAGCCTTTCCCCTTCCTCAGGGCCGGGTGACAGACTGAGAATCAGGCAGAGCTGGTGTCCTTGCACCAGCGCCTTAACTGTCTGGGCCTCAGTGCTCCGCATCTGTAAAACGGGCACGCTGATGCCTACGCCAGCACATCGTCTCGAGAACTGCGGAAAGCACCTGCTTTTCAGAGGTGGTAACCAGGAGTGTGGGATTTTAGGTCCATTTCATTAGAAGCTAGATGATCTGAATTGGGAAAAGTCACAGAGCGCTACACTTTTATTATTCAGGTGGAGAACTGGGGACAGAAAGGGGGAAGGAGGCAGGAAGGAGCCTCGAGGCCCTCGCAGAGGTGGACTCGTGTCCCTCGGCCCCGCCCCAGAGTCCTGAATGACTTCCATTGCCAAGCAGCACCGCCTTTGCCTTCAGCTACGGGCAACCCGAAATGTGTGGGTTAGAACTAGTCAAAGGGTGCCCCGGGTGTGCCCAGGCCCCCTGCTCTCACCCTGTCCCTGGGCAACTCTGGGGACTTGGTTGGGGGAGAGGGAAACCCAAGTAAGCCTTGGTGCCTTCACGAAGACGGTGGATAGCCAGAGGGCTGTTCGGAGGCTTTGTTTCCAGGAGATGCCCACCACAGAGGCAGTGGGAGGAGGAGGCTGAGGCTGTGCCCACCTCCACTGCTAAAGAGATCTCTGGGCCACCTCTCTAGAAGCTAGAACGACGAGAGACACAAAGCCAGGAACACCTCCCGAGACCTCTGGGACACAAAGACAAAGACACAGGATCACCCCTGTCTGAGTTAAAGATGAAGACAACAGACATGAGGTAGGTAGAGTGACCTGGAGACAGCACAAGACACAGAGAGACCCAGGGTGGAGAGGATGAGGTACAAAACAGATGGAGCGGCAGAGACTGAGAGACGCAGAGAAATGGGGGAAGGCGATGAAAGGAATGGCAGAGAGAGAGGAGACAGGGAGAAAGCCGGTGCCAGGGGCGGGGGCGCGGCAGGGGCGGGCGCGGGCCGGCTCCGGGCGCGGGGCTGCGCACACCTGCGCTTCGGCTGGTGGCCCAGGTCAGAGCCCCCGGCCGCCTGCCCGCCGCTCCCCCCAGCCTTTGTCCTGTGGCTGGAGCGCGTTCCCGTGGGCCGGGAGCGCCCCCTGCCGTCCATAGAGGGTCGGACGGCACAGAGCACTCCAACCTGGCGCCCAGAGCCCCGCCGCCCCTGGGCGTCCACTCGCTGTGCTCGAGGGGAACAGGCCCAGCTAGAGGACAGGAGGGAACCTCAGCCGGCCGGCGCCTCTCTTAGGACCGAACTCTAAGCCTCTGGTTTGGTGCTTCTTGCGCTGATGCCTGCCGGCTCTCGCAGGGGACAGTCTGAGTCCTAGAGGTGCTGCAGAGTGAGGTCCCCCCACCCCAGGAGGACGCCCACAGCCCTGCCTCCACCATCCACGCCCCCTCTCCTGTGCAAGACTCAGCTGGCCACGCGGAAGGCAAGCAACACAATCGGTAAGCAGAGCCGCCAGGCACTGCGTTGGCTTGTGGCCTTGGCGAGGGGACACGGCTTTCGCCCAGCGAACCCCTCCGGGGAAGAGCCCACCACACCCAGCTTTGCCCAGTTTTCAGATTTTTCCAAAAAAAGCCAGAAAATTTGGATTTTTATGGGAATGCACACAATTCACTATCTTTTCAAAACAGGATAAGGGAAAAAAATGCATTTGGCCCACAGGCCACCCACGGGCATCGGCAGTGAGGAGCGTCCTAAAGTGCTCTTTCTCAGACTTCAGCCACCCCTCTGACTCGGGCCTTCTGTGGCTGTGTCCTTAAGAGTTTTCTTCACTTAAATACATTTATGGAAAAAGGAAACTCTATATCTCTATTATAATTAGAAACCCAGTATCCTGCTTGCCATAAAAGCCAGGTAACCTTAGAAGGAAAATAGGACCATTAAAACTAGAAGTTTGGTCCGGTTCCTCTCACATTACCACATTGGGTGGACAGCCTCACCTGCGAACTGCTGATGTCATGAACCACAGGACCTCAGGGTCGGTGGCGATGGGCCCAAAAAAGGGATCTTTCCGGGACCCTCGCAGTGGCCTCTGGGAGTCTGGGAACCGAGAGAGGCTCTTCCATCTGTGTCACTGTCACGGTCACTCTCAGAGCCGCCAAAGTGGAAGGCGGGGGAGGGGCGCTGCCCTCAGAGATTAAAGCACAGAAGGCAGCAGGGCTTGCCCCGAGAGTAAGTAGGGAGACAGCACAGAGACAGTGCCTGAGACTTGGATCAAACTAGAGCCTTCACAGTGATTCCCACCGTGGAGGCTGATGACCTAGTTCCTTCCTAGCAAGGAAGGAGCCTGATCCTTCCTGTAAGGCTCAGCAGTGAAGCTCCCATCATTTGGGAAATGCCAGTCAGGGCATAGCAGGAAGCAGAGGGAAGAGGGGAGCTAGGGCCCATCCTGTAGGAGGAGAAGCAAATGGATGGTGTGTGGACCAGGAGGGAGGATCTCCAGCAAAGTGGCTTCTTTACACAAGTCATTCCTCTGCTTCAAACCTTCCAGGAGCACCCCAGCTCTGGGACCAAGACCAAACTCTGCGTGCTTAGGAGGCCCCACAGTAACCGTCCACTCACTGGCCCCGGGACCTCCGTGCTCCCCACCCTCCAACCCCAGCCCCGCTGGCCTGCTCTCCTGGTGAACAGGCTGCAGATGGATCTCGAGGATGTGAGTAGGAGTTAGCCGTGTGAATCAGACTGGGCGAAGGGAACAGGCTGCACCGAGGCGTGGAGGTGTGAAACAGCATGTCGTGTTCCGGGACTTGGTGAAGCCCGAGGACTGGGGCAGAAACCGGGAGGTGGGTGAGACAGTGGGTGAGAGGGGCGGGCACGCAGTGGCACCCTGATACAGCCACGGAATCTTAGACAACCTATACAAAGTTTAATTAACTCTCCACCAATAGACGTAAAGGGATTTCTATACAGTATTGTTGAATGAGAAAAGCAATTTGAAGATGAGTATGCATCATACGATCCCATTTTTATAAAACAATGGCCAAGATACTCTGTGAGCGCATACATACACAGCTATATATGTCTGTATAGGATTTTATTAACACAGAAAAAAATACAGAAGGCTACATACTGGGCTGTTAACATGGGTTTTCTTCTGGAAAACCTTTTGTGGGGGAAGGAGAACCAAGAAAAAAAGGATATAAAAAATCCAGACTGCCTTTCAGAAGATGTATGACCGCAGTTATGATGCATGTCCCCGTCATCCGCCCATCACCAAAGCTGGACATGTGGGGGTGGCCTCAGCCCGTACCTGCTCTTCACCCCACATGTCTGCTCCTGTCTGGATGACAGGGACATCTCCCCACCTGCCCCCCAGGTCCCCTGAAACACACACACTAGGTTTAATTTTGGGTTCTCCCACCCAGCCCGTTCTCCACACAGCTAACCCTCTCATGGTCCCCATTGCTCTGAGAGCGAAGCCCAGCCCCCAGAATGGCTCCCAAGCTCCTACTCGGCTGGCCTTGTCACCGCTGCAGACTCAAATCTCACTGCTCCCCTGCCCACTGCCAAGTAGCCCATGCTCCCAACCACTGTATTTCCCTCACCTCACCTTCACACCATTCAGCACAAACTTTGTTGCTATTTGCTATATTCCAGTCACAGTTCTGAGCACTCAGCATTTATTAAAAGCATTTAATCCTCACAACAGCCCTGTAAAAGCGTATAATATTTTTGGTTGTATTATATTTTGTAGAATGGAAAGCTGAAACACAGAAATGTAAGTAATTTGCCTAAGGTCGCACAACTAGTTAGTGGTGAAAGTGGTCCCGTAGCCAAAGCTCCTTAACCACTGCACCCTCTCTTATGCCTTTGAACACGCTGTTCCCTCTGTATGGAACTCCCTTTAGTTTCTGTCTTCACTTGGCTAAATCCTGATCACCACTAGATCTCAACTGACATATTGCTTCCTCCAGGAAGACTTCTCAGACCCCCCAAATCTGGGCTAGACATTCTTTTGATGTTCTTTCCCATAGCCCAGTCATTCCTCAATCATAGCACATCTCATGCTCTTTTTTTTTTTAAGATTTTATTTATTTATCCATGAGAGAGAGAGAGAGAAGCAGAGGGAGAAGCAGGCTCCCAAGGAGCAGGGAGCCCGATGCAGGACTCGATCCCAGGACCCTGGGATCATGATCTGAGCCGAAGGCAGACGCTTAACCATCTAAGCCACCCAGGCGCCCCACATCTCATGCTCTTCTAGGGTTGCTGAACATCATTACCAGCCTATGAGCTCCTTGCAGGTGGGGGCCTTAGTTTACTCTTTTGAAGATGGGTCCCAAGTACTTAGCACAAACAAAGCTTGTGTTAGGAGCTCAGTCAATGTGTGCTGGATAAACGAGTGACTATTAGTACTTCACATAGGCTAGGATTTGCTTGCTCCACATATTGGGGCGGGGGGTGGCAGCCTGAGGGGGAGTCTTGTTTGAGCCCCTTTCAGCACCACAGAGAGCTCCTCGGCCAGCCTCCTGCGGCTTGGCCAAGGGTCTCTGGGTTTGCTTCTTTGTTCTCTGGTGGCTCTGAGCTCTGTCCTGGCCAGGACTCTCAAGGCATGAAAACTTAGCTGGTTTGTCTGAGTGGGGAATACCTCAGGGCAGAGGGGGAAGAAGAGGAATCTGAGGGCTAGAATAAGCCAGTCCCTTGGGCAGAGCTGCATCCCCACCCCAGGGTCCTCCCATCAATCACACCCCACCTCATATACACTTTTTAGCCAGCACAAAGTTTTAAAAAGTAGTTAGAGAGCCTGTTGGAAGCGGTGCCAAATCTATGTGTGTTCTGGAAGTATTGAACTAGAAAGAAATGAAAACATCAAAATACTCTTTGTACCAGGCTCAAATTGAGCCCTGCTTCATTCAGTCCATGTCTCGGCCTGACTAGAATGATGAAGCGATGGAGGGGAGAGTGAGTTGAAAAGGAACAAGGCTCAGCGGGGAACCTCAGACTGCCATTCTCGGACCACGGGCTGGCGAGCTCAGAAGGAGTCCCTGCTCCGGAGGAGAGCAGAGGAACAAGATTGACAGGTGAGGAGATAGAGGGGGAGGGGGCAGCCGCTGGAAGAGGCTGAGACACAAAGCCATGCTGGCAGACTGGGGAGAGCCTGGCAGAGGAGTAGACAGACCAGCCAGAGCCATCAGTGCTCCAAGAAGGATGTGCAAGAGCTCACCAGGCAGGCACAGGGCCCCAAGGCAGAAAGGGCAGTGTGTGTGAAGGAAGAGATGTGAACCGCATATTGGCAGGAGCCAGAGGACAACACCAGTCAGAAACACAGCCAGACAAAACCTCTGAGGTTTTTGAGTGTCACTTACAGCCTGCTTGGAGGATCCCCAGGCTTGGGAAAGAACCTGGTCTTAGATGACCAACAGGCTTTTGTCACTCCTTGTTCGAAAGCACATTTTGGGACCAAATCTGGTGGCTGGAGTTGCCCAGTTGTGCACCAGGCTATCTATCACAAGGTGAGGTCCCCACCACCAGAGACATTCATTGTGTGTGTGTGTGAGTGTGTGTGTGTGTGTGTGTGAGTGTGTGTGTGTGTGTGGAGGGGTGCCAAAGGATGAAGAGAAACCAGGTTCTTGGAGTCCACTCCACAGCCGGGCTTTGCTAGCCCTGGTCCTGTGAAGCTTGAGGCAGCCACTCCTCCATGGCCAAGGATTTGGGAAATGGGGGTGCCCCAGCTGGTCTCAGCTGAGACGGAGAGGAAATGAGTCATATCTCAAGGCCATGGAGAGAGGAGATGTCTGGCTCATTTTGTTTTTACACAGCATTGGCTGAGCACTTTCTCTGTGTGCCCGTTACGCACGTCAGTGGCCTGAATGCTCTCAACAGCCATCAGAGGTGGGTGCAGCTGTTATACAGCTCTTTGCCCCAGAGCTCAGAGAGGCAAAGCAAGTTGCCCAAGGCCACCAGCAAATTAGCAAGGGAGCTGGGACTGTTACAGAATGTGCCAGACACAGGCAAATGGAGCAGAGTGCATCTGCCCTGCTCTCTACCCACATTCCAGACTCTCCTCTGTTCTTCCCCTTCTCCAGCTCCTTGCCTTCGAGGACTGGCTTCCTGCTTGAGACACAGCTGCCACCACTGTGAATCAAGCACTGCCGACCTTCTCAGTGGGGCTGGGTTCTGGGCATTTGGGGTCTCGGCCGTAGGTTCTGCTGGGAAATGGGAGAATCCTGTCCCTCTTGGTCCGAATGAGCCAGACATCCACTGGGAGAAAGTGACAGGCTGGCTCCAGGCATAAGCCCACCTCTAGCATTTCTAGCCTCAAATCCTCTTCTTGCCCCATTTGTCACCTCGCTCTGGGTACCACCCCTCCTGGCCCTGACCTGCCCTGGACACACTTCTCTGCCTCTCGCTGAGCATTTCAGGGATCTAGCCTCTGGCCCCACACATCATCATCTTAGAAGCAAACCCCTCCTCGGACCCACTCCATACCAGATGTTCTTGCAAGACTCTCATGTCTATTTGTTTATTTAATCCTGACAACTACCCCATATTACAGATGAGAAAACTGAGGCAGAAAGCAGAGTGAGTGGCTAGACCCAGGCAGCGTGACCCCAAGCTCTGTGCTCTTAACACCCTGCTGTCTCTTGGTGACAGGTGAGCCTGTGATTCTGGATGCTCAAGGTACCCTTCCACCTGGAGGGCTCGGGGCTGTGAACGGGGTTTCCCCTCTCCTGCACGGAGCCTGTCCTTGGGCGGTTGGGAAGGAAAGTGCAGGGAGCCTCCGGCCGTGCGCTGGAGAACTGCGTGCTCTGGCACCGACGCTGGCTGGGCAGCAGGCAGGCTTACACAATGAAAGCTAATTCCTCAGTTGTAATGACTGGAAGAACTGCTGGCTTCTGACTCCTCGCATAATTACCATGAGACCTCCGTAGAATAATTCACCAGATAATTACATGGTAGCGGGTGGGGGGTGGGATTCTTCTCTGGAAGGTAAAGAGGTAGCATTTAATTTCGAGGGGGATGCCTAATCCTATAATTACTCAGTAAAGTCCCGTATTCCCGCCAACTTGATTCCCTAGGGCCAGCCTGACCTGCAGAACCAAATCAAGCAGGAGCTCTTGCCCAAGATGGAAATTCGAGGCAGGGGCAGGGGGTTGATGGGGTTTCCCAGAGCATCTTTACATGTGAATTGTCCTTGGAGCCTCGAAATACAACAGGAGAAATAGGCAGGGCAGGAAATAGAAAGTGCTTTAATATGCTGAAGATGAAACAGACACAAAGGGAGAAATCTTCCCTATCCCCAGGCAAATCAGCTGTTCAGTGTGGTCATCCAGGCTGGGGTTCAAACTCAGGGCATCCCAACCTCTCTGAGACCAACTTCTTTATCAGCCAAAGGGGGCTGAGCCACACTGCATCAGTGTGCGTTATCACAAATAGTACTGCCTAACAAATACTCCGAAACACAGAGGCTTTTAAAAAGCCACCATTTATTGCTCATGCTTTGGCAGTAAGCCGGTAGCTCAGCTAAAGCTGTGACTCACTCACATGCCTGGTGACATGGCTGTCAGCTGGGGCAACAGGTGACTGGGCCACATGCCCCTGGTCCTCCAGCAGGGGAGCCTGGGCTTGGTCACATGGCAGCTGGACAGCTCCAAGAGCCACAGTGGAAATGTACAGGGCCTCTGGAGACCCAGGCTGAGAATGAGAACACCGTCACTTCTGGCCACATTCTACCAGCCAAAGCAGGTCCCAGGACAGCCCGGAGTCCAGGGTGGAGAAATGGACTGCACCCCTTGATGGGAGGGCCTGCATCGCATCGGCAAAGGGCATGGATACAGGGAGGGATGAGAGATTGGACCCACCTTGGTAATCAATCTACCACGGCCTGCCTTATGGCGTTATTACAAGATTTGTGAGATGGAGCTCATAAGGTTCCTTGCACACGTAAGTGTTCGGTAAAGTGGAGGTCTGCTTATTATTGCGAATAATAATAGAAGGAGGCTAGTGTCAGGGAAGGGGATGGACTCCTGGTGCCGAACACCCAAGCCGCTGGCCTTCCCCTGCACAGAGACGGCGGTGCAGTGGAAATGCCTAGCACAGACGGGGATGTGAGTCCCTGTCCTGCCTACCTCTTGCTGTGTGACCTGGGCAACTCACTCCCCACTCAATGCATGGGTGTCTGTGGCACCAAGTGGGGTGACCCCACTCCACAGAAACAGCATGAGAGTCAGAGGGACACACTGCATGCCACGACAAAGCTGGCCCCCGGCCCCCGGCTGCTTTTCTCTCTTTCTCTCTCTCTCTTTTTTTTTTAAAGATTTATTTATTTGAGGGAGAGAAAGAAAGAGAGCATGCACTCGGGCAAGCAGGGTAGGGGGGAAGAGGGAGAGGAAGAGAGAATCCCAAGTGGACTCCCCGATGAGCACAGAGCCGGGTGCGGGGCTCGCTCTCACAACCCTGAGATCATGACCTGAGTCAAAACCAAGACTTGGATGCTTAACCAACTGAGTCACCCAGGCACTGCTCTGTCTTTTCAAATCTAAGCCCCACTGCCCAGAGGGTTTTGTATAGCTGTATTTCCTATTGCTTCCATTACAAGAAAAGCAACTGATTTCCTTTCTTTTTCTAAATATTACAGTATTCTATAATACAGGAATGCTTTTTCTTTTTTTTTTTTTTTTAAGATTTTTATTTATTTATTTGACAGAGAGAGAGATAGCGAGAGCAGGAACACAAGCAGGGGGAGTGGGAGAGGGAGAAGCAGGCTTCCTGCCGAGCAGGGAGCCCGATGTGGGACTCGATCCCAGGACCCTGGGATCATGACCTGAGCCGAAGGCAGACGCTTAACGACTGAGCCACCCAGGTGCCCCAGGAATGCTTTTTCAAACTGGGTATTTCTTCACAGAGATTCTGGTGCATTCCCTGCTGCACCAGGCCATCCTGCCCCCGACCCACAGCCCCAGGCAGGACCATGCCCTCATACCCTTCTCCAGTGGTCACGACAATTTCTTACCATAAATTCAGTTGTCATTACACAAGTAATTGTACTCTCCTTTTGAACACTACAGAGAAAGGGGCGCCTGAGTGGCTCAGTTAGTTAAGCATCTGCCTTTGGCACAGGTCATGATCTTGGAGTCCCGGGATCGAGCCCCGCATCAAGCCCCGCATCAGGCTCCCTGCTCAGTGGGGAGTCTGCTTCTCCCTCTGCCCCTGCTCATGCCCTCTCTCTCTTTCTCATTCTCTCTCTCTCTCAAATAAATAAAATATTTTTTTAAATGAACACTGCCGAGAAGGTGGAGTCCTGCATGCCCACTATCCCCCATTGCAAATCCTTCCCCCAGGCTCCACCACAGATGTCATCTTCACCTCCCCCAGACCACCACAAATGCCGGCACATTTCACATCTTTCCAGACCTCTTCCTCTTAATTAACATATACATTAATTTAATCAGTTCCCATTAATTTACATGTAATATATACGTTCCCAGAGAAGTAAGACATCTAGTGGGAAGTATATATTAATTTGCAACATTCTTTTTCACCCGAACTGTAAATATCTATCTCTATGGATGCATATAGATCTGGTTCACTCTGTTTAAATGTTGTATAGTATTCTGTAGTATGAATGGACCATATTTTATCCATCCATTCCCTAGTTGATAATAAAATACTCACCACAGCAGTCTCCTAAACAAGTGTTTAGAATAGGGATTAACTCACTTAATCCCTCACATGAACCAACCACGAGATAGACATTACCATTATTTCCATTTTGCAGTTTAGAAGAAACCATGGCACAGAGAGGGTAGGTGACCTAGGTAAGGTCACAGCAAATAAGGGGCAAGGCCAGGACTTGAGCCTATGTAGTCTTGCTCCAAAGTTCCTGCTCTCAACCACAATGCTATGCTGCCTCTCACAGCATCTGTGTATGGGGTGTTCTGGATTTTGTTGGTTTTTGGGGGGGGTGGTTTAGGTTTTTTGCCTTTGCAAAAGTAGCCCAGCCATCTTAATCCACT
This sequence comes from Neomonachus schauinslandi, assembly GCF_002201575.2. NCBI lineage: Eukaryota > Metazoa > Chordata > Mammalia > Carnivora > Phocidae > Neomonachus > Neomonachus schauinslandi. The sequence goes on from NC_058403.1 coordinate 156,839,178, forward strand.
CCAAGTTCTTTTCTTAGAATCAGGATTTTCCCTTTGTTGCCCATATCTTTGAACTTGAGGCCACTTTGCCATCAGAAGCTCCTCCCCGCATTTTATCTGCCCCCAACCAACTGCTCAGCCTTTCCCATATACCTGGGGACCCTTAATGGATCATCCCCGGGTGTCTTCAGAGACGCTGCGGACAGTCAGAAACCTTGGCTCCCTGCTCTGACCGGTCCCCAAGCCTGTGTGGGCTGTGGGCCTTTCCTTCCCGTCTCACTCTGTGCACCCAACAGAATTCGGAGTCATCCCTAAGGCATGTGGAGGATTAGCTCTCGAGAGGGGGCTTCACTGGTGAAGGGAGAGTATCTCTGCCCCACATTCAGGGATCAGCCTGGGGCTCAGTCAGGGCAGCGTTGAGTAACAGAAGAGGGACAGCCCTTTCCGAACATTGGCATCCCTGAGACTAGAAACGCTAAAGTGGCCTCTGGGTCACTAAGTGCATCTCCCTGAAGGGCCAAAAGTGTGTGCCAAGACAGGATGGCAGAAGGCAAGGAGACACATTCTGGAAATTCTAAGTGATTCAGTATCAGGGACATAAAGCAGGGAGAAAGAGGAGCTTGGAAAGAGTGGGTGGTCAGAGGCGAAATCAGGGAGGCCAGCATGCCAGGCTCAATTCCATAAGCCTCTCCGAAAGGTCAGAGCAAGGAGCTGGATGGGCAGGAAAGGGGAGGTGTGGCCGGAAGGGACATGGCTTGGAGGTGCAGAGGAGCAGAACTGAACGGGTGCCAGAGAGTTTGCCAGACCTGAGAGAGGGAACAAGGCAGAAGCCTGCAGGTCAGTGGGAGCCAAGGCGTGGGGTCTGAGAGCCACATGCAGTAAATAGCCCAGGCTCCGTCCTGCATTCTCCAGGAGCTATGGAGGTGCAGGCACAGGGCCATGAGCTGAGGGAGCTGGACTCAGGGAGGATTTCTCCAGATGAGGAAGGGGGTGGGGGCAGCTATTTCTGAGGAGTATCTCCACCTGAGGGGGCTGGGGCAGAGCTCCGTTCCAGGCGGCCACAGGGAAAAGAGCCTTCCAGCACTTCTGCAGAGACAGGTGCATGGTATAGGGTGGATGTCCTCTGCCCCCGTTTCCTCAGCTCTAATCCTCTTGGCTTTTCCTTGAGTCTAGTGGTTTGTGGGGCTCTTCCAGGAGCGTGTTGGAATTGCTTTGATGCCAGTGGGCATCAACTCCAGGGGCCCCTGCAGGCCCCAGCTCTCCCCAAGAGTCACCCCCATCCTCCCAGATGGTTCTGTGGTCATCAGAGAGGGCAGCACCCTTTAGTGGCACCACACCTACCAAACAAGGGGGTGAGGCCCCAGCACACGGCAGGTGCTCAGCAATTACTTCCAAAGTGCCATTCCATCACACAGACTGCATGCAGAGTTCTGGGGTATCTGAGCTCAGCCCCAGCCGGGCTGGACAAGAATGATCAGGTCCCCTGGAAGACCAAGGTTAGCATTCTGTTAAGCCAACATCCCACGGCCATTGCAATGTCAGCTGCCTTCATGAAGACACGGACCGGGTCTCTCTTGGGTGGGGCCGATCCTGAGACAAGGGTCAAGTTCACGTCCTTTATTTAAGAAGTGGATCTAGGTAGCACCAGTAGGGAAATGGGGCTGAGACAAGGAAGGGAAGGAGACCAATGCTATGCAGCCTCAAACCAGTCACCTAAGCTCTCTGATCTTTCTCAATAGAACTGGGTACAGGAATATCTCTCTTAGAGGATTTGGAGGAGGTTAAAGGGAAGTGATGACAAAAACAGGATAGGTCATTACGTTGCAGTGCTGGGGACCCTCTAAGCATCAAGCACTGGCCCAGAGCAAAGGATAGACCTACACCCCATGTATGCAGGGCTGCAGGTTGCTGTCCCTTGCCAGGCCTGGGGCTAGATTCTGCCCTCTGGGCTCTATGCTGGTCCAAGGACATGATCTTCCACTGGGACTCCAGGACCCCTTGAAACCCCCAGTGGATACCAGGGGAGAGGAGGGCTTTTCATTCTGAACACTGCTGGCCTCTTTGGACTCCACATAGGTGAAGGTCAGCAATCCACACCACCCCAATCCAGGAGTACTCCAAGGTTGAGTGGGCACAGCCATGAAGCCATCTGGGCTTTGGCACAGGCCCATCCTAGGCAAGGGGCTTAGAATCCCAGGGTCCATCTAATACTCCAGTCAATCAGAGAATGACTCCTCATTTGCTTCCCCACCAGTTGCCCTGTGACCTTAGCAACTTCCTTAGCCCTTCTGTGCCTCCTTTGCAGCATCTGTAAAATGGGGCTAACAACAGTACCTACCTTCTGGCTTGTTGGCAGGGGAGGACTGCTCATCCATGCAAAGGGTCCAGGCACATAGTAAGTGCTCAGAAAATGCTGGCTGATAGTGCTAGGCTAGAAGAATGGTCAGCATCCCAGATGTCAGGGCCACTGAGGGGCAGGAGCTTAAAGTCAGGTGGGGATAGATAATATCCCCATGGCTGACTTCATCAGGGACACTAGGGAGCCCCCTCCCATACCCATGACACTCCAAGCAAACTGAAGGTTAGGGTGCAGCTAACAGAGCCTGAGCTGAGGAAGGAGGATGGGGGTGTTCTGAGCCCCAAGCAGGCCTAGGCTCCGAGATATGCATATGACCCAAACTTGGTTAGCTTTGTCCTGTGTCTGGAATGTCTAGTCCCTTACACAGGTGACTTCATTAGTCCCCACAAGGTTCTATCAGGTAGAGCCCAGAATCAGCCCATCTTTCAGATAAAGAAACTGAGGCACAGAGAGATTAGGTGCTCACCCAGGGGGCAGAGCCATGGTTCTTCCCAGCAAGCCTGCCTGAGTCTGTGCTCCTCTTACCCACTGTTTTGGAAAGGTGGTGGGGGGAGGCATTTTCCAGAAGCTCTCCCCTCCGCTGCCTCAACCCAGGATCCTGCATCTCCTCCCTAGTCCCTCCCTTAGGCTCCACCTCTTCCCTGCACCGACCCCCCAAGGCTCCATCTCCTCCCTGCACCCACCCAGGCTCCATCTCCTGCCTGGTCCCCTCCCCCAGGGTCCCTTTCCTCCCCTGTGTCCCCCAAAGCACCATCTCACCCCCAGGCTCCATCTGCAGCCCCTTTTCTCTGGAGTACCCCATATTCTCGGCATCTTTCCCTGACATGCACTCCCTCTGCAGCCAACTCTCCCTGACTAAGCTGGGTCTCTGAGTTTGGGCATTGGCCTTGGGGGTCCCTGACCCAAAGGGATGAAGAGAGATATCCGGAGTGCTGTCTACCTCCCTTTTCTCCCGGGACCTGCTGGGACCAGACCCCACTTAGCCTGCTGTGCTTCAAACCTGGGCTCTCCACCCCTGCCCGCCTGCTGCAGGCAGGCCTGGCCGCCCTCGTGCAGAAGAGGGGTAGGAAGGAAAGCTACTTGCCTCCAGGCCCACAGCTTCCACATCAAACCCGTCCTCATTAAGAAGCGCTGCGTGTGCCAGGGTGACATCTTTATTCGTGCGCCCGGAGACTTCAAAGCCTTCAGGAGATCTCCTCGGTGGATTAGACATGAAAAATGTCGGAGATGAGATGGAGCAAAGAAGCAGACGGCCGCTCCAGGCGTTAATTAAGCAGGGGGTGGGGGCCCACAGGACAGGACTCGTAACCAGGGCTCCTCCACCTCCCGCCCAGGGTAGGCGGGCTCGTCTAGGGCAGGGAGCTCCAGCCTGCTGCAGGCTCTCTAAGGCCATGATCCCAGCTGCCTGTAGGCCAGCCCCGCCCCCCTCATGGGAGAATTCGCTCTACAGCATCCGTGACCAAGCAGCTCCCCTGCTGGCCCACAAATGTGGATTGAGTCTTGCCCGGGCAGGCCCAGGAGGAAGGGGGCCCAGGCCCCTCCCAAAGAGTTCACAGTCTGGGGAGGCAGGAAGAAGTAGTCCCAAGTCCCTTGCAGTAAGTTCTCCAGGACAGGTGTTGTTCAGGAGGCCATGGGAGCTGGGATTCCAGGCAGAAGGGACAGCACATGAAAGCAATTCTCTCACTGGAGGGTCACCAGCGGGATCCAAACTGAGATGGACCAGGACAAGCAGGCCATGGGTCGTCTTCAGTAAGGGGCAGTGTGGTCACAGTTAGGGTCTTGAAGATGCTGTGATGTCCTGGCTAGGAGCTGGGTTTGGGGCAGGGGTCCAAAGGCTGGAAAGCAGTCAGGACATGGCCGTGGTCCTGGTGGAAGACATGGACCTGAAGCAAGAAGCAGCCACAGACATACAGAGGAGACAGAGGGGTGGGAATCGCCAGGTGAGGGAACCTGACTGATATCCAGATTCCTGCCCCTGGAACCAGGCAGAAGCTGGGCCATCCCCCTGGTGAGGACATGGAGAAAGGACAGGTGTGGGGAGGATGCTGAGCCTGGTCTGGGGTCTGCTGGCTTTGAGGTGCTCCAGGATACCTGGTGAGATGGTCAGAGGTGGGGGAGCTTTGGGACCAGAGCTCAGGGGAGGCACGGGAAAGCGTGGACGGCCCATCAGCCACACACGCAAGATGTATGGGCTGTGGGGCAGGGCAGGCCCTCTAGATGTCCTGTGTCCAAGGAGACTGTGTCAGCCCTGCTGGGCCAAGGCCTCCATTGGTGCCAGGGAAGAGGTGAGCAGCCAAGCCTGGGGGGCAGAGGGCACGGTCTGATCACGCAGAGGAACAAAGTGAGGGGCCTGAAAAAGGACTGCCATCCAGCCGAGGTGCCACAGGGGACCCAAGTTCTGGCAGAGCAAGGGCACAATCTGCTTTAAAGGCAGAGGCGCAGACAATGCTCCCCACCGCCACCATGGGCCTTACCCAGTGCCCAGGAAAGGTAGATGCTCGGACCAGGAAGTAGGATTCTGGCTGCCCCCATGGGTCCTTCCCAAAACATTTCCAAGGTGGATGGGAAGAGGAAACCTCCAGCTCAGAGGGCCACTGAGAAACAAATTTCTTTGAGCTTTCTGGTCCTTGCTAGAGGAGTGGGGAGAAAAGTTTCATAAATTAGCTTTCTCTCCCCCACTACAGTGGGAAGGGGAAAATGGAGCTATTGATTGGCCCATTTGGAGTGTCAACTTTGATTTGGTGTGTGTCACCTGGGTGATCAATTGGAAAAAGCCACAAGCTCTGATCAAGAGGTGGCTTCAGCGTCTCCTGGCAGGGGACGTGGAGTCTGTGCCCGTGGTGGGAATGGGCACTGCTGCTCCTGGCTGAGTGGCAGCCACTCAAGGACAGGCCGGCAAAATGTTTGGCTGTGCTCCTGCCCCACCTAAAACTCTCCCCTGCTTCCCCCTCCCACCCCCGAAGGACAGGGAATTGAAGGCAAACAACTCTGCTCTGCCAGGCAAGGGGCAGCTCTCTCTAACCCTGGGGGATCCCTGCCCTGCTGACGCCTGGTAAAGCCCCACACTGCTGCTGTCACCCTCTGTCTGAGCCCTCTGAGAGCAGGGCTTGTGCTGGGGCAGCTGTGGTTCTGCTGGCATCCATTCCCTCATTCTAGAAATGGGACCTCAGCCTGCCCAGGTTAAGTCTGGTCTCAGGTGAGCTAATGGACGGGGGCTCTAGGTTGACCAGATGGCCCAGGCCTGGCCAATGAGAGTGCTGTATCTCCCTGGTCACTGCGATTGGGTCAAGGAGTGATCATGTGACCCAGACAGAGCCATTCAGAGACAGAGCGTATCTGACTAAGATTTTGCCACACTTTGGGGAAAGAGGAGGTCCTTCCTTTTCACTGGGGGTCCCTAAGCTGGTAGGACATGACAGGGAGATCATCGGTGTTTGAAGCAGGTTGGGTTCCCCAGGAAGTCGACTCTCAGAGTTCAGTGAAGGGGACGTTCATTAAAAAGAGTCCTGGGGATCAGGCCCTCCCTCAGAAGGCTGGTGAAGACAGCACGGTGAGCAGAGGGAGAAGCGACAGGCCTGGCCACCCCACGGGGACCCCTGGAGCTCAAGTGGTCTCTTCAGGGTTGTCCTGAGTTGGGCTGAGATAGCCAAGCCTTTTCTTCTCCCCATCTATCAGCCACTGGGTCTGGGCCACCAAGGGAAAGTATGTGACCTTAGGCAACACAGTTCTTGGCACGCAAAGCAAGAGTTGAGAACTGTCTGCTTGACTGCCCTCCCAGGAGATGAAGGGGCAATGAGTCCTTCATCGAAGGGGGATCTGTGCAGTGCCTACAGGGTCTACCAGGGCGGCCATCTTTGTTACCACTAGGGAATAAATGAATGAATGAATGAAAGAAATCCAGCGCAAAGCAGAGGTAAGAAATGGAGCCATGTTGAGATCCAAAGACCTTGTTTGAACCCCTAGTTGCTGCACTGCCTGATCCATCTGAACTTTTTGCTTAAGCCAGTTTGAGTTGGGATTCTGTCCCTGGCCAATGAGAGGGGTGGGCACTCAAACCAAGCTTAGTCTAACTAGGTCATTTTAGGGCTTAGCATAAGAAGGACTTGTGATGACAAGGACTGGAGAGCAAGGAGGGATCCAGGGGGTCAGGAAGGAGAACACTGGAGCTTAGGTCAGAGGCAGCACTGGTCATGGTCAGGGCATGTGAAACAGCCCAGGGTGGGGGTGGGGGAGGGTAGGCATACCAAGAAAGGAAGCAGGGAGCACAGAGCTGGAGGGATGTCTGCACACACACACAACACCCTCCATCCCCAGCCTCCCAATGCCCAGTGACGCAACACTGAGTGACGTGGACCCTGGCCAATGACAGCCCCCACGTTCCCCTGGCCACAGTGCTTGCTTCAGGCGGTAGGAGGGTCATCCTAACAGGACCAATCAGAGTCCAGGCACATCAGACCCAAGAATTCTGCCGGAGTTGAGATCTCTGGCCAGGACCCAAGGTCCACTCCCCCCCCCCCCCGCCAACCCCACCACCTCCTCTGCGTGTCCCCCTCCTTCAACCCAATTACAAGTGGGCTTCTCCTTATGGAAGCCCCAGTCTTGTGCCCTCTGGGTTAGACCTTTTGGGCTAGGAGAACCTCCTGGGGACAGAGCCTGGTCTCCAGCCATCTCCGATTGCTCTTTCACTCCACCTTCTCAGCAGGCTTGGCACACCTGAATGTGCATTTGCTTAGGAGTGTCAGAGAGAGGTGTGAGCTCAGCAGGAGCGGGGAGAGTAAAGGGGAAGTTCCATAGCAGGCACACATAAAGGAAAACAAAGTTCAGCTCAAACTGATGATCATGTCCTCAAGGCCCAGCAACGTGACTCAGAATTAAGGGAGAGAGCAAAGAGACAGGGAAGGAGGGAAGGAGGGGGGGCGGCTGCGTTAATCTTTCCTGAGCGGCCCTCTGTATGCCAGGCTTACCACTGTGTTACCTCCGATGCCCACCCAGCAGCCCTCATGGTGGATTTTGTTCTTTCCCTTTCAGGAAATGGCTTGTCAAAGACCTCATGGCAACTTCATGGCTATTTCCTTCACAGTACGGAGTTATGGAGTGGGGGCAGTATTTGGAGTAAAGTTGTAACAGAAGACAGAGAAATAAATCTGCAAGAATGATTAAGTGATTCCCAGAATGAGTCTCCACAATTACAGATTATCCCAGCTGGAAAGACTCCGGAGTCACAGACTCGACATCCCATTTCACAGAAAGGTAACTGAGCTCCTAAGTGGGCCCCAAGTCCTCAAATAAATGACAGGACCAAGCTTAAAACCTAGGTCTCCAGCCTAGCCGGAGGCTCTAATCAACGCCCCCCCACCCCCACCCCACGCCTTGAGCTTCAGTTCCTCCTTCCAGAGAGCCTGGCATCCCTCCCTGTGTCGGTGAGGAGGGGAGAAAGGTCTGCAGAAGGCCCTTCTGACTGAGCTCTGATCTGCCTTCCTTTTGTTCAACCCATCATCTTTTGTAATTAGAAAATAAATTACTTTTTCTGAAAGAAACATGCCTGGTTCTAGCTACGTGGATAAGAGGGATAAGAAGGATGGAGCGGTCCTAGGCCTGACAGGTGGAGAACCAGCGTCCTATCAGCCAGGCCAGGCAGCTGGGGCTTACAGACAGACCAGAGACAGCAGGGGTGTGTGGCGGGGGGAGACGACACGGCATGGCAGGGAGGGGACGCAGAGAGGGGCGGGACAGCAGGACAACAGCTTGGCTAATGCAGACCCTTTGTGTTTGCACACAGTCCAGCAGCCAAGAAAGCAGAACCCAAGCATCTTTGAAAGAGGACCCCCAGGATCAGCCCTCCAAAGGGAGAATGGGTCTCAAAGTGGCCCTCACTGTGCCCTCCCCTTTACATGTGTGAATTGATAGCATCCATCCAGATGTGGTTATCTGGCTGGAGTTTGCAAGGCCAAGGCTTCCACAGAGGCCCAGCTGGTCTGTGGCTCCCACCCTGGCCCCCCACTTCTCTCCCTTCATGTACTCTACCCTCCCCCACCCCACTCCCGGCCGCCAGCTACTCAGCCCATCTGCACTCCCACCACAGGGCCTTTGCCCTGCCACTGTCTGCACAGAGACATCGTTATCCCCATGGCCTCCTCCTGGAGATCTCTGCCCATCAGGTCATTGGCAACCACTCCACCCCACCCCACCTGGATTCTCTTTTCCCTCCCCTGCTGTGGTTTCCTCCGGAGCACATATGACCTTCTAACATACTACCAAACTCCTATCTTGTGTATTGTCTACCTCCCCGCCTGGGACGCAGACTCTCAGCCCTGACAACAGACCTGGAGGGGGCAAGCCCTTGATGCAGATGTGGTAGTGTGAGGAGTCCAGGCCCACTGGTACCCTGGCTGTGCGAAGGCCACAGACAGCCCTGGAGAGGGGCTAGCCTTGTCCGTGTTTGCTGGAGCTTACTTCCCTGTGTCATGCCCATCTCCTTCAGCGCTTGTCGAAAGTCCCCAACACATGGGGCTATGAAGCAAAGCACAGACAGGACCCAGTGCTCCTCAGAGGGTACCATGATGGAGACAGATGAAACCCAGGAGAGATTCCCCAGGGGAAGGAACCTTAGAGGTCAAGAGCCAGGCAGTAAGAGCCAGCCTCAGTCCCTACATGGGGAGTCTCCTCCATGCCAGCTGCAGAGGCCTGAACTGTGTCTGAATTAAGGAAACCATCTTCAACATTGTTGGCATCCTTACCTGCTGGCACACCATCTCCCAGGGGATCCCCAGGCTCCCGCCTGTGCTGGTCTACAGAGAATGTCCCTTGGCTGATGAACACCACCTGGTGGAGACGCCTGGGAGGTTATGCGTGCCACTTTGCCACACCCCCAAGAGAGTAGGCAGCCACGTCTGGTGGAGGGGAGCACAAAAGCCCAGCCCCCTCCCCTCAAGGTAGGACAACTCTGGTGAGATTTATTCTTCAGAGCTCTTCCCTGCTCCAACCCCAGGGGAGGAAATAGAGGTTTTCAACCATATTAGAAGATGGTCATTATCACTTATAATAATATACACACACATGCAATAAGCTGTCATTTTCATCTATTAGATTGGTGAATACCAAAAAGTTTGATAATACACTGATGAGGATGCAGGCAAACAGACATGCCACCCTCCATGCAGAGCATCTTGGCAATATCTGCCCACACTATAGACGCACATGCCCTGTATCCAGCATCTGCTTGTGAGAAGCCCGCCTGCGGTGGTACAAGGACTTGAACTCAGGGATGTGTGTACATAGGTGGCAGGGCAGCAGAGGACAGAGAAGCCATCTCAGTGCCCATCCAAAGGGACTGGACATGTGAGTTGCAATATATCCATAAAGTGGAGCCCTCCACAGCCATTTTAAAAAGAGGGAAGCAGATCTACATGTGTGAATACAGAATAACCTGGCAAGAAGACTATTAAAATAAAAAAGCATGAGACCGAACCCTCTGTATGCCATGCTACTGTTGGCAGGGGGGAAATAGGTCTGTGTGTCTGTGTAAAATATCTCCAGAAAGATGCTCATAAAACCGATGAGTCGCTGCCTCTGAGAACAGGAACTAGCTGTCACGGCTGGGAGACAGTGAGCACTATATTTTGACTCTCATTTATATGACCTTTCCAAGAAAAAAAGTTTAACGGTGTAAAATAGTAACAGATGTTTGAGACCCAGGAGAGGAGAGCACAGCAGCAGGAAGCAGCAAGGAGGGCCCTGGGCCTGATTCAGCAGGAGGACGGGCAGTGGTACCATGCTGCCCCCAGGTGCCTGGGAAGAGGGGGGATGGGGAGCGGCTCCTACCAGCTGGAACTGAGCCCAGTTAGGGGTGGGCATCTGGGACCAGCCCTCAAGAGGGTCCCCACCAGAGGGAAGCAGATGCAGGTGCCAAGGGATGACCTGGAAGGATCCACAGGGGGTGGGGTGGAGACGGGAGCCCAAGGGTTGGATTGCACCCCAAGGACCCCAAGCTATAGTCCCTGCCACACACACACACCTTCTACTTAAAGCACATCAAGGGCTTCCTGTCACTCAGAGTAAAGATGAAAACCCTTCCCCTAGTCTGCAGGGCCCTGTGTGGTCGGCCTGGCCCCTCCTATGGCCACAGCACCACCCCCAGCCCCCACCTCCCTGTGGATATGCCCCAGGTTCACCTGCCTGGAACCCACCAAGTCCCTCCCACCCCAGGCTCTCACACAGGCTGTCGCCTCTCCCCGGGAGGCTTTTCTTCACCCACCGTCTCCGCTGGCACCACCCCACCTGGTTAACTCCTGTTCATCTTTCATGGGAGCCTGGCCATCACTGCCTCAGGAAGTGGCCTCCCTCACGCGCACATAAACTCACCTCGGAAACACTTGCCGGTGCCTCTGATGGTCATTTGTCCAAGCCTCGAACCCATGTCTGCCTCCCCACACACGACTCTTTGCTCCAGAAAGGCCGGGAGCCCCTGCTTTTAGTCTATCTTCTATTCTATTCTATTCTATTCTATTCTATTCTATTCTATTCTATTCTATTCTATTCTATCCTATCCTATCCTATCTTACTCTATTCTAACACACTTAGAAGCACAAGCCACAAGAGTGCAGCTCACTGAATCTCTACAGTGTACACACCCGTGTGAACACGACCACACTCCAGCAACTTCTCACGTCACCCACCCCCCCCAAGGGTGACCACCATCCCGACTTCCACCGACTTAGATTCATGCTGCCAGCTTTTAAACTTTCTACACGTTTAGTCACACAGCAGCTGCTCCGTGCGAGCTCGGCTCCGGGCGGCCCGCTCCCGGCGCCGGGTGCGAGTCCACCGGAAGGACATCCGGAAGTTGATCTGCGGCCGAAGGGCCCGTGAGCTGCTTCCGGTCCGGGGTCGTTACGGATTACCCTGCCATGCACGTCCAAGTACAAGTCTTCTGATAAGCGTGTGCAGACGTTTCTGTTGCGTGTAAACTCAGGCGTGCCATTGCCAGGTGGTGAGATAAAAGTGTGCTCCGCTTTAGTAAACAGCGACTGCCACACGGGTTCCCGTGTGGGCGTGCGGAGTCACACTCCCGCCGGCCTGGGCCAGGGGGCTCCACGTTCTCGGCCACACTGTCCCCTTGGGGCCTGTCCTCTTCGCCGTAGCCGTTCGGATGAGTGGTCGTGGCCACTCTGGATCACATCAGTTTGTACTCACCCTTTATCTCCATGCCTGACACCATGGGCAGACATTTAATAAGTATTTGTCAAAGCAAGGAGAGAGGGAAGCAAGAAGGGAAGGAGACAGAACAGGAGAGAGGGAAGGCGGGAGACAGGGAGGGAAGGGAAGGAGGGACTGTCTCTTAAATTGGTTTGCTTCTGCCTCTGAACAGCCAAGCCAGCAGGCTCCCCGGATCCGGCAAGAATGCCCTCAGCCCTGGGGACAACTTCTCAAGCAAAGATCAGAAGTCCAGAACAACATAGGCACTTTGATCCGTCTCTTGCTAAGACGGAAAAATTCCTGGAGGGTTGGCAGGAGGTGGACACCCCTGGACCAGCACAACCTCCCCGGGAAGGAGGGAAGTCAGGAAGATGAAGAGAAATGGTCCAGGTGGCACCTCTCAGGCCAGGAACAGAAAGCAGAGAGAATCAAAGACGCCTCCAGAACAACCCTGGTCAGAGGGGGGGGGTGCCAGGAGCCTCTGGAGGAGGCCAGGCGGGAGGACGCAGGTCAGCGGGCTGAACCTTTCCTGTTTATGGGGCTCACAGCAAAATCGGAGAGAGGGATGGCAGAAGGGAAGGATATGATTCAGGCTTCCACATCAAGTGGAGAGAGGGAGCGGGGAAGGTAAGGTCAGGGAAGAGCCACACGGGTCTATGACTCCTGCATGCATGCGTGTGTGGGGGAGGGGGTGCATGTGCATACGTGTGTTTAATTTAAATTTAAACAAAAGAAAGCAAAGCTGGCCCTAGTAATATCCACGAAACAAACATACAGAGTATTGTTCGGAGGCTGACTGACGGCATTAACGAGGTCAGGACTCACTTCTGGAGCCCTGGCCAACCGCTTTCCACGGGCTTATCCACTTCCTCCTCACAGCTCCGTGCAGTGGACACTACTCCACCCCACTCCCCTGACGAGAAAACAGAGGCACACCAGGGAGCCACAGAAGCAGCATGGGGTGACCCCCGAGTTTCAGCCGCCAGAGTCCGCGCTCCCAGAGAGTCAGGAGAAGATGCAATTAATCATGACTTTTCCTTTTCCCCACACTTTTATATGCCAAATAGCTACAAAACACACCTTATGTGTGAGATATCAAAGGAGATAGAGAAATTCAATTGTGGTGGGACATTTTAACTAATACTCCTTTATGAAATATTAAGGAAACAAAAAATGAGCAAGGAGGATCTGAGCTCTGTAATTAAGAGGACAGAATTAATACATAAACATCGATCATTATGCCCAACAGGGAACGTGCCATGCGAGTGAGTTCTGTGAAACAGCTCTGAAAGCTGATCTTTTGGTCAGTCACGGTGCAAATGTCAAAAAAGATGTTTGAACAGATCTTTTAGAGCTGACAGTCTTGACCACAATAAAATAAAGCTGGCAATAAATTCTTTCTAAATATAGAAAGAAAATTGGAGATTTAAAACTCCTCTCCTAAATAACATGTAGGTCAAGGAGGAAATCAAGCACACAACAGACTACCTGGAAAACAATGAAAACAGAGCCCCACATATCAAAACCTCTGGGACAGTCCTTGCCGGCCTCAGAGGCTTCTCCGTGACTTTAAATGCTTTTATTGTCAAAAACCCACTCACACACACAAAGAGAACATGAACAGATGAGGCTTTCAACCTCAGATTTTTAAGAAAAGAACAAACCCAAAAGAAAAATGGGAGAAAGGAAATAATAAAGATAAAAGCAAATAAATAAATTAGGGAACATAAAAGCATGAAAATAATAAATAAATAACAGGCCTGGTTCTTTTGAAAAGAAACTAATAAAATAGAAAAAAAAAACAACCTCCTATAAATCGAATCAAGGAAAACTCTGTAAATGTGAAGGTCTTCCCACTTCAAATTCAGGGCTCTTTAATTTTTTAAAGACAGGCAGGCTATTATAATAAGAAAAAAAAGAAAGAAAGAAACAATCTCCACTAAGGTCGCAGGGAGGGGTAGCTGCAGAGACTCACAACAGATGTTCCTCTACGGTAGAACCTGTGGGATTGGGGACACAAAGCTCCCCAGTCTTGGTCGAAGAGCATCCTCATCTCAGGAGACATTTTTGAGGGCTCTGCAGGGGACCGTCCTTCCAGAGGTCCTGAGTGCGTGGAATGAGTGAGGCCCAGTGGCCTCTGCATCCATTTTACAGATGTGAATCAGAGAGGCAAAGTGACATCCAAAGGGACCCACTAGCACTGGCCGTCTCTGGGCCCCCTAGAAGAGCCTCTCACCCCATCCTCTATTTCTCTGTTCTTTATTTTCCTTTCTGATGAATTTCTTTCCTGGGTTCTTTCCTTCTTTCTAAGCAAGGAGGCAGAGGTCTCGACAGATCCAAGCAGACCACCGGCAACTGTAATCACCAACAAACTAGTTCAAGGTCCATGGTCTCCTGGAGTCGCTGAGGTCCCTCTCCAAGGGCAGCTACCTTCCCCAACACACACACATCCTCAGCCCTCCTCACAAGGAAATACAATTGTTTGTTTTACCATCCCTTTGATACAAAGATACTAGGTGGGTTCACAGTTCACATTGCCACACTGATCAGTTAAAGTAACTAAGTGTAGAGTTTATTTTAATGGCCAAAGTCATTTTAAAATGATCCCACTGTTCAACCAACAGTCTCATTAATGTAACATTTTTACTTAACAGAGGCCATTTGGGCTGGGGACGGGGGGCGGGGTGTTAATGAGATGCTGATATAACTTAGGAGAATGTAGCTCAACCTGGTTCAAGCAAAACAAAACAAAACAAAACCAAAAACAACCAGACTGACTCTCTTGGCTCGGGGCCTGGCTGGACCCAGAGGATGCAACGAGGCTGTCACAGGCCCCTCTAGCTCCCGGGGGTCTGCATTCTCAGAGCGCAGCCAGCCAGGGGGCCCCCCCAGGACTTCCAGCAGAGGCCAGAGGACACTCAGGTCGACTTTGTTCTCCAGAGGAAAACAGGGAGCCAGTGCCACCCTACGACAGGTTGTCTGCAAATCTGGAGATTCATGCGGGTGTCCAGTTTCTCCAAACCCGTTCCCAAAGATGCAGGCTGAAGGGTTTGGGGTGTCATGATGTCTGTCACTCACGTTCAGAGAGTTCAGCAAAGAGAAAACACATCAAGGGAGGAGGACAGGTGGAGCAGCCGGCCGGAAGCCATAGCAACAACCCCAGGCTATTCAGATTTCTTTCAATCAGTCTCAGTATTTCCGCTGTGTTTCCATAAGGAAGGGGACAGAGAAGGGGCGCCTGGGTGGCTCCGTCGGTTAAGCGTCCGACTCTCGGTTTCCACTCTGGCCATGATCTCAAGGTTGTGAGATCGAGCCCCACACTGGGCTCCGTGATCCTCAGGGAGTCCGCTTAGGAGTATCTCTCTCTTCCTCTCCCTCTGCCCTTCCCCACTGCCCCCCACCCCCTGCCACAAAAAAAATAAAATAAAATAAAATAAGGAAGAAAGGTGGCAGGGCAGTTGCCAGCTCAATCATTTTCAAATAACAGGGGAATAATGCAGATTTTGCCGATGAATGTGGAGTTTAGGTGCATGAACCTGAGGGCCCCTTCTGCAGGTGTGGTGAGCCAGCGGCCCGTGAGGGAGCCCCCTGCACAGTCCCACACAAGGGTCTTGGCAGACAGAGGGGGCCCCGCGTGCCAGGGCCCTGGGCTTCTCCCGGAGCTGTAGCTTTTCGCCGGCTTGCTGGTCTGCCTACAAGGGACAAGGCGCCACAGCTGTCCTGCTCCAGGCCCTGCCTCTCCCACCCTCCACAGCCTGCCAGACAAGAGGGGGCTTTCTCCCCTGGGGTTTTACATCCAACCCAGGAAGCAGGAAGGAAAAGGGCTCTTCACAATGAGACAGGCCCTTTCTCCTCACAGCAGAATGTGGGTGTGGAGGAGACTTCTATTGTCCAGGGGGAGACAGATGGCGAGGCAGGAGCCATGTGAATGACATGCGAAGTGATGGGCTTCGACCTGATCCATAAACACTCCGATTTTTATCAAGGCTTCTTTTGAGAAAGGAGAACAATGCATCAGAAGGAAGCAGCCTGCAGACTGTGGATCCGATAACGCCAGGCACCACTCCCAGCTGGGCCAAGTCTTTGTTTCATGATCTCGGACATCAATTCCACTTCCTCGTTGCCTCAGTTTGCTCATCTGTGAAATGGGGATAGTACCTCCCAACAGGGTTGTGATGATTAAGCAAGTCTCCAAGGGTTCACAAGTTAGGGACTGAATTACAGACCACAGCTCAACTAACCATGTCACCAATGGGAGCTGAGGGCTGACGGCTTCCCATTCTGGCCCCGAGCCCCTATCCTACCACACAATTCCATACCCCCTCAGAGACTACTCCCCACAACCTCACTGCTGGAACACAGGATGTGTTTGTTGAACTCTTTGGGGTTCCTGGGAAGAGACATATCCAGAAGACCATGAGGGAGAGAGCTCAATACAGTGTCCCATGGAGCCCCCTGTGTCCCGGGCTTCCAATCCCAGGTTCCAACCTCACGGAGAACATGACCCAGACTAATACCATGTCAGATGCATCTACAGCTTTGGAAGCCCCAGGTTGTGCCGACAAGTGCAAGCTAAGACTACCTGTCACGGGAAAGTCTGTGCATGCATGCGAGCACACACACACACATGCACACACAGAGGAAATATACACAACAGTAAACTGAACTCTCAGAAACACGCTAATCACTCATATCCATCAAGTATTTACCATCTGCGGAGCTCCTTCATGTCCATCCCTCACCTGAGTCTCATATCACTCTGGCAGTCTCCCCACTTGATGCTGAGAAGTAGGTCTTAGCGTTGGCTCCCCATTGTCACTAGAAATCACAGATGACTCCTGATCTCTCCCCCACCATGCCTTTCCATCAGGGGGCATTTAACTGCTTCAGAAACACCCTCCCCTGTCCCAGCCCTGGGGACTCATGTGATCACAAATCCTACAGTGGTTTTTATCTGGCTGCTCTGCATGTGTCTCCCTGCTGAGCAGCCACGGGCAAAACCTGTGTCCCCACCTGCAGGCCTGGAGGCTCCAGAAAGGGGGCAGTGGCCCAGGGGCTGCTGGAGTCCTGCTGCAGGAGTCAGCAAATGAGGGCCTACAAGCCAAATGCCACCTGCCCCCTGTTTTTGTACAGCCCTTGAGCTAAGAATGGTTTTTACATTTTTAAGTAGTTGGACAAAAAAATTTTTAAGGGGGATGCTCCTGGGTGGCTCAGTCAGTTGAGTGTCCGGCTCTTGGTTTCAGCTCAGGTCGTCATCCCAGGGTCCTGGGATCGAGCACCAGGTCAGGATCCATGCTCAGTCTGCTTGTCCCTCTCCCTCCACCTCTGCTCTTCCCACCGCGTGCTCTCTCACTCTCTCTCTCAAAGAAATAAATAAGATCTTTTAAAAAATGTTTTAAGGATGATATTTTGTGGCGTGAGCAAATTTTATGAAATCCAAATTTCAGTGTCCATAAATAAAGTTTTATTGGAACCCAGCCACCCTTGCTCGTTTAGGTATGGCCTGTGGCGGCTTCCACACTACCACAGCAGAGCCCAGCGGCAGCAACAGGGGCCATGTGGCCCGCGACGCCAAAAGTATTTCCTACCTGTCCCGTGGCCGAATAGTTTTGCTGACCCTGCAGTCTTAACCCGTGCCTCTCCCCTCCCTATATCACCTGGAGGCAGAGTGTCGTTTTCCACCCACTCAGTGCTGGGCTTGGCCAAATGTGTGTGAGCAGATGTGAACGTGAGCAGAAGCCCTAACCATGCGTGTCTGGCTGGCTTAGCTCTCTTGTGCACAAGGAGATCGAGCCTGGGGAAGCCGCCTCTCAGAGGAGCTACTCAGAGGAGCTGATGCGGCCCCAGCTTCCCCAGCTAAACCCCTACTGTCAACCAAACCCCTGGAAGCCTGGGTGAAAAATAAGGGTTTACTGTCAGAGACCACTGAGTTTGGGGTGGTTTGTTAAACAGCATCATTGTGGCCGAAGCTGATTGGGACAATCTGTAACAAGAATGAATCATAAAAAGAACTAGTTGTAACGTTGGTTCATTTTTGAAAGACTTCTGCATTCATTTTATCATGGAATCCCCATTTTCTGGGTAATGATAATACGAGAGAGCTGATAATGGCATGGCCCAACCCCTGGGCCTTTGCACTGGCAGTTCCCTGTGTCCCTGCTCTTTCCTGGGGACCCACAAGAGCACTCCCTGTCCTCCTTGGGGTCTTTGCTCAAACGTTGGTTCTCAGGGAGGCCCTCCCAGTCACTCCATGGTAAATTGAAACCCCTACCCCGACAGCACTTCCTGCTACCATTCCCTGCTTCTTTTAGCCTCCCAGGACTTATCAACTTCTAATAGGATTTATTTTCTTATTTACTTCATTTCTTTCCTCTCTTCCCCCTCTAGGATGACAGGGCAGAGGTGAGGGCAAGGATATTTATTTTGTTCACTGCTAACCCACGACCCTGATTCTGTTTCTCCTCTCCTTAGGCCCCTCAATCCTTTCCCGGCACACTTGGGGCACACGGCCCTCCCTGGTCTGTCCTACCCTCACCCTGTGACCTCTCAGACCTCCTCTTCCCCTCACTCACTCTGCTTCTGCCACCCCAGCCTCTTCACTGTTCCTCAAACAACCCAGGCACACTCTGCCTCAGGGCCTTTGCACTGGCTGTTGCCTCTACCCAGAACACCTTTCCCCCAGATGGGCACATGGCTGCTTTACCACCTTCTCTGGGAGGCCTTCTCTGAATGCCTTCATTTAAACTGTAACCTAGTAGGTACTCAATAAAAATTCATTGAATAAATACAAGGGAGGGAAGGAGATCTGAAAGGAAGGATCGGGACCCAGGAATACTGAAGATCTGTTAGTCTGCTATGAAGAAAACAAACACTCAGGAGATGGACTTTAGGAAAGGTAAGGCCTGAGGCATCTCCATCCTTCCAATCTAACAATTTACATTCCCAGGTGGCCTTATCTCCCCACCGCAAACATCCTGAGGCCTCCCCTGCCAACTCAGCTGCCTGGGGGCTTGGTTGCTCTACAGCAAAAAGTAGGAAGCTCTGTGGGTTTTGCACGTGGGGCAAGTGGCTGAGTGACTGGTCACACACTGTGCTCAACCCCATGCTGTGACTGTGCTGGCGGAGACGGCAGGCCCAGGCCTGCCCCAGACCCAGCGCTAAGTGGGAGGACTCAGGAACCAGAGACAGGGAAGGGCCTTCTGGAGCAGGCAGCTGTGAAGGAGGCGGCGGGTGAGCAGGGCCTCCCCCACAGCCTGTGACATGTGGTCCTGAGTGCCCCGGCCCACCCCTGTGAGAAGAGTTAGTGCTAGGAGGAACAAGGGCCCCAACCTACCTTGCAAGCCTCTGTTTTCTCCTCTGTAAGATGGGCATAACAGAGGATTCCATGGGAGTATGGCCTCGCCATCGCTCAGCAAATGCTAGCTTGTCTCCAGGCACGGCTCTAAGTTCTCCCTACGCACACCCTCACCATCCCCCCTAGGAACTGTGATGGAGGCAGATTCAGTGCCCTCCTCAGATGGGGAAACTGAGGCCTTGCCCCTGGCCTCGAGGTGAGGATCCGTTTCACCCTCCTGTCTTCTCCACTCTACTCCAGACAGCCTCGCCTCTTTAAGTCAAGCATACAGAACAGAAGTGCTCACTACAGGCTGTAAAACATTCTGCCCCGAGATGGGTGAAGGCAGAAGGAGGAGTATGACCCCAATAACAGATGGGAGGCCAGCAGGGGCATCTGCATTTGCTGAGGACTGCTCCTGGGGCAGCGCCCAGCTCAGCCGGCAGCCCTGGACACCTGGATCCCCAAGAAGACAAAGCAGGCACGGTCTCCCCTGGTCACCTGAGAGTCTCATTGGGTGAGTTACACAATCCCCCTGAGCCCCATCAAGAGGGATTGGCCAACTGCCCAGCAAACCTACATACCTCTCCTCCTGGCCCTGAGGAGTAGCTAGCTGCTGTGTTCCAGCCTCCTTTGCTCATGGGTGCAGCTAGCGAACATGTGTGGGTGCAGGCGACACCCATCCCACCCAGTTCAGGACCCTGAGGGCTCCTGTGCAACCCTCCACACGTTTCCTGCCCATGTCTGCCCATCCGATGTTGACACCCAGGATGGCTGAAGAGCCATGCATTGAAGGTGGTCAAGCCTCCATCCGCTTAGGTCCCTGAGTGACTGTATGGAACAGGCACGCATTACCCCATCACAGCCACCCATTGAACTTGATGAGAATGAGAAATAAGCTTCTATTGTTTTCAGCCACTGAGATTTGTTTTTATCTGCTATGGCAAACTAGGATCACCGTGACATACCTACATTCCCCATCTTTCAAATGGGGGTAATACATATGTTCAAAAGTCGTTGAGTGGGTTAAATTAAATGTGATAACATGCCAGCATGCAGGGAATACTCAGTAGACATTTGATTTAATGTTTGATGAATGTCTGAATGAGTCCATGGGGTGGTTTGGCTGGCGCATTAATCAGGAAGGCTTTGGTCTATAAATGGCAGGAGGCTGGGTGAACAGTTGCTGAAACCATACGGACGTTGATTGTTGACTTAGCGAGTCATCTGGAAGTTCTGGAGCAGTTGTGGAGCTCCTCCCTTGGCCCAGCCATGTCAGGCCCTTCCCGCCCTTCCGCTCCACCATTCTCAGCGTGGTGGCTCTTCATTCTCAGCCTTGCCACTGCGTGGTCCCTGCAGCTCCAGGAGTCCCACGCCCACGCCGTGTTCCAACTGAGGAAGCAAGAGGCAGGGGCAACATGCTCTCTCCTTGAGAGGCTCTAGCTTTCGCTCTGAGAAGCAGACCTTTTCCCAGAAGGCCCCAGGAGGTGTGCCCTTTCTTCCCATTGGCCAGGCGTGGGTCACGTGGCCATCTTACCTGCAGGGGAGCCAGCAAGGCGGGGTGGCTACCGGTGAGCCCTGGAAGTATCTGCCAGGGACGAGAAGAACGTGAAACGTGGGTCAGAAGCCAGAGAGTGGTCGCACACATGAGATACAGAAAACTTAGCCGCCGTGATCAGGAAGAGCAGCAGCTTTGGGGAAAAGGAGGGCCCGGGAAAGACAGGGGCAGGCGGGGGGAGCCAGACAAGAGCTCAAAGCCCACATGCACAGCCAGACCCAGAGCAGCGGCGGCAGGAGCTGCGGGGGGACCCAGAGGGCCCTCGCCCTGCACCCCCAGAGCGGCACTCGACTATCTTTGGGCGTTAGTCTGAATTCTTTCCATTGTAAACAACAGATGCCCACTGGACCTGGTCTGAGGCTTCAGGACGACTGGCTGTCTCAGCCACCAAAGAATGCACCGGAAGACCAGACTGAGCTGCATCCCAGATTCAGGGCGTCCTCAGGGCTCCGTCGGTCTCTGTCTGCCCCTGTTTTCTGTTTTCCTCCAAGTTGCTCCTACCTGGAAAGCCTTTCCCCTGGGCAATGTGGCGAAGGTGACTTCCAGCAGCTCCAAGTTACCTTCCTCAGCTTAGAGACCCCAGTGGCAATAGAGGACTTCTGCTTCCCTGTGATTTCAGCAGACATCCTGAGGTTCGCTCCGGGTGACCCATGTGGTCACACAAGCAGCTCTGGGGTGTGGGAGTCCTCAGTGCACAGCTGAGTAATAATCGTCCAGTTGTTGGAGCCCGGAGCCTGATGGGCACTGGGATGGCAGAGCGGGGGACAAAGGCCGGCCATGGTGAAGGGCGGGCTGGTGCCGGTGGGCAATCACCTAGACTCAAGACAGAGGCATAGGCTACAGGCCGGCAGAACCCACGTGGGAGGCTAACTTTCATGCCCTGTCCCCCAACCTGCCTGGGAGCCCCTCCTGCTATGGATGACCACAGCCAGCCAGCCTTGCCAGGTCGCCTGCAGAGAGGGAAGCCCACTGTCTCCTCCCTGCCTTCGCGCCAGCACTGACATGAGTTGTTATTTGCATACCCTCTCTGGCACTGGTGGGCCCCACTTCCAGCCTAGACTCTCCCCAGAGCTCCAGACTTACCTACCTGCCTCCTCAGCACCTGCACTCACATATTCAAGACAAATCTCAGACAATGTGGGGGACACTCAACCCCGACACCCCGACCCCAGTCAACTCCTCCAGCCATCTGTCATTTCGGTGGACAGCAGCTCCATCCTCCTGCTGAGGCCAAAAGTCGGGGACGTCTCCTTTCCTCTCTCTCACACCCACATCTGACCTTGAGGGGATCTTGTTGGCACAGCTCTAAAAATCTGTCCAGAACCCAGCCAGAATTTTCACCTTCTACTGCTGCCACCCTAGCCCGAGTCACTGCCGGCTCTTGCCTGGATGATTAGAGCAGCCCCCTCTCTGCCCGCCCTGCAAACCACAGCCAGAGTGAGCCTTTAACATGTACATCAGATAACATCTCTGCTCAGCACTCCCCAGTGTTCCTCCACCTCATGCTTAAACCCCAGAGGACTTTCAGTGGCTGACAGGGCACTACGCTCTGAACCCCCACCATAACCTCATCCCCCACCACTTTCCCTGTCACTCCATTTCAACACACTGACCTCTATGCTTTTTCTCAAATATGCCAAGAATATGGCTGCCTCAGGATCTTTGCACCATTTACTTGATTGCTCTCCCACCAACAGCTGTCATCTGTGCATGGCTGGCTCTTCTACTGGCACTCAGATCTCTTCTCAAATGTCGATCCTCACCCCTGTGTCTATTGTCTCTCTTCTCTGACCACCAGAGAGCACATAGAACTTGCTTCCACCTTGTAGCAATTTCAAGGAAGGGAGGAGTAGGAGGAAATTGGGAGACGGAGTGTGTACCCAAAAGTGCACCCAACCAGAGCTTGGAGCTACCTGAGAGGGACCAGGTTGCAGCCACTGGCAAACAGCAGGAAGAAGACAGAGACAAATGCCCTGGCATCTGTCCCCTTTCACTCCCAGGTCCCACTGCTGCCTCCCACTGGCCACACCCAACTGGAGAGAGCCTGAGCATGTAGTCCAAAAAGTGACCAAAGACAGAGGAGGGTACCCAGAAGGGCAAATGGAGAGTATCCTACTGAGTTCACATCCCAGCTCCACCACTTATTAGCTGTGTGAGTTTGGGCAAGTTTCTTAAACTCTCTGTGCCTCAGTTTCCTCATCTGTAGAATAGAGATCATAAAGTGCCTGTCTCACAGAACCACTTTGAATATTAATGAGCTAAGACAAGTAAATCACTTAGAACAGTACCTGAACATAGTAAGTGCCATGTAAAGGTAGCGTTTTTTTAAAAAAGATTTATTTATTTATTTGAGAGACAGAGCATGTG
The DNA here is from genome assembly GCF_002201575.2 of Neomonachus schauinslandi. Classification (NCBI taxonomy): domain Eukaryota; kingdom Metazoa; phylum Chordata; class Mammalia; order Carnivora; family Phocidae; genus Neomonachus; species Neomonachus schauinslandi. The sequence continues at coordinate 156,861,969 of NC_058403.1, forward strand.
CAAGCGGTGAGGAGGGGCAGAGGGAGAGAATCCTCAAGCAGACTCCCCACTGAGCCCAACGCGGGGCTCGATCTCAGGACCCTGAGATCATGACCTGAGCCAAAATCAAGAGTCTGAAGCTTAACCGACGGAGCCCCCCAGGGGCCCCAGGAAGGTAGCAGTTCTTATTCTGGAAGGGGCAAAACCAACATTAAAAGAGGCCATGGCAGATTGGACCCAATGATCCAACATCATGGTCAGCACCCCTGCTGGGCCTCAGCAGCACCCGCTCTTCCCTTTGAGGACACCTGCGTTTGGCAACCTGTGTCTGTGAAGGGAGAAGTTGAGGGTTTTCTGAGCAGCTGGAAGGCAGGTAGCCTAGTTTGTGGTCCTGGCATTGCCATCTTGGGGCCTCAGTTTCCCTATCTGTTCAATGGAGGGCAGAGGGCTGGTAGTGTGTATACCTGTGGCCCTGTCTTCCTCCCGAAGACATCACCTCCACAGTCATTCCCAGGAAGGCTGTGGCTGGTCTCCAAGGCAATGGGGCATCTGAACCACAGGGAGAGTGTGTGAGGGACCACACTGGATCAATACCACTTCGTGGCAATGCTTGGAGACCTCATTCCTGCCTCCACCACATCCCCTCCCTCCAGCATGGCACAGCGACTCCCAGCCAACTCACCCACCTGCCCTGCCTCCCCCCAGCGTGGTGGTAGCTGCCTGGGACCCAGGATCAGAGATGGACACCTCTCTCCCATCAACACCCATCTGCCTGGAGCCTCATACCACCAAGTCCTGGGAGGGAGATCAGGTGCTATTTGCAGATGAGGAAACTGAGGCTCAAAGAATGGTGACTTTGGCCAAGTTCCCTCGGCTTCTTACCTGTCTTCCAAAGCCAAGTCCTTGGGTCTTCACCTGATGGCCAGTGGGACCAGGAGCAAGTAGGAGAGGAAGGACAGTGGGCTGAGCTCAGAGCGAGGTTTTCAGACATGTGGATCCCAGAGGTGAAGCAGCTCCAGGTGAGGAAATGGCAGAAGGAAGGCCTAGAAAAATCCTGGCACGTGTACTTACCACTGTGTCCCTCCCAAGCCCATGGCAGACATTGCTAATCAATTAGAACATTCATTTCCTGTTGGGCCAGCCTCAGAATCCTTCTCAACACAGCACTTCAGGCTGCTTCCTCCTGTTGGTTGAAGTGGGTGCTCAAGATGAAACCACTTGAGTCTCAGATCATCATCTGAAGGACAGTGAAGAGTGAGGGAGAACACAGAGGTCTCAGGATCAGAGCAGATGACACCCTGGGGACCAGGGACATGGGTGGAGGCAGACTGTGGTGGGCTGGGAGGTGCGCTGCCCAGCTCTGTCTCCAGGAAGGATTTGCTGCCCAGCTGGGGGCAGGGGTGGCCAGCAGACACTCTCCAGCTCTTCCTTCTTCGGGGTCTGCCTCGGCTGCAGAGTCACCTGGTGTGAGGTGACCGTCTCCCCAGGACAGCCCACATCCAAAAACCCGGCAATAGAAAGGCCCAGGCACCTTGGCCGGTCACAGGACAGCTCCGGTGGGCGGTATCCAGTCCCAAACACCCGGCAGGGTGACCGAGGTTTGCGGGGTCTGCACTGCAGTTTGACTTCTCCCTCTGCCCAATTTCTCCCCCTTCCTTATATAATACACACTGAAACCATCTCTGCATCTGCTTCCCGAGCACCCAAGCTGGAGGAGCTGGGGAGCAGGAGCCCAGGTAGTGAGGTGCCAGGCTGCGGAGAGGAGCTGGTGGCCTAGGGTACTTGCATTAGAGCAGGGGAGAGGGAAGGTGGGGCTGTAACCTTCCCAGGAGGAGAGATGCCAAGGAAAACAGAAGGCATCTAGCAGCCAGACCTGCCCTGAGCCAGGCTCAGCCCAGTGGTTTGCCTTGGGCAGGCTGCCATACCATCTGAGCCTCAGTTTTCCCATCTGTGAAATGGAACATTACAGGGATCAAAAGGGATAAGGAAAGTGCTTTGTAAATGCTGCATACCCTCTCCCGATGAGAGCCTGGGGGTGTTGTCATTGTGCCCGGATCTTCCTTTTGCCTCAAGTAGCCAGCAGGACATGGAAACATGTTACCTTCCTGCTCCACCCTCAGAGTCCCCGACTGCCCACCTCACCATGCAGTCAACAAACACCTGTCAGATGCACCCTGCCCAGTTCCAGGGATTCAGACAAGGTCCCTGCCCTCGGGGGGCTTTCACTCCAGGAGATAAGTAAGGAAACAGAAAAAATAACCAGGATAACTCAGGCCTCAGTAAGTGCTAGGAAGAAAACAAATCAGAGCAAGGACTCAGGAATGATTGGAGAGGTGAGCCCCATTAGAGAGGGTGGTCAGGAAAGGCCTTTCTGATGTAGTGGCCTTTGAGCTGACACCTGACTACAACCAGAGAGTGATGTGGACATCAAGGGAAACTGAGACTGGCAACCATCATTTCCCCAGCCTATAACTCCTGGAGCCCTGGGGCATCCCAGGGCCTGTGCTGCAAACTGAAAATAAGGAAATGAAGAGTCCCAGGTCCTACGGGCACTCTGAGGTGAGTGGAGGCATCAGACAAGCAAACAGATTATCATAAGTCAGAGGAGCGTTGCTGTAATAGGTAGGGGCTCAATAAGAGGCCTGGGGGGCAGTGGGAGCCCAGGGGAGGAGGCAACTCCCCAGCTCCAGGGCGGCGGAGGGGGTGGTCAGGGAGGGCTTCCTGGAGGAGGTGAGGTAGTGTGCTCCAGAGAAGAGAGGAAAGGGCACGCTCAAGAACCTAGAGATGACACCGGTAATAGCAAAATCCTTGGGCTTTTGCATTCCACAGGGACTAACTCATTAACCTTCTGTTATGGACGGAATTGCATCCCCCCAAATTCTTACGTTGAAACCCTAACCCCTGATGTGACTATATTTGGACATGGGGCCTATAGGAGTTAATGGAGGGTTAGATGGGGTCATAGGGTGGGGCCCTGATCCCATAGGACTGGTGTCCTTACAAGAAGAGATACCAGAGAGCTCGCACTCTCTCTCCCTTGATCCACGCTCACACTCCAAGGGAAGGCCAGGTGAGCACACAGCAAGATGGCAGCCATCTGCAAGACAGGAAGAGAACCTCACCAGAAACCCACCATGCTAGCACCCCGCTCTGGGACTTCCAGGCACAGAAGTCTGTGGGGGTTGCCCAAGACACCTTCAAGCCAGCACCAAGAGGAGGCAACTGTTTGCATCCTCCCTTTACAGATGGAGCAACTAAGGCCTGGAGGCCCCAAGTAACTTGCCTGTGGTCCCCCAGCTGCAGGTGCAGAGTCACCCTCCCCCTCCGTGCTATAATTACACATGGCCCCGACAGTGTATACCTGCACAGGTTTTGTGCCTCCCCACCTCCTTTCTTTCCTTCTAGTTCTGGCCCTGGCCCTGGCCTGTTCCTGAGAGCCACGGGGGACCATGGGAAGAATCCCAGAACATTACTCAGGCAGCTGGAAGGCAGGGGATGGATTCTTCTGGAAGGAACTCAGGGCTTCCCAGCTTGTCCAAGCAACCCTGGGACCAGAACCCCAGGGCCTCTCCTCTCTCTGGGGCCTGGGACTGCCCCATCCCAAGTGAGGGACATAGAGACCCAGCCCTGAGGCACCTGCCACAAGGAAAGTGGATTGCTCATCTCCCACAGCTTTGAGCTTCTCAGCCCCTACCCTACCCCTGCTGCCTCCGCACATGGACCCCTTCCTTGCCCCAGCCCTCGTCCAGCTCTGAAGTGACAGCCAGCCTTAAAAGCTCCCGAACTAGATGCATATCTCTGCCTGGATATTCAGTTAGGAAACATCTGAGCATCAGAGAGCAGACTCTCAAGGGAACCCCAGCCCCTTCCTAGCCTGCTTAGAAAGGGGTATGAAATGACTCTGCTGTTCATTGATGGATGAATGGAAAAACTCAGACAATGGAATGTTATTCAGCCTTGAAACAGAAGTCTGACACACGTTATAACATGGAAGCACCCTGAGGACTTCATGCTAAGTAACATAAGCCAGTCACAAAAGGACAACTACTGTATGATTCCACCTACATGGGGTATCTAGAATCACCGAATTCATAGACAAAGTAGGATGGTGGGTGCAGAGGATGGGGCACTGAGTTTCCATTTGGGGAGATGAAACAGTTCCGGAGACGATGCTGGGGATGGCTGGGCAACAGTAGGAGTGTGCTTCATGCCCCTGCACTGCACACTTACAAATGATGAAGTGCTAAATCTTACATTATGTGTATTTTACCACAATAACATACGGCAAACAAAACACAACAGACTCCGGGCAGGGGAGGAAGGGGGATGAGCTTCATGCTCCGGAGGCATGGGGAGTGCGAAGGCAGAGCTTGATGGGTGGGTTTCCTGCCCTCACCAGCAAAGCAGGTGCCCCTTCCCTATGGAGGGAGAAGAACACGATATGGGGGAGGGGAGCTGGAGGCTGCAGGAAGGCGGGGCCTCCGAAGGGAAGGAGTCAGGAGCTCGGCATCACTCTGCGCCTCTTCCCTCACTGGGCAGTGGGAGCAGCTCCTCTGATCCAGACAGATTGCCCACTGCTTTACTGCTGGCTATGTCTAATTCCCACCACACCTTGCGAAGCAGGAACCGAGAGGTACAGATGAGGAAACTGGGTTCGGAGAGGTGAAATGATGCCCAGTTTACACGGCAGGTGTGTGGAGAAGTGGAGAGTCCATCCAGAACCTTCGCTTTCCACTGTTCTGCTGTGCTCCCTGGGCTGGCAGCTTCCAGTCCTAGAAGGGCCTGGAGGTCGGGTCCCGGGGCGCGCAGGTGGTGCAGCCTAGCGTTCCCTCAGAGACATGCTCACAAAGTAGCATGACAAGCTTACCCCTCCAGGTGGTGGGGCAGGGGGGACTAGCACAGCATGGGACCCTTGTGTTAGAATTGACCGCTGGAAAAAAAAAAAAAAGAATTGACCGCTGGGATCCCTCTTCTCCGGGAGGAACCTCAGCTTCTTCCATCTGTGCTTCTTCACTGCCTCCCTGGCCGTAGGTAGTTGGTCCAGGTGCAGAGAGCTGGAGTGGCCATTCAATCATTTCTAATGTCAGGAGTCTTGAGCAGCAGGAGACATTGGGACCCGTATGAGGAGACACTGAAGATAATGTTCAGAAAGAAGCAAAGACCCCCCCCAAAAAAATGCCCCCAAAATGTGTATGATTGGGGGTAGAATGTGGAAAAATTGAAAGCTCAAATAACAATCGCTTAAAAGCGATGGAATTAATTTCTCTGTCAGGTACATTGTCCCAGGCTGGGATGTCGGCTGGCATGCTGGCTCCTTCTCCCTGATACTCACTCTTTTCACGTGGCTTCCACCCCCTAGTGCAAGCTCCAGCCATTGCATTCACATTCTGGCCACCTGGAAGGAGTGTGGGGAGTTTTACTGACCCACTGCCCAGTGAACCTGCTAAAACTTATAAAACAGAACAAGATACTCTAAAGGCTCTGGAAATGGTCATAATGGCAAACAGCAAATAAAGAAACATTTATGCAAGGAAATCTATGAAAATTTGGTAAGAAAGGTGAGAGTACGCGGTATCCCTCCACCATCCCACATGAGTGAGGTAGAGACTCCACTCCAGACGCCTATAGCTAAGAACACAGTGCTTCCTGTCCCCCAGCTCCTATTCAGAGGGCGTTCTTGTCAGGAGGAGCTTAACTTCAACAATTCTCATCCTGTCCCCAGCTACCTGTTGCTGAGACTTAGTCCCAACTGACTATGGTCAAGAGGTGGGTGTTCCCTTCTTCCATTCAACCCCTAAAAATTAAACAATAGCAATAACAAACCCTGGAGTACGGAGGTGAGCAATACAATGTATTATCTAAAATGTCCAATTTCCAGCCAGATAGATAGATAGATAGATGGCAAAGATATAAGAAAGTATGACCCCTACGCCAGTAAAAAAAGCAAACAATCCAAATTGCCTGTGAGAGTGACCAGATGTCAGATTTAATAGAAGACTTCAAAGTAGCCATTATAACTATATTCATAGAACTATGGGGAAGCATAATTAAAGAAGTAAAGGAAAGTATGTTGACAATGCTGCATCAAGTAGATAATATCAATAAAGAGATAGAAGTTATTTTAAAAGACCAAATGGAAGTAATGGAGATGAAAATTAGAATAACTGAAACTTAAAACTCACTAAAAGGGCTCAAAGTAAATGGGAACTGGCAGAATAAAGAATTAACAAACTTGAAGATACATCAATAGAGATTATGCAAGAACAGAGACAAAAAAAGAATGAAGAAAAATGAACAGTCTCAAAGAAATGTGGCACACCATCAACTGCATCAATATAAACATAATGGCATTGCCAGAATACGAGAGAGAGAAAGGGGCAGAAAAAATAGTTGAAGAAATAATGGCAGAAACTTCCCGAATTCATTGAAAACCAATAACGTACACATCCAGAAAGCTCAACGAACTACAAATAGGATAACGGTAAAAACATACACCATAGTAAAAATGTCAAAGACAAGAAATCTTGAAAGCATCAAGAGAAAGATGACTTTGTCACTTACAAAGGAACTTCAATAAAATTAAAAGTTGACTTCTGGGGAGGGGGGAAAGATGGCGGAGGAGTAGGGGACCCTATTTCAACTGGTCCCCGGAATTGAGCTGGATATCTACCAGACCACTCTGAGCACCCACAAAACCAGCCTGAGATGTAAGAAGATCTGGATCTCTACAAACAGAATATCGCAGGCGCTTGGTTTTGAGGTACGAAGCGGGGAGCCGTGATTCTGCGGGCAGATATCGGAGGATAAACGGCAGCGGGAGGGTGCCTGGCCGTGGGGATCCTACACCACCGGTGAGCGACAGCCTCGCGCGGGGCGGACGGGCACAGACTCGCAGACCAGTAGCGTCGGGAGGAATTTTAGGGCAGCCCCCGGGGGTGGAAAACCAGACCGGCAGGGTCGCGCGCACGCGAACTGCAGCCCCCTGGACAGAAACCCGGAGCAACGGTCGCACACACGGGAACTGCAGCCTCGCCCCAGACAGAAACCCAGAGCGACGGTCGCGAACGCGAACTGCAGCCTCCGAGACGGAAACCCGGTGCGCCAGGGTCCCGCCAGTGAACTGCAACCTCCGGGGTGGAAACCCCGAGCGGCGGAGTCGTGCGCAGGCGAACTGCAGTCCCCAGGACAGGACCCCAAGTGCCGGAGTCGCCATGCGAACTGGGAGCGGCTGGCGGTTTTAGAAGCACAAAGGGCAGAGACGTGCCCCGACCTGGAGGCAGGACTGGGAGCACTGCAGAGGGGCGCACAACCCAGGACGCTGCAGTTTATAGCAGCACAGACAGAAACAGAGGCAGTGTGGCCTGGAGAGCTCACTGAAGAACAGACTGAGGTCTCTCTGCTCTGAGGCAGAGGGTTGGAAATGGTCTCTTCTGCTCTGACTCGCGGAAGAGACGTGGAAAGCCGCCAGAGAAAGCCGCCGGAGAACAAAAGCCCCCAAAACTGGTTTCCACTGAGCCCATCCCCCACCAGAGGGGGGCAGGGCAACTCTGCCCAAACAGGACTGCCCCGAGTAACAACGGACAGGCCTCTCCCCCAGAAGACAGGCTGGGAAAACAAGAGGCCAGCAACCCTAAGGTCCCTAGAAAACAGGTGCATCTTGTTGGGTTCTGGTCAATAATTTCGACTCTATACATTCCCTCAAACACCCATCAACAGAATGACTAGGAGGAGGAGCCCCCAAAACAGAAAAGACTCAGAGATTATGACTTATGCTGCAGATTTACAAATGTATGCAGATATAACCAAGATGTCGGAGATGGAATTCAGGCTAGCAATTGTGAAGACAATGGCTAGAATGGAGAAATCAATTAATGGCAACATAGAGTCTCTAAGGGCAGAAATAAAAGGTGAATTGGCAGAACTTAAAAATGCTATCAGTGAGGTCCAATCCAATCTAGATAATCTAACAGCTAGGGTAACTGAGACAGAAGAGAGAATAAGCGACCTGGAAGACAATATAATAGATAAAAAGGGAAAAGAGGAGGCCAGGGAAAAACAACTCAGAATCCATGAAAATAGAATCAGAGAAATAAGTGACACCATGAGGTGTTCCAATGTCAGAATAATTGGAATCCCGGAGGGAGTGGAGAGAGAGAGAGGGCTAGAAGATGTATTTGAGCAAATCGTAGCTGAGAACTTCCCTAATCTGGGGAATGAAACAAACATTCGAGTCCTAGAGGTAGAGAGGACCCCTCCTAAGATCAAGGAAAACAGGCCAACACCATGGCATGTAATAGTAAAACTTGCAAATCTTAGAACCAAGGAAACCATCTTAAGGGCAGTTAGGGGGAAGAGATTCCTTACGTACAGAGGGAGGAACATCAGAATAACGTCAGACCTATCCACAGAGACCTGGCAAGCCAGGAAGGCCTGGCAAGACATATTCAGGGTACTAAACCAGAAAAACATGCAGCCAAGAATACTTTATCTGGCAAGGCTTTCATTTAGAATGGATGGAGAGATGCAGAGCTTCCACGACCGGCAGAAGTTAAAAGAATATGTGACCACTAAGCCGGCCCTGCAAGAAATATTAAGGGGGGTTCTATAAAAGGAGAAAGACCCCAAGAGTGACCTGCAACAGAAATTTACAGGGACAATCTATAAAAACAACATCTTCACAGGCAACATGATGACAATTAATTCGTATCTTTCAATAATCACTCTCAACATGAATGACCTAAACGCTCCCATAATACGGCACAGGGTTGCAGATTGGATAAAAAGACAGGACCCATCCATATGCTGTCTACAAGAGACTCATTTTGAACCTAAAGATACATCCAGACTGAAAGTGAAGGGATGGAGATCTATCTTCCATGCCAGCGGACCTCAGAAGAAACCTGGGGTAGCAATTCTTATATCAGACAAATTAGATTTTAAACTAAAGTCTGTAATAAGAGACACAGAAGGACACTATATCATTCTTAAAGGGTCTATCCAACAAGAAGATCTAACAATTGTAAATATCTATGCCCCCAACATGGGAGCAGCCATCTACATAAGCCAACTGTTAACCAAAATAAAGAGTCATATTGATAACAATATGTTAATTGTAGGAGACCTCAATACTCCACTCTCGGCAATGGACAGATCATCTAAGCAGAAAATCAACAAGGAAACAAGAGCTTTGAATGATACATTGGACCAGATGGACATCATAGATATTTACAGAACATCCCACCTTAAAACAACAGAACACTCATTCTTCTCGAGCGCACATGGAACTTTCTCCAGAATAGACCATATACTGGGTCACAAATCAGGTCTCAACTGATACCAAAAGATTGAGATTATTCCCTGCATATTCTCAGACCACAATGCTCTAAAACTGGAACTCAATCCCAAGAAAAAATTTGGCAGAAATTCAAACACTTGGAAGCTAAAGACCACTCTGCTCAAGAATGTTTGGGTCAACCAAGAAATCAAAGAAGAACTTAAACAAATCATGGAAATCAATGAGAACGAAAACACATTGGTCCAAAACCTATGGGATACTGCAAAGGCAGTCCTAAGGGGGAAATACATAGCCATCCAAGCCTCACTTAAAAAAATAGAAAAATCCCGAATTCACCAACTAACTCTACACCTTAAAGAACTAGAGAAAAAGCAACAAATGATGCCTAAGCCACGCATTAGAAGAGAAATAATTAAAATTAGAGCAGAAATCAATGAATTAGAAACCAGAAACACAGTAGATCAGATCAATGAAACTAGAAGTTGGTTCTTTGAAAGAATTAATAAGATTGATAAACCACTGGCCAGACTTATCCAAAAGAAAAGAGAAAGGACCCAAATTAATAAAATTATGAATGAAAGGGGAGAGATCACAACTAACACCAAGGAAATAGAAACAATTATTAGAAATTATTATCAACAACTATATGCCAATAAACTGAGCAATCTGGATGAAATGGAGGCCTTCCTGGAAACCTATAAGCTGCCAAGACTGAAACAGGAAGAAATGGACAACCTGAATAGGCCAATACCCAGTGACAAGATTGAAGCAGTGATCCAAAACCTCCCCAAAAACAAGAGTCCAGGGCCTGATGGATTCCCTGGGGAATTCTACCAACCATTCAAAGAAGAAATAATACCTATTCTACTGAAGCTGTTTCAAAAAATAGAAACAGAAGGAAAACTTCCAAACTCATACTATGAGGCCAGCATTACCTTAATCCCCAAACCAGGCAAAGACCCCATCAAAAAGGAGAATTTCAGACCGATATCCCTGATGAATATGGATTCCAAAATCCTCAACAAAATCCTAGCTAATAGGATTCAACAATACATTAAAAGGATCATCCACCACGACCAAGTGGGATTTATCCCCGGGATGCAAGGGTGGTTCAACATTTGCAAATCAATCAATGTGATAGAACACATTAATAAGAGGAGGGAGAAGAACCATATGGTCCTCTCAATTGATGCAGAAAAAGCATTTGACAAAATACAACATCCTTTCCTGATTAAAACTCTCCAGAGTATAGGGATAGAGGGAACATTCCTCAAGCTCATAAAATCCATCTATGAAAAACCCACAGTGAATATCATCCTCAATGGGGAAAAGCTGAGAGCCTTTCCCTTAAGATCAGGAAAATGTCAAGGGTGCCCACTCTCACCACTGTTGTTCAACATAGTACTAGAAATCCTAGCAACAGCAATCAGACCACAAAAAGAAATAAAAGGTATTCAAATTGGCAAAGAAGAAGTCAAGCTCTCTCTTTTGGCAGACGACATGATACTTTATGTGGAAAACCCAAAAGCCTCCACCCCCAAATTACTAGAACTCATCCAGCAATTCAGTAATGTGGCAGGATACAAAATCAAGGCACAGAAATCAGTTGCTTTCTTATACACTAACAATGCAACTGTAGAAAGAGAAATTAAAGAAACGATTCCATTTACAATAGCACCAAAAACCATAAGATGCCTCGTAATAAACCTAACCAAAGAGGTAAAGGATCTATACTCTAGGAACTACAAAACACTCATGAAAGAAATTGAAGAAGATACAAAAAGATGGGAAAATATTCCATGCTCATGGATCGGAAGAATAAACATTGTTAAAATGTCTATGCTACCCAGAGCAATCTATACCTTCAATGCCATCCCGATCAAAATTCCAATGACATTTTTCAAAGTGCTGGAACAAACAATCCTAAAATTTGTATGGAATCAGAAAAGACCCCGAATCCCCAAGGAAATGTTGAAAAAGAAAAACAAAGCTGGGGGCATCACGTTGCCTGATTTCAAGCTACATTACAAAGCTGTGATCACCAAGACAGCATGGTACTGGCACAAAAACAGACATACAGACCAATGGAACAGAATAGAGAACCCAGATATGGACCCTCAAACTCTATGGTCAAATAATCTTTGACAAAGCAGGAAAAAACATGCAATGGAAAAAAGACAGTCTCTTCAATAAATGGTGCTGGGAAAATTGGACAGCCACATGCAGAAGAATGAAACTCAACCATTCTCTAACACCATTCACAAAGATAAACTCAAAGTGGATGAAAGACCTCAGTGTGAGACAGGAGTCCATCAAAATCCTAGAGGAGAACATAAGCGGTGACCTCTTTGACATCGGCCACAGCAACTTCTTTCAAGATACATCTTCAAAAGCTAGTGAAACAAAAGCAAAAATGAACTTTTGGGACTTCATCAAGATAAAAAGCTTCTGCACAGCAAAGGAAACAGTCAACAAAACAAAGAGGCAACCCACAGAATGGGAGAAGATATTTGCAAATGACACTACAGATAAAGGGCTGGTATCCAAAATCTATAAAGAACTTCTCAAACTCAACACCCAAAAAACAAATAATCAAGTCAAAAAGTGGGCAGAAGAGATGAACAGACACTTCTCTGAAGAAGACATACAAATGGCTAACAGACACATGAAAAAATGTTCATCATCATTAGCCATCAGGGAAATCCAAATCAAAACCACACTGAGATACCACCTTACACCAGTTAGAATGGCCAAAATGGACAGGGAAAGAAACAACAAATGTTGGAGAGGTTGTGGAGAAAGGGGAACCCTCTTACACTGTTGGTGGGAATGCAAGTTGGTACAGCCACTTTGGAAAACAGTGTGGAGGTTCCTCAAAAATTTAAAAATAGAGCTACCCTATGACCCAGCAATTGCACTACTGGGTATTTACCCGAAAGACACAGATGTAGTGAAAAGAAGGGCCATATGCACCCCAATGTTCATAGCAGCAATGTCCGCAATAGCCAAACTGTGGAAAGAGCCGAGATGCCCTTCAACAGATGAATGGATAAAGAAGATGTGGTCTATATATACAATGGAATATTACTCAGCCATCAGAAAAGATGAATACCCAACTTTTACATCAACATGGATGGGACTGGAGGAGATTATGCTAAGTGAAATAAGTCAAGCAGAGAAAGTCAATTATCATATGGTTTCACTTATTTGTGGAACATAAGGAATAGCATGGAGGACATTAGGAGAAGGAAGGGAAAAATGGGGGGGGGGAATTGGAGGGAGAGATGAACCATGAGAGACTATGGACCTGAGAAACAAACAGGGTTTTAGAGGGGAGGGGGGAGGGGGGATTGGTTAGCCCAGTGATGGGTATTAAGGAGGGCATGTGCTGCATGGAGCACTGGGTGTTATACGAAAACAATGGATCGTGGATCACTACATCAAAAACTAATGATGTGTTGTATGGTGACTAACATAACATAATAAAATTAAAAAAAAAAAGTTGACTTCTGAACAAAAACTATGGAGGCAGAGGCAAGAGAATAATATATCCAAAGTGCTTGAAGAAAAAACTGCCCACCAAGAAACCTGTCCAGCCAAGCTATCTTTCTAAAATGCAGGTGACTTTTCAAGATGAACAAAAAGCAAAAGAATTTGTTGTTATTAGACCTGATTGACAAGAACTACTAAAGAAAGTTCTATAGGGTGAAAGCAAATAACCCCAGATAATAATTTAAATACACACACACACACACACATTAGTAAAAGTAATTATGTAATTATAAAAAATAGTATACATTTTCTCATAACTGATTTTAAAAGCAATTGTATAAAATAGTATGTATATAATATTGGGTCTTTGACATGGAGAAATGTAATAATATCATGTGTAATATATGCATCAATAACAGCAACCCTAACCCTGAGTGTGACCCTAACCCTAACTTTAAATTACTTTAAATGTATATGGATTAAGCACAGAGTGGCAGAATGAATTAAAAACAGGATCTTACAATCTAAAAAAGTAAAACCCATAAAACCAGAGAGTTAAACAATGACTGTCAAGGATGGGAGGATAGGGGAAAAGGGGAGACGTTGGTCAAAGGGTACAAACTTTCAGTTATACAATGAGTAAGTTTATGGTGACTATAGTTAATAATACTGTATTGAATACTGGAAATCTGCTAACAAAGTAGATTTTAATTGTTCTTTGCCACACACACACACATAATGGTAACTGTGAGGTAACTTGATTGTGATAATTATTTCACAATATATGTATATTAAATCATCACATTGTACACTTTTTAAAAATCACATTGTACAAGCTAAATATTTACAATTTTTATTTGTCAGTCATATCTCAATAAAGCTCAGGGGGAAAAGAAGAAGAAATATAAAATATTAAATGTTCTATTAAACTATTAGAGAAATTGAGAGTATAAGTAAAAATCTTTCACAAAGTACATTTGAGACCTAGATGGCTTCGCCAATAATTTTTACTAGAAATTTAAATCCAGAGATGAGGGGAAAAAAGGACCACTTTACAACCTGTTTTATGAGGAGAAAATGATTGATATCAAAACCCAAAAAGACATAATGAAAAAGGAAATATCACTTAAGAAAATAAATGGAAGGGCACCTGGTGGCTCAGTCAGTTAAGTGTCTGCCTTCAGCTCAGGTCATGATCCCCTGGGATCGAGTCCCGCATAGGGCTCCCTGCTCAATGGGGAGCCTGATTCTCCCTCTGCCCACCGCCCCCCCACTCTCTCTCTCTCTCTCTCTCTCAAAAATAAATAAATAAAATTTTTTTAAAAAGAAAATAAATGGAAAATATCCTGACTCAAACATTAGCCAATCAAATCCAGTGACATATCAATCACAGCAACTCAAATTTATTCCAAAATTTGTAGGTTGGTTTAACATCTAGAAGTCACCATATTAACAGAATAGAGTAGAAAAAGCATATAATTATCTCCAAAGATGAAGAAAAATTGATTACATTTAACATATATTCATTAATTTTTAAATCTTATCAAGGTAGGAATAGAATGAAACTTTCATAACCTGAAAAAGGAAATATATAGAAACATATAGCAAGCATCATATTTAATGATGAAATATTGAACTCTTTCCCCTTTGAGATCAGGAATCAGTCAAAGGGACTCACTATCACCACTTCTATTTGGCATTTTATCAGAGATTCTAACCAGTGCAGCAAGGCAAGGAAAAGAAAAGGAATAAAAAAGAACTAAAACTGGAATTGAATTAATACAACATATATATATAAATCTACTGAGTTTCTACAGATAGTAACAAACTGAAAATAGTTTTTTTAAAGAAGCCACTATGCCAGCATCAATAAATATCAAATACTTACAAATAAAACTAAAGAAAACCTAAATAAATGAAGATATATATCATATTCATGGATTGTAAAATTCAATATTGTAAAACTGTAAATTCTTTCCTTTTTTAAAGATTTTATTTATTTATTTGAGAGAGAGAAAGAGAAAGCACAAGCAGGGGGGAGGGGTGGAGGGAGAGGGTGAAGCAGGCTCCCCACCGAGCAGGGATCCCAATGTGGGGCTCAATCCCTGAGATCATGAACTGAGCCGAAGGCAGACGCTTAACTGGCTGAGCCATCCAAGCGCCCCAAAATGTAAATTCTTTCTAATTCCTGTGTAGCTTCAAAGCAGTCCTAACCAAAATCCCAGCAGGTTTTTTGTGGAAATTAGCAAGCTGATTCAAGTATTTTTTTGGAAGAGCAAAAGGCCAGGAATAATGAAGACAATCTCGAAAAAGATGAACAGGGGCGCCTGGGTGGCTCAGTCGTTAAGCATCTGCCTTCCGCTCAGGTCATGATCCCAGGGTCCTGGGATCGAGCCCCACATCGGGCTCCCTGCTCTGCGCGAAGCCTGCTTCTCCCTCTCCCACTCCCCCTGCTTGTGTTCCCTCTCTCGCTGTGTCTCTCTGTCAAATAAATAAATAAAATCTTTAAAAAAAAAAAAAAGAAAAAGAAGAACAAAGTAGGAGAACTTGTTCTACCAGTTATCAGGAAGTTATAAAGCTACATTGCTTAAGACAACACAGTTCTGTGCAAGGTTATGTAATCAAATAGACCAACGAAGGGGAAGAGACTTCCAGAAACATAGATCAGATGCTCAATTTATTGTTTTAAAAGTTAACGACTCGGAATGGGGTGTGGGGAATTATTTTTAATAAATATAAATGAAGTTGTTGGTTATCCATGGTTTTCCATGAGGAAAATATTAAACTGATCCCTGCCTCCCACCATATATAAGAAAATCAGGTCAGGTGGAATTGTAGATCTAAATATGAAAGGTAAAACGATAAAGCTTCTGGAAGATCATATAAAGAGAATATGTAATCTCAGGGTCAAAAAAATCTCTTTTCAATAAGATACAAGAAAACCTAAACTTAAAGAGAAACACTGACATATTGGAATGCATGAAATACATGTTATATATGTGAATATATTTTTTATATATTATACATACTATATGAATGTTATTTATATTGTGTATAAAAATACATAGGTGGGATACATATTGGAATATATTAAGTTAAAATGTCTAGAATAAGAAATTCTAGACATCAAAGACACCCTTTAAAAAGTTGAAAGGCAAGCTACAGAATGGGAGAAGGTATTAGTGACATCTAACAGATAAAGGCTCACATCCAGAATAGGAAAAGTACTCCCACATTTCAATAAGAAAGACAGAAAACTCAAAAGAAACATGGGCAAGAAACTTGAACAAGGGCTTCACAAAAGAGAATATCCAGAAGATCTACAAACACATGAAAAATAATTGGTAATTATGGAAATGCAAATTCAAACCACAATGAGATAGATACTTTTACACATGCATGAAAATAGGTTAGAATTTAAAGTTCTGGCAAAATTAAGTGTTGGCATGATGTGGAATAATAGTAATTCTCGCATTCTGCTGGCAAAACTGTGAATGGACACAACTCTTGGAATCCAGTTTAGCATTATCCACTAAAGTCGAAGACAAGCATACTGTGTGACCCAGCAATTCCACTCCAAATTTGTTCCCAAATAGAAATGTATGCACATGTACGAAAGAGTTCACAGCAGCGCGTGAAGTGTTCAAGACAGGTGGGAAAATGTTCAGAGCTGCATTGTTCAAAATAGCTCCAAACTGGAAATGAGCCACATGTCCATGAACAAGAAAATGGAAATGTAAGCTAAAGGGCATTTACAAAGAAATACCACACAGCAAGAAAAATGAACAAGCAGCTATACAACAGCATGGTTGAATATCACAAACAATGCTAAATGGAAGATGCCAAACAAAAAGGAGACAAACCGCATGATTCCATTTATATTTTTTAAAAACCACAGAATGATGCAAACGTGTTCTAGGGATGTAAGCTTCATGCAGTGATAAAACTATTTTAAAAAGAGAGAGAGGAAGTAATTACCATAAAGTCAGGATAGTGGTCCTTTGGGAGGAGGACAGAGAAGGAAAGGATTAAGAAGGGCACAAAGGGATTTCTGATACTTAGAGTGTTCGATTTTCTGCCATGACTGGTGGCTCTCTGGGTATTTGCCTTGTGGTAACTCACTCCCGATATACATTTCTGTTTGGTACAATTTTCTGTATGTGTTCAAAATTCATGATGAAAAAATTATTTTAACTACTTCTGTTTCTTTGGCCCTGATATATTCATATTCACATGGACTCTTAACTCTTACACTCTTTAAAGTACAATGCTAGCAGGTGGCTGTTATCCTTTTCCAGATAAGGAAACCGAGTGTGGGCCAGGGCACGGGGGAGAGGGCCATGACCATGCTCAGGGGTAGAGCAGCAACAGAACATTCAGTCACATCTGATCTTTTGCTTTACACAATTAATTTGTTGGGGGGAGAAGAGAGGTGCAAATCACGTTTTTGTAAATTGATTTCATTTCATTTAAAATGCACTGGAGAGCCTGCCACTTCAGGAAACCCCAGAGTGTATTCATTTATTAATTGATTCAGCAAATGTTTATCAAGTGCCTATCTTATTCACAGAACTGTGAACCCCACTGAAACCTCAAAGGCTTGCCTTTTAATTTTCTTAATGGTGTCTTTTGATGTATAGAATTTTTTCATTTTTTAAAAGAGATTTTATTTATTTATTTGAGAAAAAGAGAGAGAGAGTGCGAGTGAGCACAAGCAGGGGTGAAGGAGGCTAGAGAGAGAAGCAGGCTTCCCGCTGAGCAGGGAGCCCGACGCGGGGCTTGATTCTAGGACCCTGGGATCATGACCTGAGCTGAAGGCAGACGCTTAACTGACTGAGCCACCCAGGTGCTCCTAGAATTTCTTCATTTTAATTTAATATATTGCAACATGTATCCCACATAAATGTATATTTTACATATGTAAAATGTATTCCATATGTATTTAATGCCTTCCAGTATGTCAGTGTTTTAAGGTTAGGTTTACTTTATTATTTAAATTTTCTCATAAAAATACTTTTTTTTCAGTGGCACCTAGGTGGCTCAGTTGGTTGAGCATCAGACTCTTGGTTTTGGCTCAGGTCATGATCTCAGGGTGGTGAGATGGAGCCCTGTGTCAGGCTCGGTGCTCATCAGGGAGTCTGCATGAGATTCAGTCCCTCTCGCTCTGCCCTTGCCCCCTCTCATGTGCTCTTCTCTCTCTGTCTCAAATAAATAAATCTTGAAAAAAAAATATTTTTTCATAAACAAACACTGCTTTAATTTATTAGTTATACAAGTCTATATTTTCAGATATTGATACATTTTAACTTTTTACTGTTTATTTTTCCTTATTCCAACAGTAGCACATGTTCTGCAAAACTGTAGAGCATTTAGATAATAGGGGGAAACAAAAAGAAGAAAGGAAAACCACCTGTATCCTACCCACCCAGAGATAACCATTGTGAACATTTTGGTCTATGTCTCTCTGATAGTTCTTTTCTATGCATGTATATATTTTTCTAACCAAAATGGAATCATTTTAAGTTTCTTTTTAACTTTAATTTTTTTTTATTTTAAACATCTAATTGAAATTTATCCAGGAAAACAGAGACAAGTATCTCAAATACGTGAGCCATCCCACTCCTGATTTGGGTGGGAGGACTACAGATGTCAGGCACAGATTAGGGACGCATCACATGCACATGCCGGGGTGACTGGGTATCCCTTTCCTAGGACACTGTCTCAGGAGTGACCTCATTGTGCACCCACCCCCAGATGACTTCCATCATCACCGTCAGCTGAGCACAGCACTGGGTCTGTGCAGAGACTCAAGTCCCCACTACTGGAGAGACCCAAAGAACTACACACAGTTACAAGACAACTGCCAGTAAGAATATACAGACAGCTCTCTCCAGATCACCTTTGAGATTTCACCAAAATTCTCCTCCAGCCTTTGGGTAACATGGTTCTCTGTTGATTCAAGTCTCACTACCAGAATTTCAGCACATTCTGCTTATAATCCTATGGATATATTCTATCGTATGAAAGCCTACACTACCAACCCAGGTTGCTGGCAGGACCTCAATACTTTTCAAAGAATAGAAAATTTGGTAAGTTGCACCTACCAGAAAGAGATGATGTCTGGCCAGAACACTGCTGTCTGGAGTAGAGCTGTCCTTGTCCTCTCCAAAGGCAAGGCACTGGTGGGGGAAAGCAAATACAGGGCATGAGGGAGAGAAGGGGCCCGATGACAAATGACTCCCCAAGATAGTGAGGTCTTGATCAATGATCAATATCAATGATCCAGAACCAAGCCAACACCATCAGAGAGTAAGCTTGAGTTACCAGGACAAAAAGGAGGAGCCAGGAGAAAGACAGATTTCAAGAACTTGATCTAACATCTGAAATCCAGAAATTACCACTGGGGGAGAGAGGTAGTCATCAAGGTGATCTTCATAACCCTTTTCAGGAGAAATACGGCATGTTAAGACCCAAGAACAAGTGACCTGATAACCTTGGGATGAGGTGATCATGTCCCCAGTGGGTTATGTATGAATACCTCCTTTGCCATAATACAAGCTATTTTTATCTTTTCTTAGGGTACCAAGAACAACCTAGGAAAAGTTGGTTTTTATGGAACACAATTCTTGTAGCAAAGACACAGTCACTGATTTGGTCAGATGCCAAACGAATTTCAAGCAAGAATTAAAATCATCTTAGCCAGTGAACAATTACTTCTTCACCAATTTGTTTATAGTTTATAAACCCCTTTTAAAGAAAGCATCTCAAAAAATGTACTGGAAATAGTCAGAAGGACCCAACTAAAGTCCTACTTTTAGGTTGGTAATTAGACCCAGTTTGATGACTCTTTTATTCTTTTTGGATACCCAGCATCTGAATCTTTTTTTAGTGTTAGGAGAAATTTCACCAGAGAAAGAATCGGCATCTCCTCAAGACCCTGGGCTTCGAAACTTTGGGAGACCCTCTTTTTAAAGGATAAATGCTTTCGGTAATAAGATAGTTGTATTGTGTCAGCAGCAAATACAAACATGCATTTATATATGGGGATATGTGGAAATGTAGGTGCGGCCTGATACTGGATAGTCAAAGAATGGGGTAGTGAAGGAAACCTGTTTGTTGGCTTGTTTTGCTGCTTAGCAAAGGAACCATCCTCAGCTATGGACTGAATGTTTTTGTCTCCCACAGATTCATATATCAAAGCCTTAACCCCCCAGTGTGATGGTGTTTGGAAGTGGGGTCTTTGGAGATAATTAGGTCATGAAGGTAGAGCCCCATGAATGGAATTAGTGCCCTTTCAAGAAGAGACGCAAGAGAGATGATCTCTCTCTCCACCATATGTACACACAGCAAGAAGGGGGACATCTACGAACCAGCAAGAGAGTCCTCGCCAGGAACTGAGTCTGCCAGGATTTTGATCTCAAACTTCCCAGCCTCCAGTACTGTGAGAAAATAAATTTCTGTTGTTTAAGCCACCCAGTCTATGGTATGTTTGTTATAGCAACTTGGACTGACTAAGACACCCTCCTGAGAGTGACAAATCACTGCCTTATGAGTTTTAGCAGAGACAGAGCCCACCCACTACTTAGAAGCAGTTAAGAACCAGGATCCTGCTTCCCAGCTTCTCTCATAGTTAGCAAGTGCACATGACCCAGCATCTGCAGACCAAGATGTACAGATAGGGGCTGGAGGAACAGTCCCAGTTTCTGCAGCAGAACTCTGGAAGTGGTGTCCAGAGATTTAGCCATGTAAACAATTCTGTGACCCTTTTATACTTTTGTGAGATACCCAGTATCCTTGTCACAAGCTCTCTTTCTGAGTAAATTAGTTGGAGTTGGTTCCTGAGCTTTCCAACTAAGAAGCCAGATTGCTAGACTATGAAAATAGTAACATGCTATGCAGTAATGAGAACGACACTGTCTTCTAAGATGCTTCATTTAACTTCAATGAATAACCAAGAATTTCTTTGTGAAATCTGTACTTTCTAAAGACCTAGGTATGAATTTGTCTTATCACCTATACAAAATATGATATATAAGTTAGATGGCATCGATTGGCAGCAAAATTGTCACAAAATTTAAAAATACAAACAAGACTTTTGAAAATAGCCCCATTAAGTTGGCGCTCTCCTCTTCTCACTGAAATCTCTCAGAAACAGCAAGAAAATCAAACATTACCTTGATTAGAACTAGGATTTAGCTAAAACACCAAATCAAAAAAATAAGTGAAGTATATGGAGGTACCTGAGTGGCTCAGCCGAGTGAGGATCCTACTCTTGATCTTGGCTCAGGTTATGATCTTGGGGTCGTGGGATCAAGCCCCGCATCAGGCTCCATGTCAGTGCGGAGTCTGCTTATCTCTCTTCCTCTGCTCCTCCCCCTGCTCACGCTCACTCTCTCCTCTCTCTCCCTATCTCTATCTCTAAAATAAATAAATTAATAAAATCTTCAAAAATTAGGTGAAGTATAAAGAAGCAATAAAATTTGAGCAAGAATGTGGGGGAAAACAGTGTTAGAGAAAGTGCCCATGGCTGCAGGTACCAGAGAGAGTTGATAAGGTACATGTACCCAAGGAAGAACTAAATTCCTTTATCATAAAACCAAAATCCTTTCTGATGAAGAAAAAAAAAAAAGTATCACCTTCTCTGTACTCAGTTTGGGTCTGAAAAACAGTGAGCTGAGCTCCATAAGTAATCCCAGACAGAGGGAAAAGATATTTGCTACAAGCCACCAGGCCATGTGGCCAGGTTAAAAAGAGAGACTTCATTCTGTGACCAGACCTACAGGTGACTGCACTGTCAGGTGGGAACAAGTGGACACTGAAAGATGCACACATGTTAACTACAGCCAGCCCTAGGCTCAACCTTGTCCTCCATTGAACCTGAAATAAACAACTCATCCATGAAAAATTCCTTATGCAGAGATGAGTAATCAAAAATAATTGAGTATCAGATGTTTATAAAGATATCACAATAAATGAAAAATGAGAAATCTCACAGAAAAATTAATAGCAGATGAGTATCACTCACCAGAAAACATATCGCTTCTGAGCAGAACACAAATACTGAATTTTACATCATAAAGTATGAAGATTTAATGAAGTCACTGCCAATATAAAACAAGACAACAAAGTAGATACGTGAGCTCAACAAAGATATAGCTAGAGAAAGAAGACAAACCATGATGAGCTGGCAGAAACCAGAAAAGATCAGAAACAGCACAAAAGACTTTAGATGGAGTCCATCTATCATTTATCTGGACCCTCTTCCGCGCAAATTCTCAAATGTCCACTAAAACCATGGTTCCAAACTTGCCCACGCACCTTATATATATTTCCTTCCCTGTGAATTGCTTCTGTATACATGCACTGTGGCTACCAAACTGACCTAGTTCCACAGGATTTGTCTTCTATTTGAGTTCTTTTATGTTGAAAAAACTGTGAGATGGGGCACCTGGGTGGCTCAGTCGTTAAGCGGCTGCCTTCAGCTCAGGTCATGATCCCAGGGTCCTGGGATGGAGCCCCGCATCGGGCTCCCTGCTCCACGGGAAGTCTGCTTCTCCCTCTCCCACTCCCCCTGCTTGTGTTCCCTATCTCACTGTGTCTCTCTCTGACAAACAAATAAATAAAATCTTTACAAAAAAAAAAAGAAAGAAAAAACTGTGAGAGGTTTTTCGCCCTCATTATTTCTACATGGCTTCTCACAATTTTCATTTCTCTGGTGACTGTTTAAATTCTTATGCAATCCTTGAATATGTTAGGTATGTGAGTGAGAAAATGAGAATGCACAAAACTCTTCTCCTCGATCTCATGGTCTTCCCTGGCTCTCTCATAAGTTGAAGCTTTCTTCTGGATGATCGCCACTTCCTTCACATGTGTCTCCTGGTTTGCTTTGTGTTTCTTCAACTGATCCCTATGATGCCGGACCTCTCCACATGGGAAACAAAGCTCATCCTGGTCACTCTTTGTAGCTTTACTCCATGGGATGGTTTTTCATCATAAATGTCCTGTGTTGGGTCTCAAAGAGATACCTGTACACTCCTGTTCACAGCAGCATTATTCACAATAGCCAAAAGGCAAAACAACATAAGAGTCCATCAAACGATGAATGGATAAGCAAAGTGTGGTCTCTACAGACAATGTTACTCGACCTTTAAAAGGAAGGAAATTCTGACACATGCTGCACCATGGATGAGCCTGAAGGACTCTGTGCTCAGTGAAATAAGTCAGCCACAAAAGGACAAACCCTGTATGATTCCACTTATATAAGGTATCTAGAGTGGTCAAATTCATGGGGACAGAAAGAATGGTGGTTGCCAGAGGCTGGAGAAGGGGAAGAGCAGTTAGTATTTAATCAGGACAGAGTTTCAGTTGGGAAGATGAGAACGTTCTGGAGGTGGATGTTCGTGATGGTTCCATAACAGTACGAATGTACTTAACACTTCTGAACTGTACACTTAAAAATGGCTAAAATGATAAAGTTTGTGTTACATGTATTTTACCACAAATAATTTTTTTGAATTTTTTTAAAAGATTTTATTTATGTATTTGACAGAGAGAGACACAGCGAGAGAGGGAACACAAGCAGGGGGAGTGGGAGAGGGAGAAGCAGGCTTCCTGCCAAGCAGGGAGCCCAATGCGGGGCTCGATCCCAGGACCCTGGGATCATGACCTGAGCCGAAGGCAGACGCTTAATGACTGAGCCACCTAGGCACCCCAATTTTTTTTGAATTTTTTAAATGCCCCAGGTGGAAACTGATTTTTCTCACGCAAGCAAGGTTCCCAAATCCGGATAGTTACCTTGAAAAAAACTTTTTTTGACCCTTCATGATTTATCCCTTTGACCCAACTGGGACTTCTCCCTCAGCCTGATGACCAGCTCTCGATCGAGGAAGGCTGTCCCCAGGTCAAAGGGTGGCAGTGGCTGGATTCAACCTGGGTTCGAGTCCCCACAACCCCTGCATTGTGTTGTCCCTCCCATGATGTATACTCAAATAGGCTCTCAAATGCTCAGAAACTTCTGGAAGCTCTGTCTAGGAACTGTGGGCGGGTTTTTCCTGAGCCTTGATGTCTCTTCCCTGGGCACAAAGGGTGCCAAGGACTTGCCCACTTCATTTCCTAAGCACTCTTTCCCCATAAACTGCCATCTCTTTTTTTTTTTCCAGACTGTGGATGTTTCTAACTTTTGCTATTATAATTGCCCCTACACGGAGCAAACTTGTAGCTACATCTTTACTCACTTAATTATTACTTTGGAATAAATTACTAGAACTGGAATTCTTGTTCAAAAGGTATGCGCATTTTAAAGGTTTTGATACATATTGCCAAATAGCCCTCCCAGAAATGTTCTACAAATGTGCACTCAAACCAGCAGGGTATGCAAATCCCAATTTCCCTACACACCCCCCAAAACCGGGTCTTATCTTTTTGTTTTCCTCATCTCTTGCCAATTGCTCTGGTTAGAAAAAAAAAAAAAAGTGTCTTATTGTCTTATTGTGTTTGCATTTGCATTTCTATGATCGCTGGTAATGTTGAGCACTTGTCATATATTTATTAGCACTTGTGGCCTCATCTTTTGTCCGCGCCCTTTGTCTGTTTTCTCATCGAGGCGCCCATCTTCTCCTTAATGATTTCTAAAAGCTCTAAGTGTACCTGCTTTCCTGAAGCAGGGCCCAACTGCGCTCGGCACCCTCTCTGGTTGCTATGCAGATGTGCCAGTGGCGCGACCAGTCTCCATGGCCACAGATGCCCGGGTCTCAGCGAGGAGCGGAGTGGGGAGAGCGCGTTGCCATGGCGATGCTACCCAAGCGGTGCCTGGCTCCCCTCCCACTCGCTGAGCGGCTTTCCTGGCCCAGGGGCCACCAGCCCAAGCAAAGGCTTTGCAGGCTGCAGGGAAGGAGGTATAGGGAGGCTCATGCCCCGAGAGAGCCAGGGACAAGTTTCCTGTCTGTACAGTGGTGCCCAGCCATGTGCCTGGCAGGCCTGGTCCCAGAGGGCTGGCCACCCAGACTCCAGGAGTCAGAAGTTTAGACTATTTCATCCCTAAATATGGAGATGTGTGATAAGACTCAAAGAATAAGCTGCGCATTGCAAAACTTACAAATCATGTCCCGTGGCCAGACCAGACTATCTGTAATGCACTAAATGAATATTTTATTTAAAATATTGGAATTTGGGCGCCTGGGTGGCTCAGTTGGTTAAGCGACTGCCTTCGGCTCAGGTCATGATCCTGGAGTCCCGGGATCGAGTCCCGCATCGGGCTCCCTGCTCGGCAGGGAGTCTGCTTCTCCCTCTCCCACTCCCCGTTTGTGTTCCCTCTCTCGCTGTGTCTTTCTCTGTCAAATAAATAAAATCTTAAAAAAAAAAATAAAATAAAATAAAATAAAATAAAATAAAATATTGGAATTATCTTGTTATGAGCACAATCGTGGCACATTATTTGTGAAGTGTGCTTAAAGTACTAATTTGTTAAAATAACCATTTAAAATATAGACTAATTTTTTAAACCATTGAGGCATGCCATCATGTTTTAACATGCCAAGATCCTAAAAGAAAAGAAAAGAAAAACACAAAAACTGGAAGTGACTCTCTCAGCCTTGGAGAGTGCCTGTTCTCCCATTTTATGAGCTGAATTATGTCCCCCCACGAAATTCATATGTTGAAGTCCTAACCCCTAGTACCTCAGAATTTAACTGTACTTAGAGATAGGACCTTTAAAGAGGTAATTAAGTTGAAATGAGGTCATTAGTGTGGGTGCTATCCAATGTGACTGGTGTCCTTATAAAAGGAAATTTGGACACAGACGTGCTCAAAGGAAAGACCATGTGGAGATACAGGGAGAAAGGTGGCCATCTACAAGCCAAAAGGAAAGGCCTCAAATGAACCGATCCTTCTGACGCTTTAATCTGGAACTTCTGGCCTCCAGAACAGTGAGGCAATACACGGCTGCTGTTGAAGGCACCCAGCCTGTGGTATTTTGTTATGGCAGCCAGAGGAAACTAATGTACCCCACATCATCCATTTCACTTCCTAAGCACCATGGGGAGCTGGCATCATGATCAAACCCATTTACAGATGTAGACACAGGGGTTCCAGGAGGTCAGGGGGTATGTGTAAGTTTTGCAATGCGCAGCTTATTCTTTGAGTCTTATCACACATCTCCATATTTAGGGATGAAATAGTCTAAACTTCTGACTCCTGGAGTCTGGGTGGCCAGCCCTCTGGGACCAGGCCTGCCAGGCACATGGCTGGGCACCACTGTACAGACAGGAAACTTGTCCCTGGCTCTCTCGGGGCATGAGCCTCCCTATACCTCCTTCCCTGCAGCCTGCAAAGCCTTTGCTTGGGCTGGTGGCCCCTGGGCCAGGAAAGCCGCTCAGCGAGTGGGAGGGGAGCCACCCAGGCGCCCAAATTCCAATATTTTAAATAAAATATTCATTGTGTATGAATACATATGTGTAGAGGGATTGGAGTCGGGATTCGAATCTGGGTCAGCTCTTCTTTGGCAACTGTGTTTTCCCCACTGCATACACTTTCTGAAAAAGACTCTGACACTTTTCCTAGGAGGTGGGAAGGCTGCACTGTCCCCTTGCTTATAGTTGGGGAAAGTGAGACAGGGGTTGACATCCTCTGTAAGTTCAACACTGCTCCACCTCTTGAGAGCAGCTGGAAGGAAAGACTCCCTTCTCCTCAAACACCCCCAGCTCTGGGCAGTCCCTTATAGGCCTGGATGAGGGCTACTTGTACCTTTTGCATTCGTGTATTCATTCATTCCATTATCTGACTCATTTATTGAGCACCTACTAACATAGTAGCACTGGTCTAGGGAGACAGCAGTGAATGAGAAAGACAAATCTCTGCCCTCAAAGAGCTCACATTCTAGAGGAGACAGAATATACGCATGTAATCTCGTAAAAGAAGATCATTTTAGGGAGTTGTAATGCTAGAATAACACAAACGATGGGATACAGAGGGGCTGCGGCAGGAGGTGACTTGAGATAGGGTGGTCGGAGAAGGTGACATGTGAGCTGGGACCCTAATGATCTGGAGCAGCCAACCATGTGAAAGGTTGGAGGAGGCATGGTCCCGGTGGAAAGGACAGTAAGAGACATCCCCAAGGCTAGACTGAGCGTGGGAGGTCCAAGGCACAGGAAGGAGGGCCTGGGAGATGAGGAAGGGAGAATGGGAGATGAGGGTGGAGCCATCTCAGGTCCCAGGAGCAATGAGGACCTCATCTTATCCCACCCTCAGGAGAACATGCTGGGAAGAATCCTGCCCCCGGGCCCTTCCCCTGCTAGCGCTGTCCACCTCTGGATCGCCCCCTGGGAGGCAGCAAAAGACATGAGGAAGGACATGAATTTTGGAGACAGAACTAGATTGGAATCTCAGCTTTGAACCATCAAGTTATGTGGCCTTGAGCACATGACTGTGTAGGAGACACTGTCCTGTGCAGCCCAGATCCCCACTTCTGGACCAAGGCACTCATCCCCCCAGAGGCTTGAGGTGTTGAAGGTGGATGACTGGTGGCCGGGTCCCTAGGAATTATCCTTGGATGGTGGCAGTTGCTTTGCCCAAGATCATGCGCCTCCCAGAAAGGAGGGGGAAATGAGGGTGGGCATCCCACATCCAGGAACTAGCTGATGAGGGGTCCGAAATCCTGGCTTCTAATCAGGAGAGAAGGATCACTCTGCAGGGTCATCCCCAGTTGGCCCTGGCTGTGACTGCATGGCAGCCACATCACAGCCCACCTGCTTACACTGACCAGCCTCGCTTGCCTCACTCCCCATGGTGTTGGTCCCGCATTCACTCCCTGATAAACCTCCCACATCTCATAGTTCATTTCCCAGGAAACCTGACCTGAGACACACTCCATCTCTGAGATACAGTTCCTCAGATGTACAGCGGCCATACAGTCATAAAGGTGAGGAGACGAGGCATGCAAATCTTCTTTACATGGTAAGAACATGGTAAGTCTTCAATAAATGTTGTTTTTCCCCTTTTCTGACCCTTACACGTATATAGAAATATCCCATGGGGCTCAAGCCAAAGTCTCACATGCAATATGTGCTCAGTGTGTTCTGGATTGAGTCAATACACAACACATGACCAATGCAGCACTCATCACACCAGAAGATGAGGAAGAAACTGTTCGCTGTCCCCCCAATATCCACTCTCACCTCTCTCTCATGGAAATAGAACTCTAGACTTTTAGCTGGATACTGGGTTTCCCAGAATAAATATTACACTTCCCAGCATCCCCTGCAGCTAGCTGTGGTCATGTGCCTAAATGCTAGCCACTGAAGCATAAGCAGGAATGATGTGTGCAACTTTGAGTGTATTCTTAAAATGAAGGGTCATGCTTTCCTCTTCCCACTGACTGGAAAGCATATGTGATGGCTGGAGCTAGAGCAGCCACCTTGGACCACAGAATAGCAAAGCAAACATAAAGCTGTCATATGTCTCCTGAGCTGAATGCCCATTGTCTGTGCTCATCATGGCTTACTGCAGTGAGTCTCTTACCTCAAAGAACCTCACTATTTGCATATGTAAAATGAGAACAAAATTCTAAATGAAACCATATGTGATGAGTTTTACCTAATTTTGCCCAGGGAGGAAAAAAAAAATCCCTTAAACTGTAGGGTTTGGGGCTGTTAGAAATTCTTAATTCTAAATTAACTCTTCTTAATTAACTCATTGCGTTTCTATTTGCTTTGGGGTGTGGTCTTCCTTTCCTTGGAGTATTAGAGACCTAGTAGGACCAAGGAAAAGCCCAACAGGTAAAGAAACAGATCTGTCCCTCTCAAAGAGAACAGTGAATTCATGTAAATTTAGTGTGAGCCTGGCAGGACTCCAGCAAGGCAGGCCAGAGACCCCAGGGCAGTCACCATGCTTGTTACTCTGTGATGGCCTGAAATGCCCTCAGAACTTCAGGCTCAGTGGGAAGGAGGTCTGGTCCAGTGCAGGTGATGCAGGAGTTGTGTAGCCTCTGGGCATTGAAGAGGAGGAAGGGCTTTCCTGGAAAGCAGAATGTCCTGGTCAGTGATATAGAAATGAGCATGAGAATGGCAGGGTGGGATAGGATGGACACTGGCCTGGATGGAGGAAAGGGTCTTTGGGAAATTTGGGAAGAGGACAAATCCATAGGTTTGAGAGGACAATCAGTGAATGCATTGAGTTAGCCTGAATAGATGTGGCTACCAGTGAATCTAAGGACTGGCTTGCCTGTGGCCTGGACACCAGCCTGTCCAGCCCAGCCACCTCCCAGCTGCCCCCCTGCCCCCATGCAGCCTTTGGGAATCAAGGGACCTTTCACAAGAGCTCAATTCTGCTCTATGCACCCTAGGGGTACTATACAAAGTAGGCCATGTTCAAAATTTTCACAAGAATATTTTGGCATAAGAATTGAATAAATAGAGCAGAAACCCAGTATGAATACCAGTCATGCATATATCAGAATCTTGAGGGAAACCAAGGTAAAGGATACCCTGGGCAGTTGCAAAAACCTCTGACCTTTGGGACTTCCACATATGGAAAGAGGGTAGAAGTACTTTCCCTGTTCCTCCCACCAAGGACTGCTCAAAGTCATGGACATTATATATAAACTTTGAAAAGTGGAGAGAATAAAGCAGACCCACTGGGAACCTCAGGGCCCAAGGAATGAAACGGTGGTGAGTTCTCTGAGTCTTCTTTACTCCTCACATATCCCAGCCTGGATGCTGGGGTAGTTGGTAAACTAGAAACACCAATAGGGTCAGAAAAAATTCCCAAGAGAAGCCTGCTCCCTCCAGTCCAACAACCAGAAAAGAAGAAACCCAGAAAAGTTATAGGCAATAGCTGTACTGCACCACCAAACAACACAGAAAAAAAAAAATGAGGTCTCACCTCCACTCTGGCCAGGAGAAGCCACATTTCCACCCTCACCTAGCTGTAATGAGGTGAGCCCTCTCCTCACTGTGGGGGAGGGGGCATCAGAAGGTAACTGGGAGCTGGGACTCTTGCCACAGCCTAGCAAGCACAAGGCACCCACCCTGAAATGTCAGTGGAGGCCATGACGGGATGGTAACAAGTTGTTCCTCCTAGCAAGGGCTGCACTAGCAGAGGAAAGCCCAGACCTGCCAGCTGGAATAAGAACCTCCCCTTCCCCTAGTATCAAAGGAAGCCTAGTGGGGCACTGGACTTCCACCCTCACCTGGCAATAATGAGGTAACATCCCACCATCCCCACCAGAACAGCATCAGAGGAGATGTTTTAAATAAAGCTCAGAATCTCATAGCATATGTACCCAAATGTTCGGGTTTCAGTAGCAAGTCACTCTTCATACCAAGGTCCAGGAAAATCTCAACCTGGATGAGAAAAAACAACCAAAAGAAACCAATCGGAGGATATGGATGTTAGAATTATCTGACAAAAATTTTAAAGCAGCAATATGAAAATGCTTCAGCAATGAACACGATTGGAACAAGTGAGAAAATAGAAAGTCTCAGCAAAGGAATAAAAGCTGTAAAGAAGACTTATTTCATAACTGGGTGATGGGCATTAATTAAGGAGGGCACTTGATGTAATGAACACTGGGTGTTATATGCAATTGATGAATCACTAAATTCTACCTCTGAAACTAATAATTTTTTAAAAAGCTATAAAGAAGAACCAAATGGAAATTTTAGAACTGAAAATACAATAACCATATTTAAAACTCAATGTATGGGCTTAACAGGACAGAGGGAACAGAGGAAAGAATCAGTAAACTTAAAGATAAAATAATAGAAATTACTCAATCTGAACAACAGAGAAAAAAATAGACTTAAAAAATGAACAGTAACTCAAGGACCTAAGAAAGGGACTATAACAGAGGAATCTAGTGTTTGTGTGATCTGAATCCCAGGAGAAAAAAAAAAAATCAAGGCAGGACTGAAAAAGCTATCAAAGAAACAATGGTTTAAAAATTCCCAAATTTAGTAAAAGACATAAACCTACAGATTCAGGAAGCTGCGAAAACCCCAAACAGGATAAACCAAAAGAAATCTATGCCAAGACATAGCATATTAAAACTTTTGAGAACGAAAGACAAAGAAAAAAATCTTGAAAGTGGTGAAAGAGAAATGACATCTTACATGTAAGGGGAAAACAAATTTGAATGTCAGCAGATTTCTTATCAGAAACCATGGAGACAAGCAGAAAATGGCACAACATTTTTCAAGTGCTGAAAGCAATGTCACCCCGGAATCTTATATCTAATGAAAATATCCTTCAGGAATGAAGAAGAAATCAAGACATTCTCAGAAGAAAGAAAACTAAGAGAATTTGTCACCATCAGATTTATCCTAAAGGAATTATTAAAGGAAGTTCTCTAAACAAAAAAGGAAAAAATAATAGAAGAAGGACTCTTGCAACATCAGTTAGGAAGAAAGAGCATAGTAATCAAAAATATGAAGAAATACAATAGACTTTATCTCCTCTTTAGTTTTCTAAGTTGTGTTTGGCAATTGAAACAAAAATCAACACTATCTGATGTGATTCTCAATATATGCCAAGAAAAAATGTAAGACAGTTATATCAGAAGTTGAAAGACTAAAGGGATGTAATGAGATTTAAGTCTCTGCACTCTGGCTGATAAAATGGCCACATCAGTGAACTGATAAATTATGTATGCTTCGTATAATACCTGGAATATGCCAAAAAGTCTATATAAGCAGATACACTGAAAAGCACTACACATAAGTCAAAATGGAATTTTTTAAAGTTTCAAGTAACCCATGGGAAGGCAGAAAAAGGAAAGCAGAAATTAATAAACAAAAGACAAAAAATAAAATGACAGACTTAAACTCTAACATATAAATAATAATATTAAATATAAAAGGTCTAACACATCAATTAAAAGACAGAGATTGGTATAGTGAACAAAACAACAGCAACAACAAGAGCCAAAACTGCATGCTGTCTACAAGAAATTCACTTCTGATTTAATGATATAGGTAGGTTGAAAGTAAAAGTGTAGCAAAGATAGTGAAAATACCAAATGCTGGAGAGGGTGTGGAACAAGAAGAACTTTCACCGGTTGCTGGTGAGAATGTGAAACAGTACAGCAGCTCTGGAAAACATTTTGGCAGTTTTTTATAAAACTAAATGTACATTTACTGTACGACCCAGCAATCGTACTCCTGAGTATTCATCCCAGAGAAAAGACATCTTATGTACACCCAAAAAGTTGTACATAATTGACCCTAGGAGCTTTATTTATAATTGCCGAAAATTAGAAAGAATCCAGATGTCCTACGACAGGTGAATGTTTAAGCAATCTGTGCCATACCTGCACCAGCAGGAAAAAAGAACAAACTATTGGGGCGCCTGGGTGTCTCAGATGGTTAAGCATCTGCCTTCGGCTCAGGTCATGATCCCAGGGTCCTGAGAAGCCTGCTTCTCCCTCTGCCTCTCTCTCTCTCTCTGTCTCTCATGAATAAATAAATGAAAAAAAAAAAGGAACAAACTATTAATACCTGTAACAACTTGGGTAGATTGCAAAGGCATTATGCTGGGTGGGAAAAGCCAATCTCAAAAGTTCACATACTATGCAATCCCTTTTATATAAAATTTGTGAAATGACAAAACTGTAGAGATGGGGATTAAATTAGTGGTTGCCGGGGTTAGAAATGGTAGAGGGAGGGGTGGTCATGACAGTAAGGGGCAGCATGAGGGGGATCTTTATGGCCAGAGACAGTTCTGTATCTCAATCACAGTGACAGTTACACGAATCTACATATGAAAAAAGAATATGGAACTAGATACACACGTCATAGCAATGTCAATTTCTGGGTTTAGTATTATACTATAGTCATGTAAGATGTTGCCTTGGGGAAGCTGGGTGAAGGGTACAAGGGATCTCTTTATATTATAGTTGCAACTTCCTTTAATTTTACGTTTATTTTGAAATAAAAAGTTAAGAAAAAGATTAGAATGCAAAATTACTTTCTTTACTTTGACTGCATCCATATGTATTCATAAAGATAATGAGGAGAGCCCAAAGATTTGTATTTAGGTTAAAAAAAAGTTAACAGTGAAGATATTTTCATGGTTTATTATTTTGTCAATCTGTAATGAAACACTATTAAATTGGAAAAAAATTGGTTCCATTTGGTACACAAGTAAATGAAAGCATATGTGTATTCACTTATTCATTCCATAAATACTGAGTACCAAAAAAGAAAAAAGTATCTGGCATCTTCAGCAATTTTCAGCAATTTCCCAACCTGAGATGCAACAGCAACCCCCTAATTCTCAGAAAGCTATCAGTACACAAGCGATCCCTAACTGTTGATCCTCCAGCCCTTCCAACGATTTTGTAAGCCCCTCACTCCCCATATTAAATCCTTTTTCTGCTTGGGCGGGAAAGGGGTACCTCATCCAAATCATCCAGGCATGATGTGTGTGAACATAGCCTGCACCAGGGTGGGAACGACTGGAAAGTACAAATCTGATGGTGCCAATCTCCTTTCACGGGACCATGTAGGCTCCTGTTTGCCCTTCATCCTTCTACTGGGAACTCGGGAACATCCTTCCCTGTCCAGCTTCATCTCCTGAACTCCCTGTGCCCCCTTCAGGGCAGTTCCAGGTTCTTTGCACTCCCTGCCTTGCTTCTGCTTTTTCTTCTGCTCAGAATGCTGTTCCCTATGCCTTTTCCACAGTCAACCAATCTGTCTCTGGTCAGATTCTGAAGAAGCATTTAAGTGCATGAGATGTATTAAGTGTTCCCAGGGAAGCACAGTAAGGGCGCAGGGAATGTGAAACAAAGCAGGTGAGGAAGCAAGCAAAGTACAGGGCCAGGCCTGGAGACACTGGAGTGTCTGCTATCCAGAGGCAAGGGAGCTGGGTTTTCCTACTACTGCACCCATTACCACTGGCTGAGGGCCTCCTTGGGCCCTTGCCATTCTCTGCACATAATGGAAGAGCAGCTCCAGGAGCTCAAGAGAAACCTTCCCAAGAAGGGTCCTAGGTGCAGCTTCTGGAAACAAAAGCACAAGGGAGCTGGGGAAGGGGTGCTCAGAGATGAGCATGGGATCCATGAGGATCTGAGCTATGTCCAAGATATTATCCCTGCTCATCCAGAGCAAGTGTCACCTCCTCTGCAAGCCCCCCAACCCAGGCAGGATGCTCAGCTCCACACAGCACAGGTATTCCTCCATATCCGAACCCACACTGGCCATCATAAGGCTGGATTGGACAGCAGACCCCAGGCCGGGCTCTCCCCAGAGATGGAGATGGGCAGCTTGGTGGTTTATTTAGAATGCTGGGAATACCCTCCTTGAAGGGAGAAGCCCAAAGAAGTGCCACAATATCAACTTTTATTCTAAGCAGCAGACTAGAGTTCACATCCAAAGATATCCATGAACATTGTACTCCTAGGCATCACCAACTTTAGACAAACATTTCCATGTATCTCTGCTGCATGTTACAGTTTTGATTACCAGACAGAGGTGGGCTGCCTGTGACAGACCTGAACACATCCTGGAAGTTGGTTCTATCTACGTCCCACTCAGGATGTTGCTAACTGAATAAAAGACAGGTCACCGGGAGATGCCACTGCAATCTTTCTGTCTTCCCCTGAGACTGTGAGCCCTTTGAGGTGGGGGCTTAGTCCAATTTCTCTGTACCACCAGAAACCAGCATTGAAGTTAGCCGAAGAAGTGGGGGTCAGAGACATTTTCTCTTAAGTGCATGAGTGAGTGCTATCTCCAGGGTCCGACTATTTTCAGAGGAGCAAAGCCAGAGGTGTGGCAAGTTCTCTCCAAAGCCTGATTGGACCCATGAAACAGCCTGAGACCCTCACCAGTGATGCTACAGCAAGAGCTATATAGGCAGAGAGGCAGCGGGCCCCTTCCCCGGAGGCTAGGAGGCCCTGGGTTCCCCTGCCACAATCTTTTCTTTCTAGAATATTCCCTGGGCCCCTTCCATGTGCCAGGTGCTAGGGACACACAGCAAATAAAATGGACATCCCTTGGTGGCCATGACACGATGCTGAGCTACTCCCTCTGCCTCAGTGTCCTCAGGGGTAAAGAGGAGATTATAATAGCTCTTATATCACAAGGTTGCTCCAAGGGTAACAGAGTTAAAACGCATCAAGGGCTTGAACAGTGCTCAGCACATAGGAAGTGCTACATAAAAGTGCTTTGAGTTTTATTATTATTATTTATTAATATTTTTATTTTATCAATAACTTATTCAATAGGGTCATCTTAGAGAGGGAGAAGCACTGCAGGTAGGACAAAGCAGGGGTGGGATGTTGGGAGGGGAGTTGCCTTAGATGGGCAGGCCTAGCCAAAGCCATTGCAGCTGAGTTACCCTGAATGATGGGGTAAGTTCCACAGAGCCCTAGAGGAAGCATGTGCCAGGCAAAGGGAAGGGCTGTGCAAAGGCCCTGAGGAAGAATCGGTCTACCCTGTTGGCCAGCGTGGCTGGAGCATGGGGAAAGAGTGCACTGGAGAGGAGGTTGGGGGTCCCCAGAAGAAGCCAGGTCTAATGGGGCATTGAGAACCAGGGGGAGGCATTGAGAGCTGTTCCCTCTCCTGGCCCCCCAGGATGGCCAGCCCTTTGCCCCAAAGCTGCAAATGAATGCCCTTTACCTCTGGCTTCTGGGGAAGGAAAGCGCATCCCTGGAGGAGCAGACGGGAGTGTCCACCGGTCCGCTACAGGATGGGTTTGTCCTCACCAGACATGCTCAATGCCAGGCCTCAGGCTGTGGAGCCCAGACCCACCGGATGGTGCATCCAGCTTTCATGCCAATCTTGTCCTTGCACCCCATCCATCAGAGGCCCACACAAGGCTCCCTGGGGGGGCAGGGGTGCGGTGTGTGGGAGCAGCGAGTGTGCCAGCCCCAAGAAGAAGGTGGGGGTGGAGGGCTGACCAAGAGAGAGCTCTACAGTGATAAGGGATGAGCTGGTGGAGGCAGCCCTTCGGGGGGCCTGAGGTGGGCCAGGAACGAGGCTCCGCTCTGAGGCGAGTCTAGAGACCCTCCCCCTCCAAGCACTGCTCTTCCTTCACAGAGACACATCTTGTCTTTGAGACCACCCGCTGCCTGGAGTCCCTCCGTTGCTAGGTGATGGGAACTGTGGGGAGGGGAAGATGGGGAGCAGGGCAGGGTCTGGTTGGCCCCATAGTAGGGGGCCCTGACTCTCCAGACCCTGGTGGAATGCACAAACCCCCTCCTCACAGCGCTGCAGGCACTTGGGGACACACCCACCCCACGGCAGACAGGCTCAGACGATCGCAGACACACCCCCACAGATGCACCCGGCAGCCCCCCTGCAGAATCACACCCACACCCATCAAACTGAACCAAAACAATCACATGCTCGTACACAAATACACACACCCCCGCACGGATCCAGACAGACGCGAAGCTCCCCGCGACAGACAGGGCTGATTCACACGAACACGCAGGTACAGCTGCCCGCTCTTGGACACGTGTGAGCTGAAGGGAGGGAAGGGGCCGCACCATGCTGCCCTGGCCGGGGCTGGACACACAAAAGGGGACCCCCCCCCCAGGGGAGGGAAACCTAGGACACCCAAGAAAACTCACTTCCGACACTGCCCACACTGTCATGCCCTCCAGGTTCACTTCCCACCGCAGCCTGGGTCTCAGATGCCAGCCCCACCTGCAGGGGCCACCTCCAGCCCAAACCCAGGGCCTTGACTCGGTGTCGTCGGCCAGCTCCTCACTACACCCCATCTGTTCATTTCCGTGTGCCTTCAATGAATATTCACTTGGGGACACAGCTGTGAGGGAAAGCCCTGCCCTTGTGGCATTCACAATTTAGTAGAAAATGAACACATCATGCTTATAACAGGAACCTTGACCTAGTTTGGGGCAGTGCCCTGAGGAGGTGACATTTGAGCTGGGGTGGATGGGGCAGAAGTGGGGAGGTTCCAAGAATGTGCAAAGGTCCTGAGGACAAAGAGGATGTGGGGGTGAAAAGGATAGAGCAGAGACCAGAGCACAAGGAGCAAGCAAGGAGAGTGACAGGGCCGAGGTGAAACTGGGATCAGCAGGTGAGCCTGGCGCCTGGTCAGGATTTCAATTTATTCTAAATGCAGGGGGAGCCATGGATGAATCCAGGCAGGCAAGTGCTGTGAGTTCTCGGTGAAAGTCTAGAGGGGACACTGTGTGCTGGGGGCATGGGGGGAGAAGTAGAGGCACAGCAGGAATAGAGAGGGGCAGATTTGAGCCCCATGACTACATGGCTGGCGTGAGATCATGTGCCTGGGCATATGTAGGGGGGCGGGGGGAGGAGCAGCACTCATAGGGGCTCTAAGTTTCCAGCTCAAGCAACAGGATAAATTGGGGGGGAGCTCACTGACACAGAAATATTGCAGGGGCTGGGGACTGGGGCCAGGCCCATCCCGGACTCTTCCCTGCCCGGCCTGTGTCACGCCTCTCCCCACCGGGACCACCACCTCTGTGTTCCCAGCAAATCCAAACTCTTCCTCCGTTCCTTCAGCACAAGCCCCGTGCCTGGCAACATAAGCATTGGGACCAGGGCCCTGCCCTTACGGCCCTCCGTTGGGCAACTTGCTCGTACTGACCTGTATTCTGGTCAGCGCCTTGTCCTAAGGGAGGCTGGCGCCTATGGGACCAGACTGGGAGGGGTGGGGGCCTGACGCAGTCTGGGAAACCAGGCAAGGCTTCCTGGGGAGCAGGCTGCTTACCTAGTGGCTAGTGGACACTCTAGCCTGATAAAGGTTGGAGTCAGTCATCCCCAAAATGGAACCCCAATCCTCGATGCGGGCCAAACCATAGCAAATGCTATAGAAGTAAGCTAGAACCTCTGTGCATACCGACAGGGTGTGAGAAGAAAATGTTAGAACTTCTATTTTGAATGTACGTTTTTCAAAAAAAAAAGAATATAATCTGCTTATCAGTACATCCTCTAAAGTGACATGTCACCTTCTCACCTTCGTGTGGCCCTGCAAGGCCCAGGTGTTGCAGAGGAGGGGAGAGGCGGGAGAGGTGGCCTGAAAGGCAGAGGGCATGCGCGCACAGCTTCATCCTCCAGCGCACTGTCGGGGAAGTGGATTTGTGGATTACAGGCTCTGGTTTTAATTAAACTAACCCTAACAAAATGACCAAGTAGCTTAAGTAGTTTCCCGCAAAGGAAATGCAGACTGAATTTAATACAAGCGTGAGCTCAGGACAAAAAAAAAATAGTAACGCAGGCATTTTCCTTCACTCCTGGAAGGAATGTAGTGAGCACATTACTCAGTGAACTCAGTGTCCACCTAATCGGCTCTGACGAGAAGCTAACACACAGACACACACACACACACACAAAAACTCCCGGAGAAGTCTATTCGCAATGTGGGTTCACATCTGCAACCGTGAACGCTGGCCTGACCCGGAAGACATCCCGGTGGAATAACAGGTGAAAACACAGGTGGCAGGACAGAGTGTACTTTAAGGCCCATTTGTGATAAAAGACAAAATAATGAGAATAATATATGTTAACGTATGCACAGACCCCGGAGGGAGGGACACCAGTCCAGGCTCCCCTCCACAGGGGAGGGAAGCTGCTGTCAGCACTGAGCCTCTCCACTGATTGGAATCATTACAACAAGCACGTATGACAATTTTAATAAGAAACACAATAAAGAATTGTTAAGCATCTGATTTATTAATGCTTCATTTTCAAATAATTTTAAATTTACTCCAGAATCACAAAGATGAAAGAGAGTTCCCGAACACCCTCCCCGCAGCTTCTCCCATGCGAGCATGCTGCATAACCATGGTGTGTTTACTGGACTAAGACATAGACATCGGTCAGCAGCATTCACGCACGTTCAGACTTCCCCAGCTTACCCACTAACGTCCAGTCCAGGCTCTGTATCGCACTTGGTCATCTTGTCTTCCAGGGTCCCCCCGTCTAGGACAGCTCTTCTGGCATGCCTTGTCTTTCACGACCTTGGCCCTTTTGAAGAGCAGCGGCCAGTTCCTCTGCAGGATGTCTGTGGCTTCTTCATGATTACACCGGAGCTGTGGGTTTGGAGGGAGAAGACCACAGAGGTGGACGCCCCCTCATCACATCACATCAGGGGGTGCCTGCTACCCATACGGCTGATGGTTGCAGATGCTGCTGACCTTGAGCACTGGTTGAGGTGGTGTCTGCCAGGATCCCCCACTGTCCAGTTGTAGCCGATTTTCCAGCAGCGTGAAGTTTCTCAGGGGTGGAGGGATCCGGAGTGGGGAGAGAGGCAGGGTGGGCCAAGTCATAGGTGACCTTGACTGTGAGCTCGGACCTTCTCTCCGAGGGAAAGGGAGTCTGAGCAGTGCTAGGCAGAGACACAGCAGGGTCCGCCGTGAGCTGTTAACGTAGGGATGACGCCTGTGTGCAGAGAGGGCCCAGGGGCAAGGGAAGATGCAGGGGGCAGCAGGGAGGCCAGAGCAGTGATGTTCAGGTGACAGGGGTGGAGCTGGAGACAAGAGGGGGGAAATTCAAGAGCAAGGGAGGGGTAAGACAGAGAAACCTCTGGGAGTGGTGCTTCTCTCACTGGAAGGAGCAGAGAGTCTTAAAAGTTGCTCTCCTGGGGACGTCATCTGCCCTCCGCACCCCACCCCACCTCTGCAGAGAGCTGGAGGCACCTCCTGCTGCCAGTGCATAAACAAACCGCATCTTACCAGCTGCCTGCAGCCGCCTGGTGGGCTCCCCCGTGTTCTGGGCCTGGTGATCCCTGTGTGGGGATTCAGGGAGGTAAGGACGCTAGTCCAGGTGACACAGTCAGTCAGCCAGGCCTGGGGTCGTGGTGGAGCCAAAAGCCCGAATCTTTCCCCAAATCCTGCAGGCCTTTTCCTCCGCCCCAGCTGCATGAGGCAGACAGGCTACGCTCCTCTGTCCACCCCAGGGCCTCCAGGCCCTCCAGTCTCCCCACCCCTTCAAAACCAGCCCCGAGAAGTCTGCTGGCCCAAGGGGTGGAGTGCGTGCGTGGGTAGCATATTCTGAGTTATCTTTTGTTGTGTTAACAAACCACTCCAAACTTAGCATAAAACAGCAACCATTTGATTCTGTTCTCAGAGTCTATGGGTCAGGAAGTCTGCCAGAGCCCAGTGGGGTGGTCTGCCTCTGGTACACGAGTCTGAGATCTCAGCTGGGAAGATTGAAGGCTAGTGGTGACGCAGACCACCGGGGGCTGGAATCATCTGGAGAGCCTGGCACCCGGGCTGGGGCGACTTGAAGGCCGGGCTATGGACGGGGGCAGACACATGTGGCCCTTCCATGGGGCTGGGGCTTCCCCACGGTGTGGTGGCTGGGTTCCCAGAGGAGCATCCTGAGAAGCAGTACTCCAAGAATCCAGGTGGAACCTTCGGACCTGCTCTCCCACCACATTCTACAGATGGTAAGGGAGTCACTAAGGCCCACCCAGATTCAAGGTCAGGGGTATGGGGGCAGTGGTGGGCCAAGGTCACACAGCAGAAGAGCCTGTGGGATGGGGCGGAGGGGACTGTTATGGGACTACCTTTGGAAAAGAGACCAGCCCCACATCCTTCAGCTCCCATGTCTGCGTGAGCCCAGGCTCCTGCTCCCAGGGTCACCTCCCCACTCCTGCCTCCACTGCACAGTGTTGGCCCAATCCATTCTACCCTCAGTTTTCCCACTGGCCACCCCCTTCCCCGAAGCAACTTGAAGGCCATTGCTTGCCCTGGGCTGGGTCTCTGCATTCAACTAGGGCCACACAAACTCCCCCACCCTGAGAGGGTGAACTTGGAGTCAGACAGCCCTACGTTTCGGTTTCAGTCCTGCCCCTGACCTGCCTCACCACCTTGAATGAACGGGTTCTTCTCTCTGGGTCTCAGACCCTCTGGCCCCAGGCCCAGGGGGGAGCGAGTGCCTCCTTGCACTTTGCACACCCACCCTAGTCTGTTCACACAGTACCCTCCCTCTGTGCACCTCCTCGAGCCTCCCCCTCCTGCAGCTGGAACCGGGAGGCTGTCCGGCAGACCCAGCCCCTCAGAAAGCTCACAGCCCACCCCACTGCGGAACCCAAGCCTGCCGGTGACTGGGGTCTGGCCTCGATGGTGTGCCTGACAGTCCAGCTTCCCCAAGGCCACCCAGAGGCAGGCGTCCATCTGGACCAGAGCCTGGAGTGGATACCGCTGACTGCTCATCCACCCTTCGGGAGGCAAGTACTCCCATGGCAGGTGTCAAGAGTTCTGGAGGGCACAGCCCTGCCCCCGTGGAACCCACGTCCCAGGGCAGGAGACCAACAGTATATGACAACCAAACCAGTAGATGAACGCCAGCAAAGGAAAAACCCAGCGGCAGTGAAGAGGGGCACCACTACAGGTTGGGAGTGGGAAGAGGACCCTGAGATAGAGAAGAGCATGCAGGGGGTTAATTAGGGCAGACTCTGGTGGACCAGGTCTTAGTGTTTCATATGCAACCAACCTTTACTTCTCAGAATTCAGGAGGCTGGAAGTCCAATGTCAAGGTGTCAGCAGACTCAGTGTCTGGTTCATAGAGGGCCCTCCTCTGGCTGTGTCCTTAGGTGGGGGCGAGGGGCGAGGGGGCTCTCTGGGGTCCCTTTTATAAGGGCAGAATCCCATTCCTGAGGCTCCACCCTCCATGACCTAATCACCTCCCTTAAGGCCCCACCTCCAAATACCATCACACTGGGGGTTAGGATTAAACATATGAATGGGGCGTGGCGGGGCACACACTCAGTCCACACAGAAGGAAAGAGGAGGAGGCAGAACTGGGCAGGGGGAAGCACGCTGTGATACAGTTGCTCAGAAGCCCAGCCAACCCTACGGGAGCCTCTGCAGCCAGCTGGGCCTTTAGAGCTGCCTGCGTGAGGAGAAGCCCCCACATCAATCGCTCACAGGGAGGAGGGTGACCTCCAGGAGGCAGGTTTCTGCATCTGAGGGCACAAGGCCCCCATCCCCAAAGCTGCTGTCTGAGCAGCGTGCCACAGCTTCCCCCATAGGTGCTGTTTTCATTAAGAAGGCCTCTGTGATGGTTAACTTCATGTGTCAACTTGACTGGGGCATGCTAGCCAGTTTTTTGTTAAATACCTGTGCAGATGTTGCTGGGAAGGTATTTTTTAGAGGGGATTAACACTGAGGCCAATAGACTTTGGGTAGAGTAGATTCTCCTCCCGAATGGGGGTGGGCCTCATCCAATCAGTCGAAGGCCTGAATTCTGTCAGCAGGCTGCCTTCAGCACCAGGCCGGCAACATCAACTCTTCCTGGAGTCTGCCCGAAAGATTCCAGACTTTGCCAGCTCCCACAATCACGTGAGCCAATTCCCTGAACTAAGTCTATCTCTCTACACACACACACACACACACACACACACACACACACACACAGCCATGTACACACAGGGGCAGGACAACAAGAAGGGCCTGAGTGGTGAGGAAAGTCGGAGCAGTCAGCAGGGCACAGACGGGCACTGGCTCTGCACGGAGCCAGGTGTGGGAGGGGAGGGATGCTTCCTCTGGCCACCTGGGGGAGGACAGACTGTTGGGGGCCCGAGGGGAGGCAAGGTGAGGAGGGGGTCACTGCCATCCAGGTGCAGGGTGATGGTAGTGGCAGGTGAGTCTGGAGGCAGAATCAACGGCCCCCCAGTGGCTTGGCTGTGTGCTCGAAAGGGCCGAGAGGACTCAGGAGGGAATGAGGGTGTGGCCAGGGCCCCGTTCCGGACCCCGCATGTACCCACGACGGTCGGTTTCAGCCTGTGTCTCGCAGCAGGCTCCAGGAGGCAGGGGACAGGTCATTTTCCAACCCCGTGTGTTGCTGCGCCCACAGGGCTGGGAACACCTGATGCGAGGCGAGCGGATGCGCCGCCTTTGTCCTCTGCCTGCCCGCTAGTGCCATCGCGGGGGGCTCCAGGCTCTGGGCCTGGCCGCTGCCCCAGCCCAGGCAACGGAGACCCCCGCCCGCACGGGCCCCAGAGCGCAGCTCTGCCTCGTAGAGCTCACACGAGCTGAGGAGATAAGGCACAAAATAATTAGTGAACAGAGTGTATAATTAAGCGCTAAATTGTGTGTTTCGGACTCGCTGAACTGCGGGAGCGCTAGGTGGAAGGAGTCGTGCCAGGCTGGAGTGGCTGGGGAGGCGGCTTGTGCAAGTGGGGTGGCCATACAGGAGCAGGGGGACAGGCAGGCAGCCCCCCAGCCCCACAAGAGCAGAGCGGGGGGGGGGGGGCGACAGGGTCACCAGATTGTGCTGGGTGAGCACCGTGGGACCTCCGTGGGCTGCAGGGGTCTCATCTGTAAAATGGGCTGCCCGCATACCCAACAAGACAGCCTGGGTCTGGGACACCAGGGAGGTCCAGGCAGACAAACAGCCAGGCTACCACACAGACAGAGGGATGCACATCAGGAAGACAGGGGAGCAGTCGGATGGACAGGGAGATGGACACAAGGGCACACAGATAAGCGAGACACAGCCAAATAGACAAACAGCTGGATCCGAGT
Source organism: Neomonachus schauinslandi (assembly GCF_002201575.2). Classification (NCBI taxonomy): domain Eukaryota; kingdom Metazoa; phylum Chordata; class Mammalia; order Carnivora; family Phocidae; genus Neomonachus; species Neomonachus schauinslandi. The sequence goes on from NC_058403.1 coordinate 156,905,186, forward strand.
CTCCCTGCTCCCGGCCCTGCAGGAGCCCTTCCAGAGCAGGTCCTACCTGCCCTCGTCTTGTGTTGAGAGGCTGGAAGTCTGAGGCTGCCAGGGGGCACAGGGCCTGCCCCAGTCTCAAGGGACCCTGCGTGGCAGGAGGTACTTGCTGACGCCTTCAGAAGCTGGGAGCTGTGGGAAAACACCCCAGCCCTGGCTGCAGGTCTTGGGGAGCCAGGGGCCAGGAGGCAAGAGTCTTTCAAAGGGGCCCAAGCAAACGGTAGTCAGAGCTGGGGCCCAGGTGGGCCTGGGCTAGAAGGAAGACGGGGAGGCAGGGGCAGTGAGGGTCACTCGCTCCCCAGCCGGGCCGTCAGGCCAAACACTGGAATCGGGGCTGCGTGTCCCTAGCACCGTGAGGGGCCCCATGGCAGCAGGAGGCTCCCTCCTGGCAGCGCTGTGTTTGCAGCCTGGCTTCGCGTGCTGCCGCCTGTTAAACAAATATTGTGACAGGCCTGCTCTGTGCACTCGGGGACAGCGGCGACACTTGGCTGTCACCAGGGGCAGCCTGCAATGGGGGCACTGTATGCCACAGCAGAGCCTCTCCTTCCAACACAGGCAAAGCGCTCTGCCTAAACAAACACAGGCCTCGGCCGCCGCCAAATGAGACGCACCGCCCAGCCTCGAAGAGGCGCGCACTCAGGTCCACGGCCACACTCGGGGGCTCAGGCTTCACACACATGGGCAGGAAGCAGGCAGCATACACGGGCATCCATTTATCCATCCAACAAATATTAATTGAGCACCTATCGTGTGCCAGGCAGAATCCTGGGGCCTGGGATACAGTAGGAAACAAAGCAACCAAAAGCCCTGCCTTCATGGAATTTACATCCTAATTGGGGATGGTGACAACAAACAAAAATACAAAATGCCTAGGGGCTAAGAAGAAAAACCACAAGGTAAGGAGGGGGATAGAGTGTGACAGAGAGTGGTCAGGAAAGGTACCTGTAAGACTCTGAGGCAGAGACAAAGGAAGTGATGGAGCCAAGTGGGAATCCCAGGGAATAGCATCCAACCATCAGGAATAGCATATGCAATGGCCCTGGGGCAAGGCTGTGCTTGGCATGTTCAGGGACTGACCTGTAAGAGATGAGCGTGACTAAAGCCAAGTGAGGACTGGGGACAGAGGTGGGCCCTGAGGCCTGAGAGGTACTGGGGCAGAGTGTGTGGGCTTTTCTTCTGAGGAAGGTGGGGGCATGGAGAGTGTGGATCTGGGTTCAGTCTTAACAGGATGTCCCTGAGTACTGTAGGGAGCCAGGGCAGAAGCAGGGAGGCTGTTCTGACAACCCAGGAGGGAGGGAGTGGGGCAGTTCCGGCCAGGGTGGTAATGCTGGGAGCAGGGAAAGAGGTCAGACCTGCGAGTATTTGTGAGCTAGAGGTGGCAGGATTTCTTTAGAGACCAGATGTGGGGATGAGGGAACCCCACGGATCACAGGCTTCCCAAATAATGCTAGACATCCCCATTCATTCACCTATTCATACGTGTATTTTTCTTTTATTTTTGACAGGGAGGGACCCAGGGAGAAACAAAGATGTTCATTGCAGCATTAATTAGAAGAGTAAAGTTGGAGGGCGCCTGGGTGGCTCAGTTGGTTAAGCGACTGCCTTCGGCCCAGGTCATGATCCTGGAGTCCCAGGATCGAGTCCCGCATCGGGCTTCCTGCGCGGCAGGGAGTCTGCTTCTCCCTCTGACCCTCCTTCCTCTCGTGCTCTCTGTCTCTCATTCTCTCTCTCTCAAATAAAATCTTTAAAAAAAAAAAAAGAAGAGTAAAGTTGGAGATAAGATACTGGCCCTAACGATGGGGTAAGAAGTAAACTGTGGCTCAGCCATACAACAGAGGAGTGAGCGGCTCTGAAGTTCAGGTCTTTGGAGACCTGAACTTTCAATCCATCCGTCCCTCTTTCTCCAGCCAGAAACCCTGCCGAGCCATGTGGCCCTGAGGCCCCGAGACAAAACAGCCCCGCCCAACCCACAGGGACAGGGGTGGAGCTGGAGTGGCCCCTGACCAGACTGGGGGTGCCCGTTGAGGCAGTGACAGCAAGCCCGGTCCTGGAGGACGAAGGGACCAAGGGAAGGCTGCAGCAGAGATGGGGAGGTGCAGCCAGGCTGCAGCTGGCCTGCCAGAGGAGAGGAACGGGGGGCTTGGGCATGAGGCTATAGGACCTGAGAGGCCTCGACCGCCTGGCTGAGGATGTGGACTTGGTCCCGTGGCCTCCGGCAGCCACTGAAGGACAGAGACATCGCCCCCTGGCAGCCGCGTGCAAGGAGCCTGGAGGGACCGGGCTGTGGTGGGGAAGGGGGGCCCTGGCCTGAGCGAGGGCAGAAGGAAGGCTCCTCTGCCACACACTCCCCCAAGGGGACAGAGCCCCCATGCCCTGCCGCTTAGACCCCCACTGGACCCCTATCCTGCCCTTTCCTGCTGAACTTCCCCCTGCCCCTCTCTTCACTCAGCCCTGGTCCCAGCCTCACTGTGTGACCATGGGCAAGTCCCCCGCCCTCTTTGAGCCTCCAGGAAAGGGCCGGACCCCAGGGTCTGTCAGCCCAAGGACTCCTGATCTTAGGCCAGCCACTCCTAAATCCACACTTCTTGCAGAGCCCAGCGACACTGAGCCAGGGCCGGCCTACAGCCCTCGGCGGAGCCATGTCTGTGATGGTGGTGCTGCTGAGCGGCCGATTCCAGCATCTTTAAACAAAGCCTCCAGATGGACCTCAGTGGCTGGGGAGGGCTGGACAGCCTGCTGCGCTAACCCGGCCGGCTGCCACGCTGGCACTCAGGGACTTTCTGCTAATTGGCTCCCAGGGGAAGAACGGCCACCATCCCCAGCCAACCCATCCATCCTTCCATCCATCCATTCACTCATTCATTCATCAAGAACCTGCAGTGTGGATGAGGGCACTGAGCTCGGCTCTGGGGACGCTGCGGTGAGCGAGATAAAGCACTGCACAGATGGCGCTCACACGCCGCTGGGGGAGGGCTGCGATGGTGCACAGGAAGAGCTCCAACACAATACGTGGCAAGAAAAGAGTTAAGCAGGTGCAGTAACAGTGTTGGATGGGGGGGTTGCCTCTCTGGGGAGGTGACATTTAAGTTGAGACCTGACTGGCCAGATGGAGCCATGGTGTCAGGGGACAGGGCTCTAGGCAGAGAGGATGCCAGGTGTAAAAGCCAAAGGACCTGCTCCAAGTGAGGGGCCGTCCCAGGACCAGCAAGGAGGCCATGTGGCTGAACGGAGTGGGCAGGGGAGGGAGCGGAAGGAGAGAAGGTGGGAGATGTCAGCAGGTACACAGCAGGTAGGAAGAATCTAGACTTTCTGCAGAATGCACTGGGAGCCATGAAGGGTAGGTGAGGGCAGAAACATCCCCAGCAGCTGTGAGCCACTCCCTCTGCTACGGTGCCACCCACCCATGCACAGCCCTTGCCACCAAGCCCTTCCACTGGCCCACACTGCCCCCTACGGGGAGGTATGGTCTTGTCCATTTAACAGGTCAGAAAACAGGCTCGGGAAGTTGAAGTTACTGAACCAAAGCGATAAGGATCAGAAGCTGACGTTAGCAGGGACTCAGAGTCCAGCCATTCCAGCTGAATCCAGCCCAGAAAGATATTTCGTTTTCCCTGCCGTTTTTAAAATGTGAATCAGTGGCTAACATTGAAAAATTAGAAAACCTCACATAAACTATTTCTCAGCTTTCCAGTGTCTCTTGGATAGTCAGTCTATGGCCGCACTAATCCCTAGCCTTATACGGGGTCGACGGTGGCCGCCTCTTCAGACGGGGGGGGGGGGGGGGACACTCTGGTTTGGCACAGATCCCCTTTCCCAACTGTATCACAGCTGGTCTTATCCCTCGATGTGTCCCCCCAGCCCTACAGCATCGGAGGTTCACATCCTCGTGGCCTCTGGTTGGGCCCACTGGCACTGTAAGCCCCTCCCTTGCTCAGCTGATGAGGGGAAAATACACCAGGAATTCTCTAAGGGGATTCCCACCACCACCACCCCACCCCCGCCCCGCACTCCCTGATTCCACACTATCACCTCACTTTCCTGCCCGAGGAGCAGACACCCAAGCCCAGCTTTCAAGAAATGGATTCAGAAGTCCTCACAGCCAGAGACCATGGATGAAACCATCCCTCAAGGGGAAACTGAGGCCTGGCAGGGCTCAGGGTCACTCGCTCAGTCTTCCCAGGAGACCCTCTGGAGATACACTGTAAAGAAGTGCATTCTACCTAGATTCCTTGGCTCAGAGGCCCAGCCCTGCCTCTGTTCAACTGTGAGACTTGGGCAACAAGCCTCAGTTTCCCCATCTGTTCACTAAGGGGTTCACTGTAATGCTCTCTGAGGCCTCTCCTATCTCAAGCACCCATTTAATTATCTGAGGAGAGAAACAGCTTGCCTCTCTGGAATCAAACTTAGCCACTTCCACTTCTGTCTGTGTGACCTTGGGCAGGTGGCTTAACCTCTCTGAGGCTCTGTTTCTTCATCCATAAAATGGAGATGTAATTTATGAGGTTATTGTGAGATCCCATCAGATGATTCCAGAAAAGCACTTAACACACAGTAAGTGTTCAGTAAATGTGAGCTGCCCAGTGTCCCCCTCTGCAAGGGTTTAGGCCAAAGTCATGGCCAACCCCACAATGTCCCAGGCTGGCATGGAGGCCAGCTTCCAGAGAAGGCCAGGCTCCAGGCTACCTCAGCCCGCGTCCCAACATCTGAGCAGTGGAGTCCCAGACTGAGGTCACCCTTCACTCCCATGTTACTGAGTCCCTCCCGTGTGCCAGGCACCCTTGTCAACATTGGAGGGAGGTCCAGTGGAGAACAAGGCGCTCTCGGTCTTTGGAGGGGGCTGCCTCTGACATTTTGGGGGCGGCGGGAGAGGAAAATAAAGCAGAGGAGTGGAACAGAAACATCCGGGTAGGAATTAGGGCTCCTCCAGAGCCGGTGGTGGTCGGGGGAGAGCTTTCTGAGGAAGACAGGTTAGGAATGAGGAGGGGGGCAGCAGGACAGGCAGCCCAGTGGAGGGCACTGCAAGCCGTGGGCCTGGAGGCAGTCACAGCCCCGAGGTCTGGCTGGAAGGGAAAGAAGATGGATGTGCGCCCTGTCCGGAGAGGACCGTGCTGGGGGATGGTGTCAGCCAGGCGGCAGGGCGTTCACGCAGGCTTCGAAGCAGCGGTAAAACCCAGCGCTGGGATTCTATTTTAAGGTGATAGGAGCCCCTGACGGTTGAAGTCGAGCTCAGCGGTGGGCTTTCCATCTTACAATGAGGCCAGCGAGCGCTCAACTCCTACCCTAGGAGTCTGGCCCAAGTCCACAGCTCAGGGCAAGAAAATGAAGCCTGCAGGAGCCCCGCCCCCACCCCGGGGCGGAGGGAGCAGGGGCTGGGGGAGGGGACGGGCTGGGGTCTACGGTGGGGGGCACGAGGTGGGGCCTGGGGGGGGGGCGTGGCTGGGATGTGCCCGAGGGCCCGGAGCTGGGGTCTAGAGGAGGGGTGGGGGTTATAAGCCGGGCGGTGTGGGCTCAGATCTGAGCGAGCGCTCCCCCACGTCTGGAGCCAGGCAGCAGGGCCACGCCGCCCCAACCACCGAGCGCCACCGAGAGGGGCCTGCCGCAGCCCCGCGGCGCCCCCCTCCCCGCCCCCCGCCGGCCGAGCGCGCCGTGCCCGGTGCGGCACCGCCCCCTGCTGCCCGCGCCGAGTATCGCACCAAGGCTGCGCAGCGCCCGGGCTGCGCGGGCTGCACGGGCGGGACGGGAGCTGGAAGTCCCCGCAGCCGGGGGGCCGGAGCTGGGGGCGCAGAACGCCAGAGAGGGAGTGCGGGGAGCCGCACGGGGAAAGGAGGCTCACCCTCAACCCCAGCCCTGGCTACCCTCCTGTGACCTTGATAGCCCCCCAACCCTGGATCTTACTTGGCAATGCGACATGGCCAAGGTCATGCATTTAGATTGCCGGGCCTGCCTGCAGGGCTGTCCGGCAGCGCTGTCCACGCAGGCCAGCAGGCTGCACGACTTTCTGAGCCTCAGTCTCCTCATCTGTAAAACAAGGAGCTTAAAATCTCACCTCTCAAACCATTAAATCTGAGGAGTTAGATTCCAAGCTAAATTCTCCAGCAATTTCTAGATCGTTTTAGTTTAAATCTGCCTTACTGGGGCGCCTGACTGGCTTAGTCGGTTATGGGTCTGCCTTCTGCTCAGGTCATGGTCTCGGTTCCGGGTATCCAGCCCTACATCAGGCTCTCTGCTCAGCGGGGAGCCTGCTTCTCCCTCACCCCCTTGCTCATGCTCTCTCTCTATCTCTCTCTCTCTCTCAAATAAATAAATAAAATCTTTTAAAAAAATCTGTCTTATTCGTGCATTTCCTTTCAGCTCTGGAATGAAGCAAAAGTAACGTTGAACTATAGGGTCTCCTAACTAAAGATAATGGTTTTCAAGAAGCAAGACCCTCCAAATTCAAGTTTGTAGCTCGATTAAAGATGTGCAAGGACCTACCTTGGAAGTCAAAAGATAAATGACACATCAGGAAAAATCTTCGCAACTCCTACCACAAAAGTCTAATACAGGAGTCAGCAAACGTTTTGTGTAAAGGGCCACATGGTAAACATTTTCATCTCCCGGGCCGTAAGGTCAAAACCACACGACTCTGAGGTTGCAGCATGCCGGCAGCCCCAGACGATGAGTGTGGCCGTGCTCCAATAGAGTTGCGTTTACAAAAAATAAGGCAGCGGGCCTGATGTAGCCTCTGTATGAGCCCTAGTTTGTCTAATTTAACCAATATGTAAAAAGCTCCTAGAAATCACGAAAAGACAACCCAAGGAGAAATGTGCAAAGAACATGAAGAGACAGTTTAAAGAAAACTTGTAAGGCCCCTACACATATGAAAAATGCCCAGCTTCACACATAGAAAAGAAATGGAAATTTCATTTGTCCCTTATCTGAATGGCACTTCTGTCCAGTGCCAAGACACTCTGTCGGTGATGCCATGGGAAAGAGGTCCACTCTGTGATGCTGGCGGGAGTGCAAAGCAGACACCCTCCCCAGGGGAAGCTGTGTGCATTTGTGCATCATGGTTACCCTCTGACCCAGCAGCCCCGCGGCCGAGCATGATCCCGCAGGCATACCCGGGTCCCCTGCTATGATTCAAAGTTACAGCCAGAGAGCCACTGCTGCGGTGTTTGGAAACAACCCACCCAGGAGCCAGTTACAGAAACCTTGCTTTGGGTGCATGCAGGAATATCACACAGCTGTTAACGGCAGGGAGGAGGCTCCAAGGCTGATATGGAAAATCTGCACGCTGGCAGACATTGAGAGGGAAAAAAGCAAAGTGCAGAACTGTGTATTTAGAGTAAGGCTTTTGTGTAGGAACAGGATATGGGAATAAGAGCCTATTTGTATGTGTTTGTACTTGTGTGAAGAAACACAGAAAGGGTCCCTAAGAAACCAGTACAAGTGCTTACCCGTCTGGGGAATGAGTGGTCAGGGGCAGGGAGGAGAGAGAGAGAATTCTCAGTATAGATCGTTGAAGTTTTTAAACCCTGTATGAATATATTTTCTCTTCAGAAACTTAAAATTCTTAAATCAACCACTATGGCTTTGATGCGGAGTGAGGGAAAGAAGCCAGAAGAGTATATATAGCTTGCTACAGTTTGTATGGGGAAATGCATGTTTCCTTATGTGTGAGTATCTGGAAGGACAACCCCCTCCCCTTGAAAAATGCCCGCAAATGTGGCCTCTGGGAGGAGCACGGGGCCAGGGGTTGGAGGGAGACTCACCTTTCATTATTGATCCTTTTGGATGGCTGGATTTTCTTTAATTTTTTTTTTTTTTGCCATATACATGATTTGAAGTTTTCAAATCAAAAGAAAAATAGAAGAAGGCAGATGAGAGTCTACGGGCCATTAAAATAATACAGCAGCTCCCCAGGCGTGGTGTTTGCCATGAGCCACCTTCTGTTCCAAGTGTTTACATGCATTTGCTCCTTTCATGCACCTAGCAAGTGCCTAGGAAACTGAGGCCCAAAGAGGGGGGCGCCATGCCCCGCACCACGCATGGACAGGCACATGGCCCATTGAGTCCCCGGGGGACCCATGGGCCCACAGCTGGAAAACAGCAAACACTCACTGCTCAACGCTGGCATTCCCTCTGTAAAATCCACTCAACTTGTTGCCCAGCCTTTGCTTGAATACCTCCTCACAAAGGAAGCTCACCACTTTACAGGCAGGGCATTCCATGGCCAGGTGGCTCAGTTAAAAACTCCTCCTCACTCAGCAGGAGTGCCTCCCTGCCCCTAGCTCTGCCCTCTGAGCCACCTGCTCCCCCTGCCAAGGAAAGCCACATGGGCCCACAAACATCAGGGCACCTAGGGCTGTTCTTCAGGCTGAGCAGCCCTGGCTCCCCATGTCGGGTGATGCAGGCCGGTCCCGTTCCCTTTGTGAAGCAATGTGCATAACACATCCCCTTAAACATGGTTGCAGTGAGCTTCACAGGACCAGGGCCCACATGCAGGGAGCCCCAGCCAGTCTCTCCTGGCTCTCTTTATTCTGTGCTTTGGCCATATTAACCTTTGGTCTTAGCCAAGACTGGGCATACCTCAGGGCCTTTGCACTTACTGTTGGCTCTATCTGGAAAGCTCTCATTATGACTGCGTCTTCCCATCCTCAGTTTCCGAGCAAGAATGTGACCTCCTTCGACAGGGCTTCACTGAATACTCTAGCTAACGTAGCTCTCATCCATTCTCTTTCCCATCTCTCCATTTCACTCTGGAATCATCTTGCTTATGTGTTGCTTTTCTTGTAATAGAATATGAGCCCCAGCAGACAAGGCCCTTGTCTACTTCATTCGCTGCTGTTCCTCTAGAACAGTGCCTGACATATAATAGGTGTTTGACACATGAATGGATGGATGGATGAAAGCAGAGGCCTCTCTAGCCTGCAGGGACAAGCCAGGAGGGGCTGCATGCCCACAGGGCTGTAGGTCTAACTATCCATCTCTGGAGTCCGCCCTGAGCGGCCCCCACCCAGGCACCGTCATCAGTCTCTGCCCTTTCGCCCCTCTGCTCTCTCATTCACTGCACAGGGCAGAGGTGAGGCCAAGAGGCCACCCTCCCAGAGAAATATCAGGGCTCTAAATTCGATTTAAAACAGTTTAATTGCCTAATTGCTCTGCTCTTCGGTGCAGTTTGTTAACAGAAGCGATTCTGCAGCAGCCAGGCCAGCCTAGCAGAAAATCGGCATTTCAGCCAGAGGGAATTAAAGAGGCAGAGCACTGAACTGCTACTGATCCCGGACAGCCCATTGCCCCTGCACCACCACCCCCAGCCCCACACGAGGCGTCACTCTCATGCAGGGCTTGGACAAGGGACGGGAGCACCAGAGCTGAGCCTCTGTCCGTGCAGACACGCATGCGGGACTGAGCGGTGTCTCTGTGTTAGGAAGAGCAGGTGCTTCTGCCCGCATGTTTGGATCTCTCTGCTGTGTGCTTACCTAAGCATGGCTGTGCTTTCTCTTTCTTTATGTTTAAGCCATGCTTTCAAATAGGGAACACATGCAAATGGTGTTTAAATTCAAGGTGTAAGTGGGTTTGCAGCAATAAGAGCCTCCCTTTCCCCCACCTTGATCCCGGACCACCAGTTCCCTTCCCCAGGCCCAGACTGCTATGTTTCCTGTGGGTCCTTCTAGAGGTATTTTATGCGTATGTATGTATAAGACTGTTTTTATACAGATGATCGTATACCATAAACATTGTTCTGCTTTTCTCCCCCACTTGCTGTATCTCAGAGACTGTTTCTTATCAGAGCTTATCTCGAGCTTCCTCATCTTTGTCATATTGAATGACCGCCCTTGATGTCTTTCATCAATCCCCTATTGCTGGACATCGCGGTTGTTTCCAACCCTATGCTTTAGAAGCAACAGTGCCACCTCAATGTATATACATGCCTCATTTTTGCACATGGACTTAGAACTCATATTCCTTTTCCAGTCCAAATTGGCTTTTCCCACCCACAAAGCAACACTGGCATCCTACAGGAATAGGAAAAGTGCCCTAATCCTGCAGACTCAGAAACAATTTCAATTATGCCCAGACTCTAGTGCATGCAGATTCTGACTTCTATTTCACCGAAATGGGTTCATAGCATTCAGACTATTTTGCAAGCGGCTCCTTTTTTCCTTCACTCGACAATCAATGATGCTCACCTTCCCATGTAAGTAAATAGCTCTGTTTTTGGTTTTGAGGGCTGAATAGCATGCCATTGTGTGCTCTCCTACTACAGTGGATTTAACCACTCCCTTATTGGAATCCAGATTGTTGCCAACTTTGTGTTATTACAAGCTGCACTGCAGGGAAATTCCTTGAAGCTAAGTCCTGGCACACATCCTCTATTCTGTCCTTAGGGCAGCTTCCCAGAAATGGAATTTCTAGGTCAGAGGGTGTGTGCTTTGGCGGGGGGGGAGACTGCACATTTTTTAAACCATTTGAAATGTATTTGTGTGTGTGTGTCCCTGTTGTGTGTCTGTGGGCTTGTGCCCGTAGGTTCGTGCGGTACCCAAGCAAATCTGTTGCATGGATTTGCATAAAGGGGGGTGTGGGGGGGTGCTCTCTCTCCACCTTTAGTCTCTAGGAGTACTTGGCGCTGCCCCTCCTCTGCCTAATATCTGCGGAAGTGAGGGACTGTCTCCCGTGTACAGGGCCATGCTTGCCCTCTGAACTCAGCTGGCGGGGGGTCTGTAGACCTCACTCGGATCCCTGAGCTAAGTCTCATCTTCCCTGGATCCTCCCGGTAGCCAGGGTCAGAAGCCCAACCCAGACTGGCTTTATATTGCGGGGGAGACGTCTGACTCATCGGCAGTGTGGGACCTCCGGCCCAGGTGGATGCAGGCGTTGAAAGACATCCATTCAGAACTGATTCTGGTTGGCTCTGTGCCAACAGCACTCGGGTCAGCCGTCACGCGTGGAGGCAGAGACAGCCTGCCACTAGTTCCAGGTGTCCAGCTCCTCGCTTGTGACCCCAATTCCTTCTCTTTTCCCTGCCGTTCCAGGCATGGCTTGGGATTTCCTCGGATGGCCCAGCTAAGATCGCACGTCCGCCTGAACTATCACGGCATCCGAGGGACCATGGGGCCACAAGCCAAAGGTTGGAGCCAGCTCTCCAGCCCCACCCCGCCCAGCCGGGCTCCCGCATCCCTGCCCCTGCCTGCTCGCCCAGCAGCCAACAATGAAGGGGTCGGCGCCGATAACTCTCGCCAGTTGCCTCACTCCTGAGATAGCTGTAGTCTCAAGGGAGGACTCCAGAAATCCAAAGGCTTCCAGCCACAGAGCAGGAGAGGAACTGGGGACAAGAAGCAGCTATTTCACGTCACAGAAGTCAAAGGAAACTAGGCTTGACTTGCTTGTCTTTGAAAAGCACCAAATGATTTGGCAGAAGGGGTGACTAGAAAACAGTGGACTGTTTCACTGGTCCCCACTACTGTTCCTGTTTTCCTTCAATGGCCCTCCCAACCTGAATGAAGGGCATCGGTTTGAAGCTGAGACTGAACCTTCACCACAGGTGATGCTTCCAACCCCAGGTTCTATCAGGCTGGACTTCCGTGCTTCAGCAAACTCCTACTCATCCTGCAAAACCTCTCCCAAAGTCACTTTCTCAGGGAAGCCTTCCCTCACTCCCTCTGGCAAAGTTGGCCCAGAGTTATCTGTCTCTGCCCGCTGAGTATCCACCATCCATCAGTACCCTGGGATCTGGGTCTGATCTAGGGCTTCTGACTTCCCCCAGCCTCATATCCCTTTGTTCCATGAAAGAGGAGCTTAGGGTAAGGTGGATATTTTGATCAGCTAAAGGAACAAAAATTGTTTTCATTCATTCATGCATTCATTCATTCAACCAATATATACTGAACACCTACCAAAGACCAGGCCTGTGCCAGGTGCCCCGACAGATATCACAATAACCAAATAATACCACAAATAAATGCAGCATTACAAGGGACAATGCGTGAAGGAGAGACAACATTATACAACGGCTGAGAACATGGGCTTAGAGCCAGACTGTCTCGGTCTGAAACATAGCTCCACCACTTACCAGCAGGATGAATGTGGCCAAGTCACTAAACCTCCCTGAGCCTCAGTCTTGTCATCTGTAAAATAGGGATAACCACAGTGCCTGCCCTTTTCATCCACTGGAAGGATTGAATGGGTCACTGGAGAAAAAGTGCCCGAGAGCCATGCGTGGCCCGTAGCAGGAACGAACACACATCTGTACAGCAAACTCCTGAGCATATGTAACAGGCATGCCTCCCTTCTTTGGTGGGTCAAGGAAAGCTAGTGTGTGAGCAGGAGGCTGGAGGATAGGTGGGAATTAACCTTCTGCTTGGAGCATTCCAAGCACAAGGAGCCTGTGTGTGCAAAGACGCTGACTGGCTGGTGTCGTGCGGTGGACATCCCACCTCGAGCCCATCACGGCTCACCTGGACAAGAGGAAATGGGAGGAGGGGGCGCAAGGTAACCTCCATGAGGTGTGTGGTGGAAAATGGATGACCCTTTCTTTCTATCATAAAGCGTGACCTTCAGCCCCAAAGGAACAGGATACAAAGAAACAAGATACAAAGCATTTAAGGAAGATATTCAGTGTTTGATGTGCACTAAATTTCCAAATAAAACATTTTCAAATATGCAAGTGATCTTGAGTCGGCCTCTACAAACATGACCGTTTTCACACCACTGTTTCAGGTTTAATCCTTGAGATGGCTATATATGCTGCGTCACCAAGAATTTGTTTCATTGACCAGCTCTTTCGTGGGTGAGAAACAGCAGGGGCAGGTGACAGCAAGGGAGGGCTGGGGGCGCAGCGAGGCGAGAGCTCTACAGAGCGCCCTCTGGTGGCAGGCTCGAGGCATACAGGGCCAAGTCTCTGGGACTGAAGTAGAATTGCAGGGAGTGCCAAAATAATGTCTCAATATCATTCCAAACGAATTTAATCGAGTATTTGTAAAGAAGTGATTTTATAACTATAAAAATTTACCGGTATGAAAATCTACTACCCTCAATAGCTTGCAGGTTAGTGTTGGAAAGCTAAGTTAGAGGGGCCCAGAGTGGAGTGTTCTCGAGTATAGACAGGGGAGTGTGGCTCCCGGTAAGACTGGTGTGAAGGGCGGGGCCTTTGGGAGTCATGCTGCAGAAGCCGGAGGAGGGCACAGTGAGCCACAGACTCAGAGCTGCATTTATGTCTCTGGCCTCAATCTGCAAAGGGAAGATCACAGGGGCAGGATGGAAATGACAACATTGTTCCAGAGCTGAGGGGTGAGCATGGACCAGGCTGACACAGGAGAAAGGTACAGGTAGATTGAGGCTATATTTTGGAAATAAAATGCACAGGACTTGGTAATGGATGTCGGGGGTGAGGGGGCAGGAGGCAGCATGAGGACCTTCAAGCCCTGGCTTCCAGAACTGGGTGGGCAGGGCTCCCCTTTGGAGGGCTTCAGCAGCACTCTCCTCGGCAGGAAGCCACCTGACGTTGGGGAGGGAGGATGGCATAGGTGGGCACACCTGCCAGTTCTGGGTGGACAGTCCTGGTTTATGCATATCATCCCTGCATTGTTGTTAATCGTGCCCCCTTTCACTCTCAGAGGGGTCCCTGTCTTCCTCTGAGTCATAAATAAAAATAAATATAATAAATATAAATAAGGAATGAATGAACAGGGAGAAGGGATGTTCTTCTTGATAGCAGAAGCCAACCTGTGAATGTGGAAGGATTAAATGGTACAGCGGAAGGAAAGTCACCATCTGGCAACCAGCTTGGGCACCACTGTTTCTGGCAAGAATCAAAAGATTCTAGCAGGGAAAAGGTAGAGGGAGACAAGGGTGTCTACAGAGGCTCAAAGTACCTCCCCACAGTCGCCTGACTTACAAAGGGGAAAAGAGTAACTCTGCAGTGAAGAAGCCTGGCTGATGCCTCCATATTCAAGTGAGGAGAGTTAATGCCAACAAAGAGACAAGATGACATCAGGAGCCCTGTGACAGGGTGCAGTGGGGAGGACGCAGCATCGCTTCTGTGATATCCCTCCTGAAAACACATCGGCTGGATCTAATCATTAGGAAGCAGTTTTTCTATAAAACAGAATAATGGGGCACCTGGGTGGCTCAGTTGGTTAAGCGACTGCCTTCGGCTCAGGTCATGATCCTGGAGTCCCGGGATCGAGTCCCGCATCGGGCTCCCTGCTCAGCAGGGGGTCTGCTTCTCCCTCTGCCCTCTTCCCTCTCGTGCTCTCTGTCTCTCATTCTCTCTCTCAAATAAATAAATAAAATCTTTAAAATAAAAATAAATAAAAATAAATAAAACAGAATAATGTTCTAAGGCATCCAAGTTATGAACGTCAATGAAAGACTGAAGAATGTTCCAGGTTAAAGGAGACTCGAGGAATAGGAAAACTCGGGGTCCTGAGTGTGTGCTCCTGAACTGGACGCTTTTGCCATAAAAGACATTACTGGGGCAATTGGCAAATGTGAACCGGGTCTGTGGATCAGACCAGGGTGTCCTATCAGTATGGCTTTCCAGATTTGGGGGGCTGTGCTGTGAATGGTCTATCTGAGGGAAATACACAAAAAAGTCTTCTAGGTGGTGGGCATCACGTTGGCTGCAGCTCTCCAGTTGTCTGGGCAATAAGAGTTCTTTGTCCTGTCTTTATCTTTTCTGTGTGTCTGAAACTGAGGCCAGAGAGTAAAATGACTCGCCCCAGGTCCCTCTTAGAGGCGGAGTCCGACTTATACCAGGCTCTCCGGCTTCTGGCCTCCTGCTGCACTCCACTGCCCTTCCCAGCCTGGAAAAGGATTCTCTGCTCAGATGTGAAGTTTCCCTGAGTAGGGAAACTACTGATTTCCCTGAGTAGGGAAATCAGAGAGGTCAGAGACCTGTGACGCACGTTTGGCCACCCGCCACAGCCACCTGCCGGTTGCAGTTCTGAGACACACCGAGAAGTTCAAGGGTAGCATTCCTGACGCATGAGCTGTCCTCTGACAGTCCAGGGGGCAGGGCCAGTAGGCACAACCAGGGTTTTTTTCCATCTGCACCTTGTGAAATCACTTCGTCATCAGCGTCCCAAGAAGTAGATCTGGAAGGCAGGGGAGGGCAGGGGAGGGAGGAGAAGGTCACGCAGCTGCCACAGCCCTGATGCAATTTAGGTATGCAAGGTCCCTCCCTCGGTCCCACCCAGTGTGTCTGTCTCTCAGCAATCTTAAACTTTCGGGTCCCGGGACCCCTTTACACTCTGAAAGATTATCGAGGGCCCCAAAGAGCTTTTGTGGACGGGAATTTTGTCTGTCAACATTTACTGTACTCAAACTTTAATTTTAATTAAAATTAAAGCACACATTCCATTGGCTGTCAGAGCAATGACATCATCACATGTCAGGTCTGGAAAATTCCACTGTGCACTCAGTACCAAATGAGAGTGAGCAAGGCCAATAATGCCTTATGTTATTATAGAAACAGCTTTGACCTCAAGGGTACCCTCAAAGGGTCTCAGAAACCCCGGGAGGTGCGGACCCCAGGGGGAGAACCCCTGGCGTATGCCGTGTCCCTGCTCCGGGGATCACTGCGACCACTTGGAAGAAGTGGAAGATGCGTCTGCCTGTGACCCCCGGCAGTTCTTTCCCTCCAGATACACCCTAGAGAGACTCCCACACGCACCTGTGAGCCAGAAAGCCAGACACAAGAATGTGCCTGACCGCATCATCTGCCTCCACCGTTTGGAAACAACCTGAAGGACAGAACTGACAAGTAAACGATGTGCTGTCTGTGTGACAGAACCCTAGCCAGTGTCTAGCGATATCAACACACAGAAGTCCCCCAAATAAAACTGCTTGAAAAACACACGTTGAGGGGCACCTGGGTGGCTCAGTCGGGTTGGGCGTCTGCCTTCGGCTCAGGTCATGATCCCAGGGTCCTGGGATCGAGCCCCGCATCGGGCTCCCTGCTCAGCGAGGAGCCTGCTTCTCCCTCTGTCCCTCACCCCCCTCTCATGCTCTTTTTCTCTCTCTCTAATAAATAAATAAAATCTTTGTAAAAAAAAACAACAATGAGAACACACGTTGAGGAGGGAAAGGATCGGTATGAAGGCACTCGATGAACTTCAAGCGCACAGGACAAGGCTGCACGTTGTTTGGGGCTACTCTTGTCTTTGCCGCGTGGATAAACCCGAAATTCAAGATTTCAGCATTCAAGGCCGTGGTTCCCTACTGTGGGGGCAGGGGAGAGAAATGGGAAGGGAAGTTTACAGAGGGGGGTTCATTGTATCCATGATGTTTAATTCATAAAGTTATTTTTAAAGTACCTGAGTGACTGTGGGGAAACGTAAAACTGGGACAAGCGGGTGGTGGTGTCACCACCAGTTCATCAACTGAGTGTTTGCATTTGTGAGTACGTGTGGTGGAGACTGAGTGTGCCAGCCACCTACCTAATATCTGTTTTCCTTCTTTCTTACCGGTTTATCAGGGGCAGCATGTGCCCAGCTCAAAAAAAAAAAGAGAGAGAGAGAAAGAAAAAGAAAGCCCTGCGTAGTCCAGCTTCCCTGCACCGTGGTGGCCACATCAGCAAATTGGGCCAAGAAGGTGAAAGTGAGGTTATTCAATGCATCTCACAGGAAAGATCCTCAAAGATGAGGGATGACAACCGACAGCACTGTTTTCTTCACCCCTCACGTTCATCCTGTTCTCCCTTTTCCTACCTAGAACTGGGTGGGGAAGACCGTCGGAGTCACAGCAGCCCTCTTGTGATCATGAGGCCGCTGTGTGGATGGAAGGCAAGATGGCACAGCATAAAGGTAGGGGGAGCCTGGGCACTGATGATACCATGGAGTCCCGCACCAGCCTTTGGCTGCTGCCTCCTGACCTCATATTTTGTCAGGGAAAAATAATCCCTCTTTATTTAAGCCAAGTCCAGTTATGTCCGCTCACAGCGAGGCGACCTCCCGCACCCATGGCTCCCCAAGCACGCTGGGAGCAAGCCAACTCTCACCACAGATGCAAATGGCAGTTGCCCCAATTCCCTTACTTGTTAATCCCCCTCTACTCTTTGCCTTTTCATAGTCTATGTTTCCAGCTTGTTGAGCTGCTTTTTTTTCCCTCCTCTTGGTGCCAAATAATGAAATTTCAGTACTTAGCCTTGAAAACTCTAAGCTTTTCTAACTGCTGGTAAAAGAAATCTCAGCAAGATAAGAAGCAAAAAATGTTCCCGCTTCCCCTACAGCTGCAAAAACACAGACGCTCCTCAGAATCATAGAGCTGGTTCCGGTAAGTGGTGGATTGAAAATGTTCACCAAAAAAACCATGCATGTTCTCCTCTTCAGTGTGGAGACTGATGTGAAAATGTAAAGCCCTGTTCTATTTTCTGTCAGTATGAATGTGTCCTTAGAAGGGTTATTTGCACAAAGGAGCCTTGTAAGATGCCTGGCCTTTGGGCCTACCTGCCGTGACCTGTGAAATGTGACCTCAGTCCTCGCAGGCTGCAAGGCCCAGGACTGGGGGGGTGCCTTATGGGAGCATTTCTCACCCTGCCGATAATATTTAACTTGGCATCTGTTTTGTTCTGGAATTTCTGGGTCAAAACCTAAGAGGATCATTGCCACTTGCATAAAGGAAAAAATTAATAAAAGCTAAGATGTTGTTAGATTCTTTATTTGAACCAAGATTCTGAGACTCTTTTGTCTCGTTTTTTTTTTTTAAGGTTTATTTATTTATTTATTTATTTATTTATTTATTTAACTATTTGAGAGAGACAGAGAGAACGAGCAGAGAGAGGGAGACAAGCAGACTCCTCACTGAGTGGGGATCCCAATGTGGGGCTCAATCCCATGACCCTGAGATCATGACCTGAGCCAAAATCAAGAGTCAGACACTTAACTGACTGAGCCACTCAGGCACCCCTCTCTTGTCTCATTTAAATCAACACTGATCTACCAGTCTTAGTTCATGGGTTCCCCTGTCCAGAATGTCCTCCTGCTCTGCTCTCCCTTCATTTCATTAACATCAGCTCACGCCTCAAACTTGCCCAGAGTCTCCATCTTGGAAGGACCCTGCCCCCAGCAGAACTGGGCCTCCTTCTCCATTCCCACAGCCCCCCAGCATCTCCCCAGAGTAACTCCCTCCTCACTCACATCAGCCAGGACTCCTCTAGTTACAAGGGATAAGAACCCAATTCAAACTATCCTGAGCAAAGAAGGATCTGCCTTAGCTCTGGGCCTGGAAACACTGACCAAGCTGCACTCAGGCACAGTTGGATCCAGGCACTTGGATGATGCTTTCTTCCTGTGCTTTGCTCCCTGTCTAGCCTCTGCAGTGGCTTGGGGTGGCTTGATCCTCAGAGAGGTTCTAGCAAGGGAGTGACAGCAGCTCCAGGACCACAGCCCACTAATTCAACCAACCTGGCAGAAAGAGACATCTTGTTCTTGAGGGCCAGAAGCCACTCTGTGATTCTGATTGGCCCTTCCCCAAGTGTCACATTCATCTCTGAGCCAATCACTGCAGCTTCTCATGGGCTAGGCCTGCACCTGTGCCCACCATGGGCGGGGGTGGGGGGAAGCCTTGATGATATGGGAGGGCCAGTCCTGGAGAGGGGGGAGGGGGTGGTTTTCATCAGTACACTGAGCTGGCACAGAAACCCCCTGCAATGTGAGCTTGTAATTTGTTTTCACGTGTCCCTTCTGTGTCCAGACAGCCAAACATGGGAGCCTGGCACATAGTAGGTGCTCAGTAAATGTTTGCAGGATAACATGGATGGGAAGCACTAGATGAGGCCTGGACGTGTCACCTCGGTGCCACACCTCAGAGTTTCTCAACTATTTCAAACCCCCATATGCCAGACTGGAGACGCAAAGAATCGATGTAGGCCAGGTGGACCTGTCATAACTGGAGGCGGGGGGCAGATGCCCAAACTGGGATTGTTGCATCTTGTGAATTTTCTTTTGAGAAGCTAAAAATCTGGAAGTGTGTGTGATATCTAATATTTAAGTTCTGATGACTAATTAGAAAACATTTTTTAAACATCGTGCATGCCATGGGCCACCTGTTCATGAGGATAACGAGAGTTGGTATTTGAAATGTGCACAAGAAGGAAAAATAGAAGCTTCTGGAAGGCCATCTTCACAGAGGCTGCTCCCATGGCTGCATGAGAGTGCTGTCACCCCACACCGCTCTGGGAGTCAGGGGTTTCTGGGACCGACCCCAGGGGGGCAGGCCCACCACATGAGGGTGTGGGCCGGGCCAGCCCCACGGCCAGGAGCAGACCCTGGCCCACTGGGAAGGCTGTCTCCAATTTTCCACCTCGAATCAGACTCATCTTCCCCAGAATGCCATTCGACACTGGCCAAGTGGAACTGATTTTGCATCTCAGCCTCCCGGAGCTCCTAACGAGATCTTGACTGGAGCCCGGCTTTAAACATTCTTCACAGCGGGTGATTGGGTCTTGATTTGCTGGATGTGTTCAGCTGAGTCACTGTCCCCAAACAATATGAGAAATAAAACGCTGGCCACGCTCGGATGGCCAGCAGATGCCTCCTGATCCGCGGGGCCAATTACATGGGCCGCTCCCCTCAAGCAGGCCCGGCGCCTCCCCCAGGAAGGTCCTGCTTAGAAACAGAAGGTGGACAGCCCCCGAGACAGAGAAGCTGTTTGGTGCCAGGTCCCGCGCAGGATCGGGGGTGGGCATGGTTGGTGCCACATTACAGGTGGGGAAACTGAGGCATAGAGAGCAAGGAGCCCTGCCAAGGTCACTTGTGAGGGAAAGGCCGACCTGAGTCAAGGTCACATGTGAGGGAAAAGGCAGAACTGGGTCAAGGAATGCTTGAACAGTGTGCATTCTGGACCCAGCTCTGCCATAAGCACCCCAGGGGGCTCTCTCTCCCCTCCAGGGCAATCCAGTGGGGATTTCACTGCACCCTTAGACTGTGTGTGGAGGGACTCCAGGCTCCTCACCTGGGTCCAATGGCCCCAGCCACCAGGCTCAGAGCCCTTTCTATGTGGGAGGTGTTTCTGTGAGTCTCTGCAGTGGAGTGCAGTGGTCAGAGGCCTGTGGTCACATCCTGCCCTGCCTTGTGTTGGCCATGTGGCCTCTCTACCCCTTGGCTTCGCCATCTGTAAAGTGGGCATCTTAACAGCGTGGGACTATGTTCCCCGTGGAGTGTCCAGAATGCGGCCTGCACACAGATAGTGTTAGGGAATGCCACTATCACAGGCCTCTGCATAACAAATGACTGTCATTCTCCCCCCAGGACAACCAGCCAACAACACACGGCCCCCGCAAGGGCCCCGACTTTCCCTCCAACATAATACCTACCGGTCAGCTCCCCTTCACACCCTTCATACCTGCTGCTGGTGGGGCCTCCCTCCCAGCTCCACTTCCCACGAGACAGCAGTTGGCCCCGTCAGAGCCTCAGTGCCCTCACCTGTAAGTGGGGGTGACAGAAGCACGCCCATCTCGCAGGTACTTCTCAGGGCTTTAGCGGAATTGCCTCCTGTGGATGACCTGTGGCTGAAGAGCAGACCAGCTCTCGGAGAGAGAGCACCCCCCCCCCCAAGATCCAGAAGAGCCTTGTCTTGGCCCCTGCAGAGTCTGGAGGCAGAGCCTCTACCTGCATCCCCATCTTGACAGGTGCTTCCATGACCGTGGCAGGACCGAGTCACGTACTAGCAGTTAAATGCTTCTACCCAGAAGGGACACGTGTCACTTCTCCTGACATTTCATTAACCATAGTAAGTCACACGGCAGCATTACCCCTCTCCCTGAGGGGGGCAGGGGAGGACAATAATCCTATAGGTGTGTCCAGAAGGAAGAGAAGCAGAATGTGTGGGCAATTCTCCAGAGAACCCCCACACACACACCTTATACAGGCACTGTGAATCCCAGTCCACACACATACAGGTGACTTTCTAGAATGCCACTTAATGTCCTACTTAGCCCTATCCTGCTGAGTAGGTGGAAGATTACACCCCTGTTATTCTTGGGGGCTTTCTGCCTGGTCTGTGGTTCTGGTCAAGTTCCCAGGATCTGGCACAGTGCCAGGATGTCAGGGGAGAAAAGCTCTAGTGCCATTTGTTATGGGCTGAATTGTGTCCTCCCCAAATTCACATGGGGGAGCCCTAACACCCAGGACCTAGAATGCAACTGTATTTAGAGACAAGGCCTTTAAGAACTGATTAAGTTAAAATAAGGCCATCGGGTGGCCTTTGAAGAAGAGGAAATGTAGGCCCCCAGAGAGGCAGCAGGAATGCGCATGCACAGAGGAAAGGCCATCTGAGGACAGAACAAGCGTGCCAGAGAGACCTCCTGAGAAACCAACTCTGCCCGCACCTTGATCCCAGACTTCCAGCCTCCAGAGCTGGGAGAAATAATTATCTTGTTTTAGCCACCCCGTCTGTGGTACTTTGTTACGGCAAGCCCAGCAGGCTGGCACACCAACAGTCCTGTGTTCACACCTGTTATCACTGAGGCCTCCAGTGCTCCTGGCCATGGGGACCTGCAGATTTCGGAGCTCTGCTGTGTCCGTATCACACTTGGGCCAGGAGACCCCTTTGCAGCAGCCAAGGACCCTGTGCCCAGGGTCTTCCTCCCTAAGCTCACAAGGGTACTGTGTTATCTGGAGCCTGGCCTTACCCATGCCTGGGTCCTCAATACTCAGGGACACATAGACCTCACTCCCAAGGGAATCCCCACTTGTTTCTTTCCACCAGCCCCTGCTGCCTTCTGTAGCCCAAGGCATTTGGGACAAAGTCAGGAGCTCATCCACCAGCTGTGGGCTTCCCTGGTCAAGGAAGGACAAGACTAAACTCACACTGACATGGGAGGGAGTAGAAGGTGAAGTTCAGGAAGGAAAAGACAATCACCATCTCAAAATATTATCCTGTCTCCTGCAAGTGACCCCTTGAGGGGCATGTTCTGATCCTCACATGTTTCCATTAGGGCCAAGTTTGATGTAAACAAGATAGCTTTTCTCTAGGGTTAAAGAAGCCTGTTGGTAGCAGCCCACTGCTGATACAGCAGCACCACCATCACTAGGGACAGGGCTTACTGTTTTGTCTATTTGAGCCTCCTTGATGAATGAGAATGAGCTTCCCCAAGTCACCTCATCATCCAGGATGGCTGCTGGAGAGCCAGTCATCATATCTGCATTCCAGGAAGCAGGAAGGAGAAAGGCAGGAGGACAAAGGGAGCACAGCTCCTAGCTGAGCTAGCTCCCTTTAAGCAGCCTGTGCTAAAGAAAGTTTATCATACTTCTCCTAACATCCCACTGACCAGAACTTAGTCACAAGAGTCACTGCAAAGGGGCAGGGAATGTCTCTTTATATCCAGGTGCTTCCCTGAACCACAAAATATCAGGTGTGGTCACTAAAGGAGGGAAAATAGGTATTAGGTGGCAACCAGTCATGTGATACCCTGAGTCACTCGGAGGAACTTGAAGGTCAGAGAGAGGACATGTCTTGCCCCCAGTCCACAGCCCGTGAGCAGCAGTGGTAGGGAGGGTAGGACTGGAACTTGGGCCACATACAGTGAACTCCATCACTGTACCAAGGCTTCAGAAACCCCCACTTTCTGGCCACTCTTCGGCATGATGTTTGTTACCATCCAGATACAGCACACAGAATGTGGTCCTAGCAGAACAGAAGTGAGCAGGTCTTTTCAGGAAAATCAAAAATTTGAATGGCAGACAGTGCCGGGAGAAGTTAACACCAGTACAGCCTCTTTGAAGAGCCTGTTGGTTCTGATTAGGTTCAACTGTAAAAGAAAAATCCAAAGGGATTTAAGCCAAGTAGGGACATTTATTTCTCACGCATCCTCAAAAAGTCATCCTAAGGTGGACAGTCCAAGGCAACTGTGGCACCAGCGTCAGGATACGGGCTCCTCCTACCACATGCCCGCTGGAAGAAAGGCACCGAGCCTAGCCTCTCCACCAGGAAGTCGCATGCGTGCTTGCATCCCATTGGCCAGAATTCAGTCGCATGGCCACACCCACCCGCAGGGACGCCTGGAAAATGCAGTCTTGTTCCAGGAAGCAGTGTGCCCAGCTTAAAAGAACTCCGAGATTCTATTACAGTGGAAGAAAAGGGGGACACGCTGGAGGACAGCTATTAGTCTCTGCCGTAAGACGGTAAGACAAAACTAATTAAGACCGTGTGCTCCCGTCATTCCATGTGCGTGAGTTACCGGAAGCATATTTATAAGGATGTTTGTCACTACATTGTCTGTTCTTGCAAAACGTATCGGGAACAAAAATCCATCCCAATGGGACTGGTTAAATAAATTGCCGTACATCCGTAATGTATGCAGCTGCCGGAGTGAAGCCGCTCCGCCACCTGACACGGAACCATCCGAAGAACAAGTGTGAAGTGAAGAAAAAACCGACAGAACGTCTACGTTCCCGGAACAGGGGTAATGTGCATACACACGTGTGAACACACATAGGCACTCGGGCACTCGGGCAGGCAGCGAGGCCCCTGGCCTTGGCGGTGCTTCTGGGGCAGGGGCAGGGACGGGGAAAGTGAATGTCACCGCAGGGAGGAGATTCATGCTCCACTGTGCACCTCCCTGCACCACGTGAACTTTTCTTTGCCATGTGCATGTTACCTATTAAAAAACAAACTTTAAGATGAGAACAAAAAGGCAGCAGGCTTCTAGCCTCTTTTCTTCTGTGGGTGCCTCCCCGTCGACAGGGCTGTTTGCTTAGGTATCGCACTGAGCAAACCCAGGCTGTCACTCCGGCCTCTTGGACGGCACAGGCGTCCCAGGCCGCTGGTACTGAGTGCGGCTCTGGAATGGCCTGTCCAGGCCTCCCTACCCGGCCCCCAACACTTGTCCTGCTTGGAATGCCCTGCAGGCCTCCTGCCCCCGCCCACCATCTTCCAGGAAAGCTCTGAGAAGGAGCCTCCTGGCCCACTGACAGCCCTCTGGGCCCCGGATCCTAGGGAGAATGGCACATTGGCCCCACAGTCACAAGCCATGTTGGAGGCTTGGAGCATAAGCCCTTTGGGGGAAGCTAGTCTGGAATTGCTACCCCGCCCTTCCATGTCCATGTGTCCTCTGTTTTACAGTCAGCTGAAGTGTTTCAGTGCAGTTGATTTTATTGACCATGTTCACTTTGTTCATGTACCAGACAGAAAAATAAAGATGCCACAAAGGAAAAAAAAAAAAAAGTGCCCTTGGTGTCCTGCCACGCAAGAGGGCTGGCAATGCAGGCACGTGCCAGGCCTGAGCCTCAGCACCGTGGCCCCACTGAGACTGCCTCCTCTCTGGCGGTGGGAATGACATAACTGTCAACGCCCTTTTTCTCCAGCTGCCCGAAGACTCAAGGCCAAGCTTAGGTACAACGGCAGTGACATGGACACACGGCACCTCTCTCCTCTTCTTTATAGCTTGCTTTATTCTGACTTAGCCCCATGTTTAGCTTATCACATCGATTCTGATCATGTCAGTCCCTGTCATCGTACCTTCTGAGTGCCTACTATGTGGCAAGCACTACTCTAGGGGTTAAAAACAATCGAGTTATCACTACTGCTCCATAAGCATCTACCAGCCCTTCACTACTTCCTAATCCTTATAGCAGCCCCTGCCAAGACAGGCCTCCTTATCCCCATTTCATGGATGGCGAGCTGGAGCTAGGGGAGGGGAAGCGGCCAGTCCAGGAGGGCAGAGCAGAAGGCACAGAGAAAGGACGGGACCTGCAGGGCTCACTCCAAACCCCATGCTCCGCAACCGGGTGGGGAAACAGCTGCTCACAGAACCATGGTTCCCTTTCCACGTCCCTCTTGTCTGCTCGGACAAGCGCCTGGGACACGGAGCACTGGGATCCGATTGCCCCCCACTTCCCCAGCAGCCAGCCTAGGGCCTGGGCACTGGCCAGTGTTTCTCCGTTGAGCAAAAGGAGCCCAGAGCCTCCCAGGGCTCAGGACGCAGAGGGACCTGCCAGGACCTCTGATTGTCGCAGGTTCTCACCCCAGCCCTCGGGCTCCTAAGAGGAACCTCCACAGCCGCACCTTCTGCTCCTTTTGTTTTTTATTAAAAAATAGATCAAGAAAATATACACACTTCAGCCCACCCACCGGAGTGGGCTTTGAGGAGGCCAAAGCGCCATGGGGAGGAGGCAGAGGGATGAGAAGGGCCAGACCGGTCCTGGGTGCCCAGGCTTTGGAGAAAGGAGGTGCCCTCAGCCAGCCTAGCCAGGCCTGGCCCTGAGAGATCAGAGTCTGGGCCATGTTGCTGAGCAGGGAGAGGGCAGGTGGAAGGGGGAAGGGGGAAGCAGCCCCCAGCTAGAGCAGAGGTGGCCAAAGGCAACTGGAGGCACAGAAGGCGAGACAGGGCCTGCGCGGGGCTACTGCCCACAGAAGGTCCCGTGACCTCGTCCTCCTCCCCCAGCGACTTGGCGCTCCCTGGTCTTCTCTCCAGCCTGGCCTGCACAGGCCCCAGCAGGCCTCCCGGCCACGGTGGTCATACTCAGGCACTGACAACCTTCCAGCGCTCACTGTCTGTGCTGTTGATGCTGCCCGTGTGGCAGGGCATGGACGCAACGTCGTCTAGGCAGGCTGCCCCACCGGCCGAGTCAAACTGTGTGCTAGCAGCCCCTGCTGTCTCGGGGCCTCCCCGCCGGGCCACGGCGTAGGGCTGGGGCAGGTGCACGTCCGGTTCCTCGGCCTCGTCCGCTTGGCATTTGTAGGAGAAGAGGATCTTGGGCTCCGAGCTGGTGGGGAGGGGCGAGGGGCAGGGGAGCCCCACTGTTTGGTTAGGAAGGCTTCCTTCTCTGAACAAGGCTTGCTGCCTAACGGCCACCCCAGGAGGTCCCCAAAGCTTGGACTCTGGAGTCCAGTGGGACTTGTTTTAAAACTCAGCCCACGTGTGAGCTCAGACAAGGATAAGTTTCTCACTTGCCTGTTTCTCACTGTAAAATGGGTATAACTCTGACCTCGAGAAGCTCTTAGCAGAGGGTAAACAGAGGTAAATTCTGGCCTAAGGTGCTCAGCAAACACCAGCTGCAACCCTCCACCCTTGCAGCTTTTATGACCACCTACTTTGCACTTACTTAGTCCCTCAATCCTCAGGATAACTCTGACAGGGAAGCGCTGTACCCAATTTACAAAAAGGAGCCCAAGGCCAGAGACATAAATGCGTGTACAAGGTCCCACACAGATCAGGGCTGGGCTGAGAGCCAGTCTAGCCCCTCTCACCCCACCTCTGATGCCCTCTCCCGGCATTCCCCCTGTCAGATCCCCCGCACCTCCTCGGACCCAGCACTTCTGCCACATCAGGGGCCCAGGATCCAACCCTCAATCCCCCATGTCCTTAGCATCTCATCTCCCTGCCACGCCTCCAAACACACACGGGCACCAATGTGCACCTCACGCTATGCTCCACTACACGCCCGCCTCCCGCAACCCTGCTCCTCTCCCCGGCCACTCCCAGCTAGAATCCGTGAGCGTGGTGATTTGTGTCTTCTTTGTTCCCTGTTGTGTGTGGCAGCTGCAGCAGTGCCCAACACCTAGTAGGTGCTCAATGAATGCTTGCTGAAAGAGTGAGCCAAGTATTCTAAAATGAAAAGCAAGCCAGTGTAGAACCATGTGCATAGACACTCTCTTGTGGGGAAAGTGTATATATATCTGTGTGTGTTGCATATAAAATGTGTATATGTATGTAGGTGTACGCATGTGTGCATATGTATATATGTGTGTATGCATGTGTAAGTACAGACATACACACTTCATCTGCCTCATCCTTCCCGGTGTCCAAGCCTGAACTGGGAGGAGGGAGGCGCAGGACCCTGAGGCTGAGGATGCGCATGCGCAGGGAGCTGGAGGCGCAGTTCCATAGGCAGCCACGCGGGGGCGCCCGCGGCCCTCAATCCACCAGCCCCTGGGTGGCAAGCCAGGCACCAGCTACCACCCCTGTCCCACGCCCCCTACCTGCCCGCGCCGCCCCCGGCTCCCCGCGCCCCCCATCCCCGTGGGAAGACTCACCCAAAGAAGCCCCGGAGGAAGGCCACGTAGATGAGGGGCGCAAAGAAGCTGAAGTAGAGAAATGTGGTGGCATCTACACAGCTGGGGGGCAGGAGGAGCAGGTCAGGGAGGGGCCCCCTCTGGATGGGACCTGGGCTTAGCCTCCCCCTGTGCGCCGCTCCCACTCAGGCCTCGTCCCACACCCGAGCCAGCGGACACCCCGTGCCCCGCCCCACCTACCAGAGCCCCTCGATGATGTCGGCGCAGAGTAGCGCGCTTCCCAGCCCCTGCAGCAGGTTGAGCAGCGCCAGGATGCCCGCATACACGTAGAAACTCCTTCGCGCTGGGGGGGGTTGGGGACTGTGAGGCCCTGCTCTTGCCTCCGCCCTTCATCCCCAGCGTGTCACCTGAGCCCTTTGGGCCCCCAGGAGGACCCCTCCCTCTCACCAAGGGCTCTCCAGCAGGAGAGTCACAGTTGCCCAAACAGACCCTGCCCTGCACCCAGCCCTGTGCCAGAGCCACCCACCAGCTGCTTACAAGGCAGGGAGATGCGCTCCTTCAGCGGGGTCTTGGGGAGCACAACCACCAGAGAGTAGACCTGCAGAGACAGAGCAGGACTGAGAAGGATGCTGGGCACACCAGGCCCAGAGCTAAGCCCAGGACCAAGACATTCAGGCCCGCCTCAGGCTCTAGGTTCATGTGGCCACCCCCAGGGTGCCGAGACCCAGAAAGGGGTGGGGGCACCCTAAGCCTCACCAGGAAGAAGAAGCAGGAGCTGACCAGCCAGAACTGGCGGCCTCCATGCCCGTAGATGTTGAAGTCCTCAGCCGACAGGTGGGCGTCAGGGTACAGGATCTCCAGTGTCCCCTGCAGGGGCAGGCAGGGGAGGGCCTCAGTCTCCTGCCACATGGAAAGCCCCCTCCTAGGGGGCTCCCTGATACAAAGTACCCAGAACCCTCCAGCACACCAAGCCCAGCTCCCCAGCCTGGCCTTCAGAGTTCCCTGTTCGGACTGCTCCCTGGCCTTGCCCTGCTCCCTACCCACCTAGCTCCAACACCCGGAGCAGGCTCCTAAGGAAGGAGCCTCTAGATGTGCAGCTCTGTGTGTGGTCTGCAAACCTGTATGTGCCCTACCTAGGCTGCTTGTTACAACAGCAGGTTCTAAGCATCCTCCACGTTCCCACCCCAGCCTGGAATTGGAAGTGGATTGGAATGGTGGGGAGGGTGGGAAGAACCTGCCTTGTAAACAAGCACCCCAGGTGATTCCTTAGGCGCATTTAAAGTTTGAGAACACTGCACCTAATAAACGTTTAAACCTGGACCCAGAACCAGGGAGCAGGGGATGCTTGGCCTTCAGTGACCCCTGGCCTCCTCCAGGGGGACCCCAGAGCTGTACCTGCCCCACTTCCCCTCTTACCTGGGTGACAGAGTAGGCCAGGGACAGCACCGTGGTGATGGCCAGCACCCGCTTGATGCTTGACTTGCTCTCCAGGTGACCTGGAAGAAACGTGCTGGTCAGTCAGCGGGAGCCAGCCGGGTGACCGTGGTGGGGTCGGTGCCCGCTAGGGAGGGACAGGGAGAGCGCTGGCCGAGCAGCACACGCACCAAAGGCAAGGCCCAGGATGACCACACTCAGCTCGATGGCCAACAGGAAGAAGCGGGTAATCTCCCACAGGATCTGGACATAGAGCGGGCAGAGTGTCAGCCTGGGGGCCCAGTCACCCCTCTCCCCAGCGCCCAGCATCCCCCCCGCCCTTTTTGGCAGGCCCAGCCACACCTTATCGGCAACAGTCGCAGCATCCGAGGTGCTGACCGTCATGGACACCACGGCCCGGGCGATGCCCACCAGCGCCACCACGAACACCTGGTGGGGCGAGAGTGGGGATGCCATGATGGGGTCAGGGAACAAGACCTCTGCGAGTTGCAGGGCCTCTGCAGGAGCCTTGGATTCTTTGAGAACAGAAGGATTCCAAACCAGAAGAGTCAGGAGTGGGATGCAGGGAGGTGGGGAGATCCTCCACTGCCGGTAACCTCCGCCTGGCCTTTCCCTCTCGGGCCTCAGTTTCCTGGCTACACCGGCAGCCTTGGAATGGCTAATAGGGGTAACGTGGTGGAGCCCCACTGCCAGGATCGAATGCCAGCCCTGCTGCTTCCTGCCTCTGTGACCTCGGCCGAGGAGCTACACCTCCGTGCCTCAGTTTCCTCATCTATGAAAGGGGGTAAAACTAGCACCTACTGTATTTGATGGTTGGGAGGAGCAAATGGATAAATTGATGTAGCGGAAGTGAGCCTGGCACCCGGTAAGGGCTAGGTACACATTTGCCTTTAGCTTCGTGTTATTAGAGCTTTTAATCCCAAGCCATGGGGGGAAGGAGGCTGCAGGGAAGAGACCCTGACCCTGGGGAAGGCTGCTGCCCCAGCACGTCTTGCAGAAGTGCCTGTGCTCAGCATCGACGGATTTTGTCATCCGGTATCCACTCTTCCTCTGGCAACAGCCTCCTTCCTCTCACATTGCTTGGGGTGGGGGGGTGGGGGGCCTGCCCCCCCGCCCCAGCTTCAAGGATGGGCCTGTAACCCAGGGCTAGCCATTCGGCACATGCCATTCCCTGATTTGGGGATGGGGGTGGGACCCAAGGGAGTCTAGTGACAGGCACAGCCAGGACACCAAGCACAGCCACTGGGAAAGGAAGCTGGGGGGAGGCAGGGTTGCAAGCCTGGAGATGCTGGGGCTGCCTGGCTCCATGAACATGAGACTGCGAGAGACAGGGCCATTGGAGAAACCCCAGCTGAGAGGGACACTGAGACTGTGCCCCCACGGCCTTATGGAGCCCCTGAATCCAGCCATGCCTGAAGCCCTGGGACTTGTCAGTTTCTCCATTAATACACTCCCTCCAGCTTCTGTGAGTCACTTTGGTTTTCTGACATATGCAAACAGAAGAGTCCAGATCCATGCACAGTCTGTCCTTTGTGCCACAAAAATCATATGGAACCCTTGGGGAGACTGACACCACTAAACAGGGTAGGCTATAGAAGCAACAAACTGCCATGTGCCTACTGCATACCAGGCTGCCACCGGGCTAGAGCTATGCACGCTGTCTTCTCCGGTGCTCACAGGACCGCCACAAGCTAAAGCAGGCCCAGCACACATGGTGTGGGAAGGGGGCCACCGAGGCACAGAGAGCCAAGCCACCAGCCCAAGGTCATCCAGCACAGCCGGTGCTCACCACTGTCTCCTGAGCTCTCTAGAAAGAAGTCCCCAGGAATAAGAGGGCAGGGGCAGTGCTGAGTCTCCTGGCCCTGCCTCATGCTCCCAGGCCTCAGCCCTGGGTCCCTTCTCCCCTCATGCTCCCCCAGAAAGGGCATCTGCCTGCCTGCTTATCTGTTCAATAAATACAGTAACGAGTCAGAGAAGCAGTGGGAGAGAGAAGAAAGCAGGCCTCAATGCCCACCCCTGCCCACCACCAACTCTCGGGGGCGGGGGCTCCGATCAGCCGGCAGCCCCTGGGGCCTCCACCAGCAGCCTCCAGGGGTTCCCCACAGCCTCTCCTGCCCCTGCCTGCCCACTGGCAACTCCTCTGACTGTGAAGTTCTGAGCCAGGCCACAAAGAGGAGGCCCAAGGAGCCACTCAGCTCTCAGGGAGTGGTAACTAAGAGGCAGAAGAGGGGAGGACTCCGGTCAGTCAGGCCGGAGCCCTGAAGGACGGGAGCTGGACAGTCTGCACCCGGAACCCACACCTGGAGCCCATACCCGGGGCCGCCTTCCCAACCACAGCCCTACTACCTCTCCCAGGCAGCCCACACCAGTTCCACTGAATGATGAGAACTCGGGGTCTCCCGACAGGCAGGAAGTCTGCTCCAAAGAGGTCTCACAGAACCCAACGGGGATGGACGGCTGGATGGACAGACAGACAGATGGAGGTGGCAGTGGGCATTTCTTCCACCAGCCAGCATCTCTTCCCCTGCCCTCTACAAACGGCTCCCCAGTTTTCCTCCAGGGACCACCACCCTCCTCAGTCTACAGAGCCTGGCTGAGTTGACCCTACCCTCCTAGCCTCAGAGTGCCCCCTCCCAGCTAGTCACAGTGACTGGCTCAGGGACCAACAGGGGATCCAAGGTGGGCCAGTCAGAGGGAGTCCCAGGTCTACACTAGCACCACTCCTCTTTGGCTGGTATTGGCAGGGAGGCAGGATGTTAGCTCACAGCTGCTCTTGGCTATTTTTGACACCAGGCAAGGGAGAGCACATCTGAGACAAGGCCAGAGGAGAGCAGACAGGCAGAGAGACAGAGTCCTAATGATGTCCATCTACCCCTGGATCCAGCCACGTCTGAAGCTGGTTTTCATTACAGAAGCAGTTAATAATTCCCTTTTTCACTTAAGCCAGTTGGAGTGAACTCACCAGGATATAGAAGGTGATAAAAATGGGGCTGGAGGTGATGCGGATCTTGGCCCGAGCGAATGGAAGCTTCCAGAGCAGGAAGATGAAGAAGAGCACATTGGGGATGAGCAGCAAGAGGTCCCAGTACCGGACCCTAGCAGATGGGTACAGAAACCAGCCGACTGGTAAGGTTCTGTCTGCGACCCCTCGGCACTGCCCCCCATCACACACCTATGTACGTACGCACGCACGCACGCACGCACGGGGGAGACCCACTCAGGGCCACGGGCTGCCTCACCTGGAGGTTCCGATATCCTCATAGAGCAGCAGCAGACAGCGGTGCGGCACGCTGATGTTGGGTGCCACGGGTGGGGGCAGGGCTGTGCTCCCGTTGGCCCAAATCACCCCTTCCAGGATGCCCATCCTGCCAGCAGCCGGCCCTGGAGGAGTGAAAGCCCCCATGTGAGCAGCGCAGGGCCTTGGTCTCTGGTCTCAGGGACCCAAGAGCAGCTCCCTACAGTGGGCCTGTGGACCACTCTCCCACCCACCAGGCGGAGGGTGAGGTGTGGCCCCCCCACATGCCACAACACAACGCCGGGACAGGGGCCCAGTCCCCTGCCTCAGCCTCTGTCTCATGACCCACACACAGGAAATGCCACTCCCAGTGATTGAGCCTTACACTGTGCCAGGTACAGCAAAGTAAGCTACTCGGCATGACCCCAGCTCATCGCCCCGATCCTGGGAGTCCTGGGGACAGACAGGGAGCAGAAGGGCAAGGAGCCAGGGTCCCCCTGCCCCTGGAATGGGCCTAACAACAGCGTCCACCCTGGGAGGCTGTGGTGGGCACTGATGTCTAAGCGCCTCCTACAGCCCACGCACGCACAGTCCGGAGTCCTTGGCGCAAGGCCCACAGGAGGCCCAGTGACTGACGGTGTGCAATTACACAGCCACCGAGCCCCAGAGTGGGGCATCACGCACAACTCAGGCAGACCACACCGCTTGTCATCCTCTGCTGCCACCTTGGAAAGGGAGACGCAATCGGGGGGACATGCACTGTGCCAGGAAGACGCACGGAGGTCTCTAAGCAGAGAAGGGGAGGGAAGGAGAGGCACGGCAGAGGGGGCCACTGTGGGGGGGGGGGGGGGGTGGGGAGGGCCACTGTAGGGGGGGCCACTGCAGAGGGAGCTGTGTCTGCAAAGGCGGGGATGGGGGGCTGCGGGGGGAAACGAGAATCAGCAGGGGAGCCCACAGCCAAGCACCTCCGAATGAGAGGTTAGAAGTCCAGCCTAGAAGACAGGAGAGCTGGTGGACTGGGGCCCTGGGAGCCACCCTGGACAAGGCGGGCTCCCAGGTCTCTGGGCTCTCAGGGACAGGAGCAGAGGAGTGGGGCCCACACTGACAGCAGCAGGGACTTCCTCAGGGAGCTCAGGGGGTGCAGGGCAGGTGAGCGAGGCGTGGCCTGGGCACCAGGACATAACAGATGCCAGCATTAAAATGATGACTGGGGGGCGCCTGGTGGCTCAGTTGGTTAAGCGACTGTCTTCGGCTCAAGTCATGATCCTGGAATCCCTGGATCGAGTCCCGCATCGGGCTCCCTGCTCGGCAGGGAGTCTGCTTCTCCCTCTGACCTTCCTCCCTCTCATGCTCTCTGTCTCTCATTCTCTCTCTCTCAAATAAATAAAATCTTTAAAAAAAAAAAAAAATGATGACTGGGACAGATGAGGCCTTATGACCTAGAGTCTTCACTTCTGGGTACATTTGTAACAGCCCCAGGCTAGCAACGGTCCAGAGGCCCACCATCAGCAGTACGCACACGTATGTGGTGGCGCTCACATACACAGTGAAACAGAAAGAGAAAGAATAGGCTACTGCTATGGGCAGCAACAGGAAAGGGCCTCACAGATATGGGGCTGAACGGGGCCAGTTACAAATGCACGTGTGCGGCCTGACCCCACACAAAGATCCAGGTGAGGGTCACCTTTGTGGAGGATGGAGGGCATAGTGGGGGGTGGGG
Source organism: Neomonachus schauinslandi (assembly GCF_002201575.2). NCBI lineage: Eukaryota > Metazoa > Chordata > Mammalia > Carnivora > Phocidae > Neomonachus > Neomonachus schauinslandi. The sequence goes on from NC_058403.1 coordinate 156,938,551, forward strand.
AACACCAGCTTCTGGTGCTTGACTGGGGGGTACACAGGTGTGCTCACCATGGCAAAATTTATTGAGTCACCCACCTATGATCTGTGCACTCTTCTGTATGGGTTACACATCAGTAAGTTTTAAAAAATTAGAAAGATGTGTTCTGTTTACACTCCACGAGCGCAGGTCTCCCATTCAGCAAGGAGCAGCCCGGGCCGCTGAGCACCCTGTTGCAAGGATCTGCAAATGCCACAGGCAGCCATGCTTGTGCTGTCACTAACACGAGCCCTGAGCAGCAACAGGTGCAGGGCAAGGGCTGCAGGGGCATCCTTGCTACCATTCCAAGCCACGAAACGTGAGCGCTGCCTCTGATTGAAAGGGGGAGGAGACTGAAACAGATGGGCCGAGAACTGGGGCTCAGGCTCCTCCGTCCTTCTCCTCAACAGGCCACTCGCTGGCTCTGGGATCACATCCCCATCTGCAGCTTGAGGCCAAACCAACAGGGAAAACATATGCCCAACACATAGTAGGTCTGAAGGAAGGATGCATTCTTCATGCATATTCTTCCACCGGTGGCAGCACCACTTACTGTGAGCGAGGGATGAGTCTGGGGGCTGGGACACACCTGCCCTCCCAGGGCCGTCATTCCAGGAGGGGAGCCAGGCAGCCAGCATGAAAACCATGCTAACAGAGGAGTGGAACTGAACAACGGGTAACACAATAGAGACTACCAGGGTCCTCAACATCCACCCTTCCCTTTAGTACTGGAGCCCATGGATTTTAGTGCACACATGGCTTCCCAGGATAATGGCTATTTTCCGAGCTTCCCTGGCCACTGGCTAAGGCCACATGACCAAGTTTTATCCAATCGGAAATGAGCAGTGAATTTAATGGGTTGGTCAGTTTCAGGCCGAGCAATCTCCTTTCCTACTGCCTGGGACAGGGATGTGCTGGCAGGAACAACAGTAGCCATCTTAGACCACAAAACTGAAACCATGTGTTGAGGATAAGAGAGAAATGAGAAGTGTCTGGGTCCCAGCCCTTGCCAGTGGGCACAGCGTGCACACAGACTACCATGCAATACGCAGGAATAATCTTCTATCTTGTTATCCTGACCTTTGTTTCAACAGCTAAGCCAGAATCCCAATGAATATAAAGAGGTCTGGAATATAAAGAGGCTTTGGACTGGATTGTCAGACAAGCTGACATTTGCACTAGGTCTAAATAATTGAGAAGGAACCAGGCTTGGAAAAATCTGGACAAAGAGCACACCGGGGAGAGAACAGTGAATGCAAATGCCATGAGGTACAAACAGGCTTGGCCTGTTCAAAGGGCAAGAAGCAGGGCCAGGTCACACGGGACCATATGACCACATGCAATGTGATTGCATTCTGAACGCTATGAGAAGGGTGTCACAAAGGCAGGTAACGGGGTCCCATGTCCACGTGGAGAGGACCGCTCAGGCTGCTGGGGAACACGAACTGGAGCAGGGCAAGAGTGGAGGCAGGGAGACTGAGGAGCCACTGTACCAGTGGTTGTAGTGGGGGTGGAGTGGAGGGATCTGGGATGCCTTGGGGAGGGTCAGCCAACCTGAGCAGCCCAGAGACACCCCCAGAGAATGCGGGAAGAACAAGGATGTGGTAGCTTCTGGCCTGGCCACTGGATATTTTGTAACAGCTAGGCCAATGCTACAAATGTGTCCCCACCAAACACTGCCCCCTTCTCCCTAGCTATCAAGGTACAACTTTATTCCAGCACCCCTCCGTGATGCCCTGCCGCACAGGCAGGGGCCCCTCCCCTGGGCCAGAAGCTGAATCGCAACTACAGTAGCTAGGGGCCTTGGGGTAGGGGCAGTGTGGAACAGTACCGGACACCTCAGCAGTGCGCAGGGGTGCTCCAGTTTGACACGGGGACGACAGGGGTGGGGTGCTATGATTTTTCGTGGACAGAGTCCAAGGCTGCCACATGTCCTGCAACATGTGGGACAGTCCACCAAATGAATGATCGTCTTCGTCTTTGCCAAGAGTGCCCTGAAGGGAGGCTCTGGTCAATGTCAGGAAGGGTGTTCTCCTTGCTGGGGGCAAGTTTAAGCAAGGGCACATGATGAAATATGGGTGAAGTCTCCCAAGAAACGTCTTCCTTGCTGACCATCAAGACACCCTCCAGGAGGGCGCCTGGGTGGCTCAGTTGGTTGAGCGACTGCCTTCGGCTCAGGTCATGATCCTGGAGCCTGGATCGAGTCCTGCATCGGGCTCCCTGCTCAGCGAGGAGCCTGCTTCTCCATCTAACCCTCCCCCCTCTCATGTACTTTCTCGCTCTCTCAAATAAATAAATAAATCTTTAAAAAAAAAAAAAAAAAAGACACCCTCCAGGAGGAAAGCCCCTTCTTTGCACCTGCATGTGGCCGTTGAGGGTCTGCTGTGTGAATGTGGCCATGCTGAGCACCAGGCCGTTACAGCTGGCAGGGGTATGTGCCACCCCCATCAAGACTTCTGCTTGAGAAGGATGAGAGGATGACTGGTAAGTGACTAGAGCTGAAGGAGAGAGATTCTACCACCCCCTCTGCCCCAATCACCATTCCTTGTGGAGCGAACTTCTGGTCCCAGCAGCCCAATACCAGCTCTGGCCTAGGACGCGGTATCAAGCGACCCCAGAAGGGGCGGGCCCCGGAGAGCAGGCCAAGCACCCAGCAGCTGCTGAGAAGCTGAGAGGTCCCTTGTGGCAAAAAGAAGCCAGTGAGGATGACCAGGGCCCAGCAGCAGGAAGAATCAGATTGAGAGTCTGAAGGGGGAAGCATCCCTTGGTTTTGCCTGTCTGGCACCCCATTTCTCTGAGGGGGGAATCTCAGCTCCCCCCCAGTCTCTGTCCATGAAGTTGAGGTACAGCCGACTCAAGCCCTTCAAAATTCCTCGGAGTGTGCACGTGATCTAAGCCTGGCCAATCAGGATACTCCACTGTTCTGACCAATGAGCATCAGCCTGGAGACTTTTGCTGTAATTGGTAAAACAGATACGTTTTCTGCTAAAAGTGTCATGGTACTATACAGAGCTGGACCACTTTGACCCCACACATGGCTACCCACCTGAGAATAAAGCCAACACAGCGGAATGTAGAGCTGAGAGAGATGGAACTCCATCTCAGGAGACAGAGCCCCATGTGAGCTCCTGGATCTAGCCACACCTGAAGTTAGTGCAACCCCTGGACTTTCTTTTTAGGTATAAAATCCAACAAATTCCCTCCTCTACTTAGGTCCGGTTGAGTCTGATTTCTCTAATTCACTAATGAAAACCTTCTCGCTGACATGGGTTATGGAGCCAGGCAGCTCTGGGTTGCACTTCTGGCTCTGCCACGTACTTGCTATGTGACCTTGAGTGAGTCATTTCTCCTCTTGGAGTGTCACAGGGATAATAACACCTACCCAACAAAGTTGCCCAGAGGATCAAACAGGAACAGAGAAGTAAATGCCTACAAAAGGTCACTTTTTTTCCCAGAGGAGGGCCTGGGGGGTGTAGAGGGAAGAAGGGTTTGGCTCCGAGTGCAAGGGCCCCTTTTGAAGAAGAGTACCGACTGCCCTCCCCCCACCAGTGCCTCTGCGGACTCGGTGACAGCGGCAGACATACTCGCTGAGCCCTCCCAGCCGGACGAGGAAAGTACTTCTGTTACCCCCGCGGACAAAGCTCGGGGCCCGCCAGCCACCTGCCAGGCTGTCTGTCTCTAGTGTCCAGGCCCCCAAGTGGCAACTTGCCAAGTGCCCCTCTCTGGGCGTCAGTTGCTCCACCTATAGATGGAAGGCTCTGGGCTCCATCTAGAGCTATGCTTTGCACACCTGAGTGTTGTGAACGTGCAGATTCTGATTCAGCAGGCCTAGGCCAGGGCTGATGGGCCACACTGCTAATAGGATCCCAGCTGGCGCCTGTTCTCTGCTGGTCAGAGAAGCACTGTTGGCCATACCAGAATTGCCACTATGTGTCAGACCTTGTAAAATAACTGAAGCAATGATAAAAAATAAAACAGTGCACACTACCCGCAGACATAGGGCTAAGTGCTTTACATGTAGTACGCTCTTAACTATCACACCAGCCTCTGCATGAGAAGAACTACTCTTGTGCCCATTGTACAGAGGAGGAAAGGAGAGGCACAAGAGGGTTAAGTCACTGGCCCCATATTCTCCTCCCCCCACCTCAGGCAAGCTCCTGGGCATGGGGGCAGAAGCCTGGGCAGTGACAGAGAACTAAGAGGTCTGCAGGCTCAGGAAATGGGGGACAGATGATGGGACAGGGGACAGGAGATAGTGGGAAGGCTGGCTGAGGGCAGGGAGAAGGGGTAGAGCCCAGACTCGAGGGATGGGGAAGGGAAATTCTCAGAGGAGTTTCCAGGATGCTGAGTGGCCTAAGGCAACCCCAGACCTCTCCAGACCAGGGAAACTAGGACAGACTGTTTCTTCCACCTGGGAGGGACTTTCCTAACCTTGTTAACATTCCAGATGCCATCTTCCCACCCACCAGTTGGGCCTCCAGCTCCCTCCCACCCTCCCTCTGTAGCCAGCCTATGGGGCAGGATGCCAGGCTGGCGCCAGTCATGCAGTGCCAGACCTGCAATGAGCCCCTGGAGAGGATCTTCCCTTCTGTGGGCCTCAGCTTTCCCATCTCTCATCTGTGCAATGGGATTGACCAGGCCTGGATGAAAAACACCAGGGGAGACAGAAAGCCCTGAGCAAAAGAGAGAGGCTATATACTTCATAGTTGCTGTAACACCCCTCAGTGCTTCTGACCACTAGCAGATTGTTGAGCTTCTAAACCCTGGAACCAAAACAGATTAAGAAGGCTCCATAGGCCCGAGGCCAGCCCTTCATCCTTCACCCTTGAGGCCAGGGGGAGGTGGACACTGTCCCAGACAGGCCACTCCTGGTACACTGACAGCAGCCCAGGCAGGAGCCCCCAGGACGAAGGGAAGCCCCCCCCAGTCTGGCCCCTGCCTGCTGCTCTGCCTCAGGCCTTCCGTCCCCCAGCCTCTGGCTTCCACCTTGTTCTCCAAGCTGCTAAGCGTCCTCCTACCTCAGGGCCTTTGTGCTGGCCCTTCTACCAGTCTTATCATTCAGGGGGCCTCCTCGGAGCCCTCCTTAACCATCTCTCTCGGCTAGCCCGCCCTGTGTTTTCTTTACAGCACTTGGCCTCCATCTGAAGTGAGTGGCCCTAGCTGGGTGTTTGTGTTTACTGGCTGCCCACCCCAGGCTGCTCATGACCCAATCCCCTAGAATAGTGCCTGGCACAGAATAAGTTCTCAACAAAATGTTATAACGTGGACAGATGAATCTTTAGAGAGTGCAGCCAAGCCCTTCGGGGGAGCAGGAGAAGGATCGCCCCGGAGGACCCCCAGCCCCATCCCTACTACAGAGGCAGAAGGAAAAGTCACTCTCCACCCTCCTTCCCCTGCGGAGCCTCCCAGAAGGCCCCTCCTGCAACAGCAGCCCCAGCCGCATAAACAACACCTCCTGCCCCTCTCCGGCTGCTGAAGGCCACGGCAAAGTTGGAGGCAGATCCTGCCCCACTGTAGACGGGGACAAGGCCCAGATGCAGGGCCACAGCCTAGATCTCTTCCTGCACAGCCTCAAGCCACAGGGTCCACCAGCCCTGCTAACTGGCCAGTCCGAGCCCCCGTGCAGCTATATGGGTGTGCTCACTCCCCCTCCCCGAGCGCTCTGCCACCCCCATCCCCTCCGGGCCTCCCAATTACCTGTCGCCTCTCCCTTTGAGTCCTCACCCAGGGGCCCCTTGGCCCTCTGAAACTTCCCCAAGGGGGTCCTCTGAGGCTGCGCCCTGAGCGGGAAGGGGGTCACTCCCGGAGGAAGGGGCAGCGACAGGTGGGCCCCGGTCCAGCTGTGGGGATGGGGGTGGAGGTGCCGATCAGCTCCCGGCTCTCCCGCAGCTGTCTCGGGGAGTCACTAGATGCACCCGGGCTCTGGGAGCTCCCTGCCGGGGAGGGGCTGTAAGTGCAGCGGAGGCCAGGGGGCGTCGCTGGAGCGGTGGTCCCAGCCGCGGCAGAGAGAGAGCCCCGCGGTAGGGCTTCAGGACGCGCGGCGACGGGGCTCCCCTTCCAGGTGTGGGGGGATAAGGTCCCCTCCTTACCTGAGGGCCCCGGGCCGTGCTCAGGCCCCGCCGCCCGGGCCGCTCATCCGCCACCGCAGAGTGCGCCGCCGACCCGGCACAGGCCCCGGGACTCCGGCCTCCAGCCTCCAGCGCCTGGGGCGGGCGGCGGGGCCAGGGAGCGTCGCGCAAGAGCCGCCGGCAGCCGGCTCCGCAGGAATCGGGGGACGGCGGGAAAGGGAAAACGCGGTCAGCGCGCCGGGCCCACCGGCCCCCAGGACGGCATGCAACCTTTCCCGGCAGCGGCGACCAGAAGGCAGGCGCGTCCTTTTCGTTCGGCCAAAACTGCGAAAACAGCCACAGCCCCTACTTATAGCACTCAGGCCCGCCCCCAGGCCCCAGTAGCCTATAGAAATGGAGCTACACCAAAAAGAGGGCGCAAGCCGCGGAAGAAGCCAATCATATCCCTAAGAGGCGGGGCGACCCGCTGACCTCTTAAAGAGACAGAAAGCGGGCACTGCGGGGGAGGGAAGCAGCTTCGGGGTAGGGAGGCTGCTGCGTACCTTAGCCTGAAGGCGGCCAGGATCGCGGACCGGAGAGCTGAGGACACTGCCGCCTCTTGGCCCCCGCGCCTGCCAGCTGTCAGCAGCTGTCAACGGACCCTCTCGCTCCAGCCTGCGCTCCTCCTATCGGGCCCGGCCGCGGCCCGACGGTCCAGGGAGGAGCCTCCGCGGACCGCCCCCTCGCGTGCCCGCCGCCTCGGGCGCCCCGCCGCAGTAGTCGGGCCGGGTGACCTTTGGTCACCTGGCTGAGGAAGGAAGGGGAGGGACAACCCCTCCCCCGGAACAACGCGTTTCCACCGCACGCCACGCTGCCTCCACGTCCACCATCAAAGCGCACTGGCATCCGGGTTTCAGGCACTAATTTTCACAACAACCTTGCAGGGTGGTTATTATTAGTCGCCTTTTCAGAGGAGGAACCTGCGGCTTAGAGACGTTAAATAACTTGCCCAAAGCCACACAACTAGGAAGTGGCAAAGACTAGACGCGGGGGGTTTGAACCAACCCTCCTCTCATCTCTAACTTCGACGGTTCTTCAGGCAACTTCCTCTGGGAAGCCTTCCGTGATTGCCCCATCCTTGCGTTTCTGACATCTACGGCTGTGTTCACTGCGGGCTCTCCTTACGCTGGCCCTGCAGGGCCCTCCCGCGTCTGAGTCCTCCTCTCCCACCCATCCCCTCTTCATTCAGCGTGCTCCAGCCACAGTGCTTTCTGTTTCTCTGACTTGAATATACCAAAGCTTGTTCCTGCCTCCCACTCTCTTGCATCTGTCCCGTCTGGCTGGCTCCTTGTCACATGACCTTCTTGACATCCTAGCTAAAGTAACTGTGCAGTCTCTGTCACATAATGCCCCTTTATTTCCTTCCAAGCACCATCTTTCTTACATGATTATATTCATTTACTTGCTTCCTAGTTCATCAGCCATCCTCCACTAGAATTGTTAGTGTCATGAGGACAAAACCATGTTTGTCACATTCCCTGCAACATCCTGAGGCTGACTTGGTGCCTTGGTGCCTTGGTGCCTGGGGTTACTTATCACAGTAACCCCAAGACACACACCCCGTGATACCACAGCTGCTTCACAGTCGGGCTGGAATGAGATTGGCCCCGATCTTCTAAAACAGGAGAAGGAAGTCACCAGCTCATGACCATTTGGGATTTGGTTTGTCTGGGACTTTCCCAGCCTGGACCGTGGTCAGCTCAGCGTGCAGAGTTTCTGTATCAGCCGGGAGGAGCTGTGCTCCATGCTAATGTCTGCCTTCCTGAATGGGCTATGGGGTGTCAAGGTCAATTCTAGGGTTGCCAGGAAGCACTACTCACATTTAATTGGCAAAAACAAGTCCTAGGCCACTCCTAATCTCCAGGGTGCAGGAAACAGTCCCTCCTACCATGTTCCAGGAAGAAGAAATGGAGTATCTGTGACCAGGCCAAAAGACTACCCTCCATCTTAATTGTGTGTGTCTGTGTGTGTGTTTTGAGACAGTACAGACTTTCCAGGGCGGGGAATTTGCTATTACTATTGCAATGGACAATTCTGCATTCTATACTCTGAGTTTGGGGCCTCATGTGTAGGTTTCTGCAGGACTTCATTTGTGGAATAACTGAGGGTATCTATTTCATCCCCTCCCCTTCAAGGCAGAATCAGGGTCTTATTCGCTGCAGTATCCCCTACTCACAGGACAGATGTGGTGTCAGCAAAGTTCAAGAAATGGTAGTTTGACAAACAAAGCAAAACAAACAGCACTCCTAAGTGCTGTTCCTTGCTCTACACCAGGCTTGGGGGTGGTCATGCTCTCTGGGCCATGGCTGTTACAGAGCTGGGCTCCTTGAAAGCAAAAAAAGAAAAAAGGGAAATCTGCAAATAACAGAAACAACACGACAGTGCTCAGCTGTCGGAAGAAAAGTCGGTGCAATTGGATAACCATCGAAGCCAAAGGAGCAGCCAGCAAGGCTGACTAGACCTCTGGGATGGGCTGGCAGAATGCCACGTGGGTTCCTTGGTCTGTACGAGGAGAGTTTTCCCAGAGGTGAAGGTCAAGTGAAAGCCCCTGAAACTTGTCCCCACCCACCCACCTCAGCCAAGATAGTAGGTAAAAAAACAACATCACCTAGCAGGGGAAATGCAGAGATTAGTGCTACCCATGAAGATCTAAAGCATATGGAGTTGGGGGTGGACCTCATCATATCCCTAATGAATTCATCAATCTGACCTTAAAACAATACAGAGAATGGTAGTGGACTGCTGCAGACTCAACGAAGGAGTAGCCCCAGTTGCAGCTTCCGGGCTGGCGTCCTTGCCGGCATGGGTCGGCATGGCCTCAGGTACCCATCCGCTGGCCTGAGATCTGACCATTTGTATGAGGAACTGTTGACATTCACAGGGAAAGACAGCCACTCACATTTATGGTCTCTCCCCTGGCCAGTGGTCCCTCTCCCACCTTTGTCATCTTATGGTCCATTGGTTTACTATATCAATGACATCCTACTAATCTGGCTGGCTGAATGAGAAGTAACAAGTAAATGAAGACCTCGGTGAGACATAGGTGCTCCAGAAGGTGGAGGATAACCCCTGTGAAGATGTGGGTGCTCGCCACCTCAGTGGAGTCTAGCGGTCTGGGACACACCAGGACATTGCTTCCAAAGGACAAATGATTGCATCTTGCACACCCCATTGCAGGGAAGGAAGCACAATACCAGAACCTACTCTTTGGGTTCTGGGGCAGTATATTCAACACCTGAGGATTCTGCTCTGACCCATACATCTCTGGGCAACATAAAAGCTTCCAGCTTTGAGTGAGGCTCACAGCAGAAAGGGGCTGTCCCCTAGGCCACAGGAACCGTGGACCCTGTCATATTAGAGCCATATGCGGTGGGTAAAGATGCTGTGTAAAATTTATGGCAAGCCCTCGTGGGAAATCCTGCTGGATTCCAGGATAATCTGCTATGCAGCAATAGATGACTAATACAATCCTACCCACCATCTCTTCTCTGGCTTCTCCTCAGCAACTCCCAGTATCCCATCTCCTGTCCAGAGTCCTCTGTTGGTGCCTTCTATGTGCTCGGGTTTCCCAGGTCTGAGGCTTGGGCTTCTCTTCTCACTGCACTCACTCGCTGGACGGTGCAACCACTCTCAAGATAATCTACAGCCGCAGCCCGAACTCTCTCTCAAGACCTGAACATTAAATGGCCTCCTGGATATCTCCACTCAGGGCCCACGTTCAACACAGCCGGAAACAAACTTCTCCTCTTTCCCTCCTGCACTCCCCATCTCAGAGGTGGTGCCATCATCCACCTAGTCTCCCAAGCCAGAATCCCGGTGTGTTCCTGGGTGCTTCCCTTTTGCTGTCCTCAATACCCAACCGCCAGTAGATTCTACCTCCTAAATGTCTCTTGGAGATTTCCAGTCTTCATGATCCCTCCTACACCTACACGGGGTTCCATCCAGAGATGCTTGTTTGCTGCACAAAACTACTGAGGGCTGACCCACCTCCAGTCCTGCCCTGCTCACCAAGGGACCTGCCCTAGCCTGAGGTGCTTGTATAATTGGAGAAAGAACAGCAGCAACAGCCTCCAGCTTGGTTCAATCCACCACCACCCAGGAGCAGCCTGAGGTATTCCCCCTTCCTGGGCATCACAAGCTGTTTAACCAAAACTACAGAATTGCTTAGAGATCCCCGCTGTGCCATGCCCTCTACATCTTTACAAATGACGTTCTTTCTATCTTGAACGCCTCCGCATCTTTGCTTTCCTCGGTGAAAATAACTCCTACTAAAACATCAAATTGTGGCCTTCTACAATCCTGGAGCTGTCTGGGTGCTCTAAGTATTCAACCTGAGAGCTTTTGGAGTAGTTGAAAGAGACCTTCTGCTCACGAGACCTCAGAAAACAGGCCTCAGTTGCCTCATCTGTAAAACAGCCACAGGGCGAGCGAGGTCACGCAGGCGGCAGGTGGGGCTGGTCCCCACTGCCCCCACCCGCAGCTCCAGCTCCCACCCCTTTGCTGGAGGTCAAAGCCGCCCCGCGCCCGGTTGCTCGCCAGGCCGGCAGGCGGGGCGCCTCGGAGGCGTGGGCGTGCCTTCCTTCTTTGGCCCGCCCCCCGGGCACGCAGATGGGGCCTACGTCATGACGCAGTGTTCCTTCAGACGCTTCCCGGGCTCGGGAGGGTCACGTGAGCCGGTTTTCGCGCGAAAACTAGTTGTTGCTGGAGTGGCGGCGGGGAGTGTGGAGCTGTGATGGCGGTGAGGGCGCGGGTGTTCCCCGGCGGCCTGCGCGTCTGCCGTGCGGGAGGGAGGCGCGGGCGTGGGGCGCCGGCGGGTGGTCCCGGCGAGCCAGCATGTCAGCGTGGGCCGGGGGCGCGGGCGGTGCGAGCGCGCTCCGGGACCTGGGGTGAGGGGCCGCGCACTTCGAGTCCTCAGGCCCTCGCCCCGCTCCGCCGCGGCTGGATCGGGCCTCCAGATGGCGTTGGGCCCCTGGGCTCTGGTTTGGAGCTGATTTCTCCCCTTTACTCCTTCCTTGCGGGGTCTGCAAAGCCAGCGGGCCCCACGCCGCCCCAGTCCCCCTGGGGATGCCTCCTCTCCCGCACCAAGCTGGGAGCTCGAATTCCCTAACCCGAGCTTAGTGGCCTACCCGACCACCATCATTTACTTTACTCCGCACCTGCTTGTGGGGCGCCCTCTCTATGCCTGGCGCCGGGAGTACACAAGACAGATAAGGCCCCGCATCTTCGTGCACATATTATTGTAGTGTTTTTTGGTCTCTTTGTCTTATTTATTGTCTGTTCTCTCCACCAATCTGTAAATTCCAGATCGCTAGGTTTTGGTCACTCTCATGTTCTGTCTCCTGCCTCAGTGTCTTGCATATTGTGGGTGGGAAGCCATGCTCACAGGAGAGGAATGTGGGAAGAGTAGAGAAACAGGTACATAAACGAATGAGGTATCCTTAGTGACTTGTCATGGAGAAAACACAGGGAAATGTCAGTGCCTGGAGTATTTGAGGATGTGATATTTGAGCTCGTTCCTGTGTGTTGAGAAGCCATTGGCTCAGAGAGCTCACAGGAGAGCATTCCAGGCAGAGGGAACATGAGATGCAAAGTCTTGAGGCTGGAGGGGTTTGGAGTGGAGTGGGGCGGAACAGGGTCACAGGTGGAGAGGACCCCCTTTAGGATGCTAAGTCAGCCCTCACCTTCTCGGTCCTCTCCTGCAGGAATCATCTGAGTCCTTCACCGTGGCATCCAGCCCAGCCCGGCGGCTGCGAAGTGATCCTCTCACCTCCAGCCCTGGGCGAAGCTCCCGGCGCACGGATGCCCTGACCTCCAGCCCTGGCCGTGATCTTCCCCCCTTTGAGGATGAGTCTGAGGGGCTTCTAGGTACAGAGGGACCCCTGGATGAAGAGGAAGAAGATGGAGAGGAGCTTATCGGAGATGGCATGGAGAGGTATTTTCATTCAAAGCGGGGTACTCAGCAGATAGTTTTGCAGAGAGCCCATTGTGTATCCAGTGACCTTGCTTTGGGTACAGGGGAAGCAGAGGAATCAGTATCCTTGCCCATGAGTGCACCTTGATGCAGGATCTAGGGGGAACAGACAAGTCCAAGGAACCACAACTTAGGCCCGAGTAACTTGCTGTATCATAGACTGGGCCCTAAGGCCTGGGTAAGCCTCAACTCTCTAAGATGCGCACCTCAGGGGATGCAAGGAGTCTCTCCTGTGGTGGACCACATCAGGGATGCCAAGGATGACTTGGAAGAACAGGAAGCAGGCAGCTGAGTGTTTTTCTGCAACTTTAAAGAAACCGGGGTGGGGGGGCAGAGGGGGCACCTGATTAATTAAGATTTCGATGCAATTCAGAAAATATTTATTACACCTGATCTGTACCTGGCCCTGAGTTAGATATTTTCACACTTACTAATAAAAATAGAAACATGTATTAAAGGTTATGAGACTTAATGGTAAGGTAATGGAGTAGGCTCTGCAAGGGAGCAGGGTTAGATTTCTCCCGCTGCTCTACCCCGTATTAACAACCAGGATTTGGTAGATATGCTAGTAGTAGAATTGTTTGAATGCCCAGAGCCTTATGAAGACTCTACTTTGGGGCCTTCTTTTACCCTGACTCGGGGTTCCAAACATGGTGTTCAGGCCATCCCACAGTCCATGGGGTGAGCCACCGGAGGGACTTGCAAGGGCTCCCTGGACCTTTCGGATCTTTGCTTTAAGTCCCATCACCCCAGATGATGAGAGCAGATGCACCGTATGTGCCACACTATGGAAGGAACTGGGAGCCTTTGGAGAAATCAGCCAGCTCTGAAGTTTTTACGTGAACACACGTTTTGAATTCTCTTCGGCATATATCTAGGGATGGCATCGCTGGCTCGTATGTTTAACTCTGTGGTTCATCTTCTGAGGAACCGCTAGACCTTTTTCCAGAAGAGCTCCACCATTTTACATTCCCACGAGTGGTGTATGAGGGTTCTAGTTCCTGTGGTTCTTGCAGACACCTGTTATTTTCTGGTTTTCGGTGATAGCCATCCCAGTGGGTGTGAGGCGATGTCTCATAGGGGTTTTGATCTGTATTTCTCTGGTGGTTAATGATGTGGAACATCTGTTTATGTGCTTATTGGCTATTTGTATATCTTTGGAGAAATGTCTGTTCAGATCTTTTGCCCATTTTATGATTGGATTGCTTGATTTTTTTTTTTTTAATATTATCGAGTTGTAAGAGGTTTTAAAATTTATTCTGGGTACAGGTCCCTTATCAGATACGTGATTTGCAAATATTTTCTTCTCAGTCTCGCTATTTTGAAAATTTATTTTTTTTAAGATTTTATTTATTTGAGAGAGAAAGCAAGCAAGAGAGAGAGAGAGAGAGAGCATGAGGTGGGGGAGCAGCACAGACAGAGGGAGAAGCAGACTCCCCACCAATCAAGGAGCCCAACGCGGGGCTCGATCCCCTAGGACCCCGGGATCATGACCTAAGCTGAAGACAGATGCTTAACCAACTGGGCCACCCAGGCCCCCCCCTCCTTTTTAATGGTGTCTTTTGAGGCACAGAAGTTGTTAATTTTGGTAAAACCCAATTTATTAATTTTTTATGGACCAACTAGAATTTCACTGAGGACAGAGGACATCTCGTGTGACTTAACATTTTCTCAACGAGTCAGACAAATACGTTTTAACTGAGAACATTTAAGAATTCAGAAATGGATCAGCCCACACATTTACCTGGCTCCTCCGGGATCTGTTTCTGGCATCAGCAACATGGGATTAGTTACTCTGAGTTTATTCAAAAAAAGAAAAAAAAGGTAGCAGGTCCCCCCCAATCACCATTTACTCTGAAAAAAGGGAGAATTCCAGAGGATCGTCTTGGGGAGGTAGTGTGGTATCAGAGAACAAGCCTGAAGGTTGTGGTTGGACTGTGTTTTGACACCCAGCTCTGCTAAGTGGCTCTTGGTAAAAGCCCTATCATCCCCATAATCCTGTTTCCTCACCTTTCAGATGGAGTAATGATGTCTGCCTCCCAGAATTGCAGGGAGGAAAGCCGTCCTTGCTCTCAGTGGGTTCTTTGTCCAGACAGCATTCCCCTTCAGATACCTGACAGGTGACATCGTGGAAAACAGGTCCTTGGAGGTGTTGGAGTAGCTGAGAGGGTTGAGCCAGTGGGCAGGCGTTTCAGAGAAGCTGGTTTGGCTGATGTCAATAGAAGACCTTCCCAGTACTTCAAGGGGTTTGACGTGGCATTGTCTGGGAGGGGAAGGTGCAGGGAGAATTTCTGCCCCGTTGGGGAGCTGGGGCTGGCTGTCTGAAGGACCTTTCTGCCTGAAGGTTTTCTGGTTCTTCAAATTTGTTTCTTTTTGGATGCTCAGAGCTGTCTGGAGGTCCCCTTCCTCTGTTTTTTTATTGTGGTAGATACACATAACACAGAATTTACCATCTTAATCATCTTTAAGTGTCCAGTTCAACAGCATTAAGTACACTCTCGTTGTTGTGCAACCAGTCTCCAGAACTTTTTCACCTCCCCAAACTGAATCCTATCATGTTTGTCCTTTGTGATTGGTTTAGTTCACTGAGCCCATTGTCCTCAAGATTCACCCACACTGTAGCACAGTCAGACTTTCTTCCTTTCGGAGACTGATATTCCATTGTATGCACAGACCACACTTTGTCTCTGTTGGAGATCCTTTTGGAGCCTTTGTATTTCTTGCCTGGGGACTCTTCTGGCCTGCCCAGGCTGGAGTAGGCCCAGTTCCTAGGCCCGCTTTTGTTTTGTTTTTGATACTAACGGGGTCTGTTTTGGGGCTCCCTCAGGGACTATCGTGCCATCCCAGAACTGGATGTCTACGAGGCTGAGGGTCTGGCCCTGGACGATGAGGACGTCGAGGAGCTGACAGCCAGTCAAAGGGAAGCAGCAGAACGGGCCATGCGGCAGCGTGACCGAGAGGCCGGCCGGGGCCTGGGCCGCATGCGTCGCGGGCTCCTGTACGGTAGGCTCAAATGTCTGCACCTCCAAGGGTGCAAGGCTGGTCCTAGCTTCCAGAGCCTCGGGGAGCTGGAAAAGGAGTTCTGGGGAAGACAGGTGGAAGGTGGTAGGAAAATTTCACTTGAGGGTACCCTTTTGGCCCCCAGACAGCGATGAGGAGGATGAGGAGCGCCCCTCCCGGAAACGCCGCCAGGTAGAGCGGGCCACAGAGGATGGCGAGGAGGACGAAGACATGATCGAGAGCATCGAGAACCTGGAGGACCTTAAGGGCCACTCCGTGCGTGAGTGGGTGAGCATGGTGGGCCCACGCCTGGAGATCCACCACCGCTTTAAGAACTTCCTGCGCACTCATGTGGATGGCCACGGCCACAACGTCTTCAAGGAGCGCATCAGCGACATGTGTAAAGGTGTGGCTTCCAGGTGTCCCCGCTGCCTCTCTGCTCACCGCCGTCTGCCTTGCAGAATTCTCCCGTAGGGCATCATTCCCTTGGGCCTTTAACAGCATGTTTAATAGAAGTACGAAGTGCAGGGAATACTGAGCCACTTACCCGTTGCTGGACAGGAGCTAGCACCTGAAGCCTGAGATGTCCGTCATCAGGCAGATACAAAAAGCATTGCGTGTCTGCACTAGGACGCTCTGCTGGACAGCTGAACCACAAAAGTGTCTGACGTGCTTAAAAGGTGGCAGATTTAACGTAGAAGTCTGGATTACTACTTTAGTCAGAAAATAGCACATTTCTGTGGACAGGAATTAAAAGGAGGCATGTGGATCTTGGTCTGCTGCTGTACACACCACTCCCTTTTGTCTTGTATTTGATGCAGTTTATTCACAGGTTTCCTTCCTGGTCCTTTTAGGCATTTTGAGTTTGCAGTCCTCCTGCACATATCGTTTCACTTAATGTGATTTCATACGTCGTGTGATGTCCACATTTTAGATTGGGAAATTGAGGCTTAAGATGTGTCACTTGCCTGAATCACACAGCTAAAGCAGGGCAGGTTTAGAAGTCAGGGCTGGGGTTTTCAGCTCTAAGTCAAGGATGGTGGGGTGGGGGGCAGGCCCTTCTCCTTGCACAGGGAGAGGGAAATTGCCTGCCGTGTCCCCGGCTGAGCTCTGTGCTTAGTCTTTCTTCCTGCCTCCAGAGAACCGCGAGAGCCTGGTGGTGAACTATGAGGACCTGGCGGCCCGGGAGCACGTCCTGGCCTACTTCCTGCCAGAGGCACCGGCAGAGCTGCTGCAGATCTTCGACGAGGCTGCGCTGGAGGTCGTGCTGGCCATGTACCCGAAGTACGACCGCATCGCCAGCCACATCCACGTGCGCATCTCCCACCTGCCTCTTGTAGAAGAGCTGCGCTCACTGAGGTGAGCCAAGGGCAGGGTGAGCCTGAGGCCCTGCATCCTCAGCACCCTGTGGCTCAGCTTCGTTCAGGGAAGCTCCAACAGGGCCATGGGTTTCTGGGCGGGCTGGCTGTGGCCAAGGAGCGCCCTCCCCAACTGGCACTCTGGCTTGGACCAGGTGCAATGGTGTGGATCTGGTGGGATCCAAGTTTTCTGGATCCACCTCACTTAGAGCGCTGACCTCTGGAGGGCATGGGTCAGTCATCGGTCTCCAGGCCTCTGATAGGCCCTCTTGTCCCTGCAGGCAGCTGCACCTGAACCAGCTGATCCGCACCAGCGGGGTGGTGACCAGCTGCACGGGCGTCCTGCCCCAGCTCAGCATGGTCAAGTACAACTGCAACAAGTGTAACTTCGTGCTGGGGCCCTTCTGTCAGTCCCAGAACCAGGAGGTGAAGCCGGGCTCCTGCCCTGAGTGCCAGTCAGCTGGCCCCTTTGAAGTTAACATGGAAGAGGTGAGAGTCCGCGCCTGCCGGTGGCTGCCCTTCTTGTCTACACCGGGCCTGCCCCACCTCTAAGGCACTTAGATGAGCGTGGCAGCCCCCAGAAATAAGATGGACTTGTGCACTGGCCATGCCCTGAGGCGAACCAGATATGTCTGGCCAGCCTGTTTAGTTTGGCCCGTGGGGTGTTTTTCAAGAATTCAAGCCAGTATTTTAAAACCAGGGCATTTTGTTTAATATGTCAAAGTTGATGGTTTTTCTTAAAAAAAAAAAAAAGGGGGGGGGAAGTTCTGGTAAAACTGGGCTCATTCATTTTTCAGCTGTCTCCTTAGTAAGGCACCTGCTTTCCCATCCCTCACTCCCATGGGGCTTCCCCTTGGCATTTCTGATACCTGCCTCTCTGTGGGCCTCTCGTTGGGGGCCTCTGGATTATAACTAGCTTAGACATTGCTGTGCTGGATTCAGGAGGCCCTGCTGAAAGCTTCTGGGCTGTTTGCCTTTGTATTTGAATGATTTCATCTGTAGAGTCGGGGTCATCGCAATACCTTCGGGGGATGCCCCGTTTACCGCCTTGCTCCCGTGAATGCCGGTGGCTGAGCTCTCAGCACTCTGCATCTCTGAGAAGTGCCCTAGCTGGGACGTCCTTACCAGAAAGCGCCTGAGAGTTTCTGCTTGTGGCAGCCCACAGCCGAAAACAGACCTGCTCAAAAGCTCAGGTGCACCTTGCCTTGGGGGGGGTGAGCCCATGCCTTTGCCCAGAGTCTTCCCCTGCCTGTTTAGCTCATCCTCCTTAAGAGTCCGCTTTCCCGGAAGCTCCTTGAGAAGGCTCTTACATAGGAGCAGGGTTTCAGGCTCTGCTTCTACGTGAGTAATAATTACAGCTGAAGTTTCTGGAATACTTGCAAGGTACCTAGTGGGTGGGTGATGTATAATTCAGTTTTCATCACACCTTTTGAGGCAGGTGATACTGTTGACCCCAAAATCACCCAGCTAGAAAGAGGCCCAAAGGATTAGAACTCAGGATCCAGAGCAACTGCTTTTTTTTTTTAAAGATTTTATTTTATTTTATTTTGACAGAGAGAGACCCAGCGAGAGAGGGAACACAAGCAGGGGGAGTGGGAGAGGGAGAAGCAGGCTTCCCGCGGAGCAGGGAGCCTGATGTAGGGCTCAATTCCAGGGCCCTGGGATCATGACCTGAGCCGAAGGCAGATGCTTAATGACTGAGCCACCCAGGCGCCCCCCTGTATGACGTGATTTAACCCTCACTGAAGTTGCACTCAGAGCCTTAGCATCCCCATTCCACAGAGAAGGCGTAGAGAGGGGACATCACTTACCCAGGATCACACAGCTTAAGCCATGGAGCTAGGGTTTGAACTTAGACAGCATGGCTGTGGCGTCCATATGCACCAGGGCTTGGCTACAAGCAGGTGCTTGACTGTCCTGCAGTAAGGAGGCATCCACAGGGGTAGTGATAGGAGTGGGGACCATCCATGTGTTGGTCACAGCAGTCTCATTTTCTGCTTCGGCTGTCCATTTTCTGGTCAGCTGATGGAGATATAGGAAGCCTATCTGTTCTCCTTACTCATGGGGCTGTGGCCAGGTTCAGGTGACACAATAAGTCTGTGCTTGGAGGAGCGCGAAGTCGGCCATGCAGAGACAGGCCCCTGTGACCTCTGTTTGTCCCACGCAGACCATTTATCAGAACTACCAGCGCATCCGAATTCAGGAGAGTCCCGGCAAAGTGGCGGCCGGCCGGCTGCCTCGCTCCAAAGATGCTATCCTCCTCGCCGATCTGGTGGACAGCTGTAAGCCAGGAGATGAGATAGTAAGTGGCCCAGAAGCAGGCCAGGGAGCCAAGTTGCTAAGGACATCAGCGTGAGCATCTGTGGTGCAGAGAGGGTTGCTGGCAGCGGGAGGGTAGGCTGAGGTCACTGGGAGGAGGAGCCTTTCCTCCTTGTAAAGGACTGGCCGGTCGGAATGTGGGGGGTAGAAGTTTTGCTTTGGTCTTCCGGGTTACTCATCTTGCTGTCTGGCAGGGAGGAGTTGAGGAGGAGAGATCGGACAGTGGAGGCAGTGGGGGGAGGACTCTGGCCCTGAGTCTAACCCCGGCCCGGCTCTCTGGGTTGTGTCCCCTCTCCTAGGAGCTGACTGGCATCTACCACAACAACTATGACGGCTCCCTCAACACGGCCAATGGCTTCCCTGTCTTCGCCACCGTCATCCTAGCCAACCACGTAGCCAAGAAGGACAACAAGGTCGCTGTGGGGGAATTGACGGACGAAGACGTGAAGATGATCACCAGCCTCTCCAAGGACCAGCAGATCGGGGAGAAGGCAGGTGGAAGTCCAGGCGGGATTGTCGTGCTTCCAGAGGAGGCCCCAGAACCATGGTCCTGATTCCCGGGTCTTGCGGTCTGGGCTCCATTTCTTCATTCTTTCCCTTCCCAGCATTGGCTCGATCAACTTGCCTTGATCTGGAGGGAAGTGGGGGGCTGCGCTCTGGGGGAGGAACTGGAATGCTGTCTTCGGGGACCCACCCCTCGACAGGATGGGGCTGTGATGAGGAGTCAGTGGATTGAGTTGAGCCCAGGCTCAAAGCTGAAACAGGTGGAGCAGTAGGAATAACTCATCTTGTGAGGGTATATCCCCTGGTGTCAGACCAGGGGAGGACCCAACACCCATTTCTCTGGGAAGAATGCTATCCCAAGAGGGTTTTAGGGTTTTGGTTTTGGTTTTTTTTTTTTTAACTATAGACATTTTTGCTGAAGGTTGGGGAGCTAGGGATTTAAGAGCCAGACTCTCAGTTCGGGTCAATCAGTGCAGGCTCCATTTGGCTTACTGAGCAAATGGCAT
This sequence comes from Neomonachus schauinslandi, assembly GCF_002201575.2. Classification (NCBI taxonomy): domain Eukaryota; kingdom Metazoa; phylum Chordata; class Mammalia; order Carnivora; family Phocidae; genus Neomonachus; species Neomonachus schauinslandi. Next base: position 156,958,331 of record NC_058403.1, read on the forward strand.
CCTTCCCTTGAGGGCAGGGCCACATCTGACGCACTCACCTCCATTACCTTCACTTGGGCCACCGAGATTTGGGGTTCCACCAGGAGAGGCAGGGGTTTCCCCAGCCTCGGGAGGACAAGAACTTCATTCTGCCAATATACCCAGTCCTTGAATACGTTGTAGGCCGTGTTCTAGGATCGTGGTGGGAAGTCAGACACAGTCCTTTCCTTCCTGGGGCTCATAGTTAATCAGGATCCCCGATAATAAGAAAGAAAACAAAAACACAGGATCTTTTCATTTAATCAGTAACATGGGAAGAAAGCCACAACCCATGATTCTTTGCTGCCTACTCTTCCCAGAGGAAGATTAGCACTAACACGATGGACATGTTTTCAGACTCTTCACTAGTATTTGAGCCAGTCTGTCCAGGGCTGGCGACCTGGCCCTCGCCGCTAACCTGGCACGCATCCGCTGTGTGCTCGTATGCCCGAGCTGCCGAAGGAGCAGTGTGCTTCTAGAACAGTTCGCTAGTGCCCTCTTCCCCTCTGCTGCAGTTCTCAGCCACTGCTCTTCTGCTCTGTTGAGGAGATAGGAGCGGCAGCAGATAGAGCGTGGGAGACAGGATGTGCTTGACTTCAGGCTTTGGACAGGCCAGTCCCTGTATGTGCCTTGTGCCCCAGACTTCCAGAACTGCCCCTAGTGGCCCTAACATAGAAGGTTCTGCCACACTTTGGTGTGGTGATAGCTGCTGTTTTGTCTGCCTCTTTGTCCACACAGCTGACTTTGCCAGGCAGACGTGTCCCAGCATCATGGTAGTGACTGCTCAAGGTCAGTTACACCTGCACGCTTACACCGTGATCCCCTCAGTGTTGGAGACGGTGACTTCTAAACAGAGGTCTTTTAGAAGGATCTAGAGGGGATCCTTCTAGAGACGATGACATCTCTGTAGGACACCTTTCTGAGTCCCGTCAGGAAAGGAGGGCTGGGTGATACGAGGGAGTGTTGATCTGTACTGATCGCTTTAGCCCACTGTCGGGGTGGATATTTTTACCAAGAACTTGGACAAAGACAGAAACCACACTCGGCAGTTTTGGGGACAAACTAAAAGGATGACAGGCTTGTCCTGATGGGGCTCATTTGAACTATTTAAGCCAGAGGTTTGCAATTTGGTGGCCTGTGGACCACATGCAGCCTGCTGAGGGGTTTTGGTTGGTTGGTTGGTAGGTGGTTCTGTGTTTCCATTTCTTTTTTGTTTGCTTTTCTTTTTGAATTGGTTATCATCCTTTAGGAATTGAGATTGCACGTAAAAATCTGGAAGCCCCGGTTTTTGGCCGTCCAAGCATCCGTCAGTGCTAGGTCTTTGTTTCTGTCCACTGATGACTGATGGGAGAGCTAAGTAAGGGGCAGTTGCCCTTGCCAGTGGGGCACGCTCCCTGCTGTCTGTCCCAGCCACCCCCTGCTCTGTCCTCTGTCACCTGATGAACTCAGCTTGCCTTCCGGCCCATTTGGTTTTGTGAGCCCTGGCCGCTGACAGTTAGAAATAGTCAAGGGATAAGTGCCATGTCTAACACTTAGATTTTAAAGAACTAACAGGAGAATCAGACTCCTTAGGTTTGGCTTTTGGCCTAATCATTGGTGTGATCAGATGAGTTGCTTGCCTCTCTACGGATGAGTTGACGGTAGGTAGCACCCACGGGAGAGTTGTTACAAGGATTACGTGGATGTGCTCGTGTGAATGGTGTGCTGCTGCGTGGTCAGCAGCTAGCTGTTTTGCACGTCGGTACAAAATTTAAACTAGTTGTACAAAAACTGGATGGGCGTGCCGCCCGGGACAATGGATGTTGAAAGCATAAAGGTCCGTAGGAGGATAAAAATAGCTTTAGGGCACGGTAGACATTTCCTGTGCATTGTCTTGTGCTCACAGTAGCTGTGTGGGTGGGAACTTGGCCGCATTTCGCGTCAGGGCTGTTCTGAGCAGGGTGGGGGCGGGGGCAGGGGGGATAGGGCAGTGTGTATTGAGAATTAAGAGCATGAGCTTCAGATTCAGAGGAATCTGGGGTCAGGTCTTGCCTCTCTCATTTAGGAACAGACAGTTTGACCAGAGCCTTGGTTTGTTTCCTTCTTTTTGATGTGGGGGAACCAGGATCATTATGAGGGTTAAGTGGAATACTTCTTGGCAAATGTGTCATTCCTTAGGTCTGGGTTTGAATTTACCTTTTTTTTTTTAAGATTTTATTTATTTGAGACAGAGGGAGAGAGTACGCATGAGCAGAGGGTGGGGGGATAGAGGGAAAGGGAGAAGCGGACTCCCACTGAGCAGGGAGCCCGACATGGGGCCCGATCCCAAGACCCTGGGATCATGACTTGAGCCGAAGGCAGACACTTAACTGACTGAGCCACCCAGGCATCCCTGATTCTTCCTTTCTTCCTAGCCAGTACATTTGCCCATTACACTCTCAGACCAGCTGGGTCAGCGACAGCAGCGTTAGCCTTAGCGTGGTTGCTTCCCTGCCTTCTAGTCTGTCGGGAGGCCCATCTGGATGCAGCAGGTGCTTTGCAGGAGGGGAGCTGAGCCTGGGCAGCTGTGCATAACAGGCGAGAAGGGGGCCTGCTGCTCTTGGTCCTGGAGGGAGACATTACCTCATCCTTGCAGGGGTGTCTGCCACGGGAACAGCCCTGAGAAACAGTCTGGGTAAAGAGAGGTCAGGGACGGGCAGCCTTGCACACCCACAAGACGTCCAGGAAGATGAGACATCCATGGTGGACTGTCTCCTGACATTCCCAGCACAGGTGAGGATGCAATGGGAGAGTCCTGCATACCGAGCCCTAAGCATCTGCTTGACGCTGTGTAGGTAATTTCCGGATAGTAATAACAGTAACAATCCTATAATGGAGGTGTTACGGGTGCCCATGTTATTGGTGAATAAACGGAGGCCCAGGTTAAGTAAGCTGCCATGCGGCATAGCGGCTAACGGCAGAGCCAGGATCCCTGTTCACACGGTCTGGTCTGAGTCTGCGCGCCAGGGAATGCTCTCTGCTCCCTCTCCCTAAGTTATTGCACCTCGGGAGGACATATGTGTGTTGGGGCGGTACTTGGTTATGGTGAGTTCTGTGGCCACCCAAGTATAAGTCCTGGTCTGAATATTGAATCCTTATTACAGAAACTTGCAGACATACACATGGAGTGGGTACAATGAACCCCTCATGTCCTTCCCCCGGGCTCCACCCGCAGCTGGAGTCGGGCCACCCCTGTGTCCTCTGTACTCACGCCCAGTCCCCTCAATGACTGCAACCAGTTCCCCACACAGTGTTTGACCTGCAGCCGTGGATCTGTAACAGGCCCTCCCTACTGCACCGAGCCACAGCACTGGGGCCACACTTTAAAAACGGGTTCACGGTTCCATGGTAGCAAGTATTTCCTTGGTGTCCGCATTTCCCTGATTATCCTACCTTTTTCTTTTTTCTTTTTTTTTTTTTTTTAAAGATTTAATTTATTTATTTGAGAGAGAATGAGAGACCGAGAGCACGAGAGGGAAGAGGGTCAGAGGGAGAAGCAGACCCTCCGCTGAGCAGGGAGCCCGATGTGGGACTCGATCCCGGGACTCCAGGATCATGACCTGAGCCGAAGGCAGTTGCTTAACCAACTAAGCCACCCAGGCGCCCCCTTTTTCTTTTTTTAAAAGTCTCTTGGAGTTGATGTCCAAGTAAGGCCCGCACGTTGGGACTGGTTGATCTGTCTCTTAAGTCTCCGTCTTTAGGTCCCCTCTCCCTCTCTTTTTTGGAAGAATCTGGGTCGTCTGTCCTGTTGAGATTTCGATACTCTGGGTGTTGTAGATGGTCTTTGTCGAACGTAGTCCTGGGCCATCTGTTTTCTGTGAATTGTCAATGATGCACATGCATAATCAGTATCCAGGCTGATTTCTTTTTGGGTGGGGTCCGTGGCGAGATGGGCTAGAGGTCTTGTGTTCCATCGTAGCACCTGGCGTCTCCTTGTCTCCCTGTGATCTTAGCAGCCACTGACGATCCTTGGCTAAACCTACTCATTCATTAGGGGTCGCAGAATGATGGTCTTCTAATTCCAAATCCTCCTTCATTTATCTTCTGGAATGCTTCTGCGTAGAGAAACTTCTCTTTATTAACTATTGGACTGTGCCTAGGTAGAGGTCCTGTAGAAAAAGCAGGATTGTGCTTGATCCTTTTCCTTCATTTACCAGTTTTCAAAATAATGAACGGTTCTTCTCTGAGGTGACCGCTGAGTGTCATCACAGATGAGCGGACTTAAACGACATCGAGGCTTCAGCATTGCAATGGCCATCCGGGTGATGCCCAGCGGGTCCCTCTAGTTGCCGAGCATGAAGCCCATCGTTCTGAGTCCTATTGGCGTGACCCCGGGTCTCTGATAGCTTTCTTCTTTCTTATATAAGACACTGCAGGTTCTTTTTACACATTTCCTGCCCAGACCTGGGATCAGCCATTTCTCCAAATAGCCCCATGGAGAGTAGAATTTTCTTTCAGTGGGAAATAATATTTAGAGAGGCCAGCCTCTGTAGACATCAGGCTTGGACCACTGTGCACCAGTTAATGCAGTTCTGTGTCTCCTTGGGCTGGGTTTTGCAGGAAATGTTAGGGCCAAGGAAAGAACCAGCAAAAGTGTCCAAGTGGAAACTGACCTCCACTCCTGACTTATTATATAAAGTAATGGCAGGAGGCATTTCTGGCTCAGTACCAGTGGTACTGGCACATCCTCTTTCCAGAAGGACCTGCTGGTCATGCCGCCCCCTGGCAGCAGTGCAGAGTGGCCATCCGCAGGATAAACTGCTGACCCCTGACTCCAGCTCTTAAGAACAGGACGTCTCCCACCTTCATGCTTCAGGGGAGCCCCGAGGGAGCAGTTCTTCCGTCTGGCTGGTGGGCAGGTGGGACAGCTGGATCCAGTGGGTGCCCTCCAGATTTTCAGCACTGACTTTCCTGCTTCGGCGCTCCCTTCCCTGCCCCCCCCACCCCCCCCGCCGCCGCAGGGCCTGCTGCGGTACAAGCCACCTCGGTGTAACCTGTAAGGGGGAAGGAGGGGCATGCACTGCTTCTGTGGAGTCCCTCCATGCAGATGGCAGGAAGGTCAAGAACAGTAAAAGCGTGCAGGAGATGGAAGCTGCTTCCTACTGGCAAGACATTTCTTTGTTGTCTCTGGTTTCATCTTTAAAAATCATGCAGATTTTGAGATTCTCTCTTTTCCTCTTCTCTCTCTTTCTCTCACAAATAGATATGTCCGTGACTTACCAGTTGAAATGACGACTTCCTGGTGGGCCCATCTCCTGAATGTTCCATATTTATCATATTTGGCTACCACAGCATAGCTGGGAGCCAGGCACTTGTATAAACTTGTATAAACCTCTCACTTAGGGCCCACCCAGTCCTCTGAATTGGGCTGTGATACCTGTCTTCCGTTTGAGGAGACTGAGGCTCAGGCAGCCACAGAGCCTGTGAGAGGTGTCTTCCTACATCTGTGTTGTCAAAGCCCACCCTCTTCCCACACATGGCCCTGTTTCATGGGCCTGGGTCTTGTCTCCTTTCTGTGACCTTTGGGTAGTCCTTTCTGAAATCTGACTAGAAAGGGGGTCCGACTGACATTCTGTTAAGCTCTAAAGTTCTGTGATTCTCAGGAAAAGCCAACTAATTGCCCCGCCCAAGGTCAGAGGGCAGGGCTTGGTGCTGGGGCCTGGTGGGATTGCGGCAGCCATGGTGTGGGCACTCTGGGGCTGGAAACATCCCTGTTCCCTGAGATTCGAGCCAGTGGGGGACCTACCGTATGTGGGGGGTTGGCCCAGACTCAGAGCAGATGCGCCTGTTCTCACTGGCTCTCCCTCCCTTGCAGATCTTTGCCAGTATTGCTCCTTCCATCTATGGGCACGAAGACATCAAGAGAGGCCTGGCGCTGGCTCTGTTTGGAGGGGAGCCCAAAAACCCAGGTGAGTGGCGTTGGGCGCCTTTCGCTCTGCGTTGCAGGTACCAGACAAGGCAGGACTTTGCATTTAAAGGTTGGGTGCCTGGGGAAAAAGTACATGTTAGCAGATGACCGTGTGTGGCTCGGTCATTGTAGGGAGAGTGTAGCCCGTGGCTATGGTACCTTGGGTGGTTTTAACTATAAAAATAATACATGAATATGTAGAGAGAATTACATCCTTTTCTTAAATTGTTAGAAGTCACAGAAAGATGGAAGTCCCTGCTGACCACCGTTTCTAATCCAGTCCCCTCCTGGTGGGTCACTCCTGATCAGTGTGGTGTGTGCACTAGTGGACCTTTGCATGGCCATTCACATAGACTTAACACGTGTACTTACACAATAATACAATTCCATGGCATGCGTGTATTTCTGTTTATAAACACAGTACTTCCTGTACCTGCGTGTAAGTGACTGTAAAATACCCAGCTTACCTCTTCCTGCTCATTAGCATGTGTGGGGCATCTTTTTGCACTGGTGCATACTGAGCAGATTTATTCCCATAAGCGAGTGTATCAAGGTCCCTATAGCACAGCGTACAGAGCTGTTCTTCTCAGTGGAAAACATCTGCATTGCTTCTAGTTTCTTAACTTTCCTAAGAGCGTCTTTATAGTAGCAGCCCTGTGCCCCCATCTCTCTGGGTTCAGTTCTCAGAAGTGGGATTGCTAGTCCTAGGGTCTTGCATCCCTTTCGAGAAAATATGCTTTGCCATCGGCTTAAGCAGACTGAGAAATTAGAGATAATCCGGCTATGTCTGGCACCCCTCCCCTCCCTTTTATCCCCACCTCCATCCCTGCCTCCTTCAGGGGGTAAGCACAAGGTGCGAGGCGACATCAACGTGCTCTTGTGTGGAGATCCTGGCACAGCCAAGTCTCAGTTCCTCAAATACATTGAGAAAGTGTCTAGCCGAGCCATCTTCACCACTGGCCAGGGGGCTTCAGCCGTGGGCCTCACGGCATATGTCCAGCGGCACCCCGTCAGCAGGGAATGGACCTTAGAGGCAGGAGCCCTGGTTCTGGCTGACCGAGGAGTGTGTCTCATCGATGAATTTGACAAGGTGGGTCCTTGGGCCCCGTGGCAATAGGATTCGGGATGTGTTGGCTTAGCCCTGAGTGGGGGAACAGGTGTTAACGGGATAGTGGTCGGGGCAAGCATCACACATTTGAACCTCCTGCAGATGAATGACCAGGACAGAACCAGCATCCACGAGGCCATGGAGCAGCAGAGCATCTCCATCTCCAAGGCCGGCATCGTCACCTCCCTGCAGGCTCGCTGCACCATCATTGCCGCAGCCAACCCCATAGGTACGCCAGGCACGACGGCCACGGGGGCTGGGGTCTGCCACAGGGAGGCCGGACCCAGAGAGGCCTCGCCTTGGGGAATAGAAGCCTGCAGCGTCCCTCAGCCAGTCCCAAGGTCTGAGGAAGGAACTGAGCATCAGAAAACCTTCCTCTCTTCCACGGTTCTTGCTGGGGCTGCATGGAAGCAAGTCTTGGGGTCTTTTGTTAAGCCATGTTTTTAGAACCAGTTTTGGACATTTTCCTCAGAAGACAGAAAAATCTAGTGCGTTATCTAGCGCCAACTCGGGCGGAGTTGGTTGTTGATCCCAGTCAGCCTGTGGGCAGGGAACTCAGGCACCTCACCCACCTTATTCTAGATTTTTCCTGCTGGGAGTTGATTAGACTTTTAGTCTAAAGGCTCTTTCAGGCAAGTGCTCCAGGAAAGCCCTTTTCCTTGTCTTGTCGAGAATGCCTGGCAGATGCAGGTACTGAGCATCCTTCCTTTTCCGAAGTCGTCTTTCTCTTCCATCCCTGAAGCACCTTGAGGTTGGCAAGAACTTTGTGCTCAGAAGAAGAGCAGATCGAGGGAGCATGAGCCCTGATGGAGAGGTGCCTTTTTGTTACAGGAGGCCGCTATGACCCCTCGCTCACCTTCTCAGAAAATGTGGACCTCACGGAGCCTATCATTTCCCGCTTCGATGTCCTGTGTGTGGTGAGGGACACAGTGGACCCAGTCCAGGTACACAACCCCGTGTCCCGGGGCTCATGCAGTAAGTTCCGGGGACCTTGAGTGAGGCTTGGGGCCTGTGTTGAGTCAGGCGCAGAGACAGGGATGCCACTTGGACCGTGGTGTTTGAGAGTCAGCCTTGGTTTCTCTTCCTTCACTGGCCCATGTCCGCTGCCCAGCTGGCAGAGTCCAGTCTCTGCCACCAGGCCCTTCTGGCCCGACCACCTGTGCCCACCCACTTCTTACCGCTTCTCTGCTGCAACCGAGTCCCGGCTTCTCTTGCTCAGACCCAGAATACTGCCGTGTCTTGTGGTCGGTCTCTTGGCTTCCACTCCCACACCCAGTTAAGGCCACCTCCAGTTGGAAGCCAGCCCATCTTCTGAAAACATAAGGTGGATTATGCCTCTTCTTAACCTGCTGGCAGCTTCCACTGTAACTAGCAGAGAATCCACTGGCCCCGAGAGGCCTCCTCTGCGCCTGTCTCTTCTTGCCTCTCCTCCTTGCTCCCTTCACTTCATCCACTCTGGCCACACCACCCTATTTCCCTCCCTTGCAGCTGCCAGGCCTTGGCTTGTCAACATGCTCTTTGCTTTTCCTGGAAGGCTCTTCCTAGTTGGCTGTATGGCTGAGTCTCCTCAGGCCCTCAGTCCTGTGCATGGTCCTCTCTGGTTATTCTGAAAACTGTGTCTGTCTGCTCTCCTCTCACCAAGAGGTGAGCTCGAGCTTTGTCATGTGCACCGGTGACCTCCAGCACCCACAGCTTCCTGGCACATAGTAGGCATCAGATGATACTGTTGCGGGAATGTCATTTTCTGCACCTGCAGCTTTCACTTCTTCCAGCGAGCCAGCTTACTCCAAGCCAGGTCATGAGACTCACTCTGTGACTTGCCCTCTCCCCTCTTATCTTAGGATGAGATGCTGGCCCGTTTTGTGGTTGGCAGCCACATCAGGCACCACCCCAGCAACAAGGAGGAGGGCCTGGGCAGCACGGGCACCCAGGAACCTGCCATGCCCAACACGTACGGTGTGGAGCCCCTGCCGCAGGAAGTCCTGAAGAAGTACATCATCTACGCTAAGGAGAGGGTCCATCCAAAGCTCAACCAGATGGACCAGGACAAGGTGGCCAAGATGTACAGTGACCTGAGGAAAGAGTCCATGGTGAGGGCCCAGGGCACAGCTGGGTGGGGCGGGGGGGGATGCAGGGAGGGGAGCTCGGCAGAAGCTTCTTTAGCTGTGCAGTCCATTAATCTAAGAAGTGCTAGAGCTGGAATGCTTTTAAAAAATGATACATAAATACCTTAGCCATTTTGTTTCAGATGGAAGGTACATGTGCCTGCATTTGTCTCTCTGGGTATGGGGCCAAGGTCCCTTGAGTGTTGGCCGCTGGTTAATTTCTATGCTGACTTTGTGAATCTCACCCAAACATGTGGTCTGAACAAGCATCAGTTCTTTCATAGTGGAGTGAAATATAAAGGTAGCTGGAATGCAGAACTTTTTTTTTTTTTTTTAAAGATTTGTTTGTGTATTTCAGGGATAGAGAGCTTGAGCCAGCAGGGGGCGGGGCAGAGGGAGAGAGTGAATCCCCAAACTGACTCCCTGGCGCAGGGCTCGATCTCATGACCCTGAGATCACAACCTGAGCTGAAATCAAAGTCGGCCGCTCAACCGACTGAGCCACCCAGGTGCCCCTGGATTGCAGAATTCTTGTAGATTGGTAGGTCTCACCCACCTAACCCAGACAGCAGCTTCTTTGTTTTTTTTGTTGGTCTGATTGGTTTTTTTGTTGTTTTTTTTGTTTTGTTTTTAACCTTTCAACTTCATGAGGTTCTTGGAGAGCATTTGACTTAGTTTTTATACAAACAGCTTTTTTCCCCACTTACATTGCACGGGTGTGTGCAGCACTTGCGCATGACAGAAACAGGGGCAGCTGGGCTGCCCACGGTGAGCCGGGGGCAGAGAAGGTGCCGGCGGGATGGCAGCAGGCCGCAAGCGTGTGGCCACGTAGGAGCCGCTGGCCGCACTGACAAGACCGGACACTGTCCTTCCTGCAGGCCACAGGCAGCATCCCCATCACAGTGCGGCACATCGAGTCCATGATCCGCATGGCAGAGGCCCACGCGCGCATCCACCTGCGGGACTACGTGATCGAGGATGACGTCAGCATGGCCATCCGCGTGATGCTGGAGAGCTTCATTGACACGCAAAAGTTCAGCGTCATGCGCAGCATGAGGAAGGTGTGTGGGAGCTGTGTGGTGACCACGGCAGGCATCCCGAGGCTCTGGATCCGGGCTCTGCTGTCCTGCCTGGCTGCTCGGGCAGGTCGTGACGGGAGCGTGGCGGGGACTGGTCATCCTGTAGTAGCCTTGAGGGTCCTGGTGAGGAAGGGTGTCATTTGACTGTGGCTGTTCCCTGCAGACTTTTGCCCGCTACCTTTCATTCCGGCGTGACAACAATGAGCTGCTGCTCTTCATCCTGAAGCAATTAGTGGCAGAACAGGTGACGTACCAGCGCAACCGCTTTGGGGCCCAGCAGGACACTATCGAAGTGCCTGAGAAGGACTTGGTGGACAAGGTATGGGCACAGATGGGAGGTGGGCTGCTCTGTGGGGAGCTGTCCGGCGTCTGTGGGGCCAAGAAGTCCTTGCTCCATCATTAAGTGGGCAGGCCTCGGATGGGAGCCATGTATGAAGTGTTCATGATGCGCTGAGCCCCGTTCTGTGCAGTTACACTTGACCGTGGTGAGTCCTGTTACTGCCATCCCGTCTCATAGAGGAGACAGACACAGGCAACTGGCAGAGCTAAGCTTTCAAGCCCTGTGTCCCGACTCCAGACCCCGACTCAGTTTATCGCCCCCATGAATGGGCCTTAGACGTTGCACTGTGCAGAGGCTCTGCGGCAGACCAGTGGAAGCTCAATTTCGTGGCTCACTTGACGTTTTCTCTTTTCAGGCTCGTCAGATCAACATCCACAACCTGTCTGCTTTTTATGACAGTGAGCTCTTCAGGATGAACAGGTTCAGTCATGACCTGAAACGGAAAATGATCCTCCAGCAGTTCTGAGGCTCGGGGCCATCCACAGTAGCTCGCTGAGATGCTGGTGGGGCTGACTCCACACTCTCAGGCTCACAAAACCCAACTGCTGAGGGACTCGGAGAGGGCGTGCGGGTCCCGGGGCTGAACCATCCAGCTCCCCCCACCGTTTGCTGGGCTCAGGCTGGGCTGGGAACGAGGCTGTTTCTTTCTTCAGCTCCACTTACTGCTTCTCGTGCCATCTTGGGTGGGCTCGCTTTGCCAGTGTTCCTCTTTCCCCTGCTTGGCAGCCCACCGCCTACGGAAGGTTGGTCTCCACTTTGTTCCTTGGACCAGAGTCCCTTGTGTTCAGGGTACCGCGGTCCGTTTTAGATGACCGAGCATATGAGGGTGTTACGAGAACTTGTTGCCCTCTTGGTGTGAGTTCCGGTCCTGGATGCTTCTACCGCTTTGGCCGAAGAGCAAGTTCAAGGTATTCGTAGTGTTTTTCTGAACTCTGTCCTGCAGGTTTCTCTGGGCTTCTGTGAGTAGAGAAAATGTGGGCAGAAGAGCACACATGTGGCCCAGTGCCATCCCCACCCCCAGGGCCAGGGATTACTGTGGTCGCGAGATGGGATTGAGGCTTATTCTTGGTACCAGGTGTGCCTAGCAAGGACTGGTTGTCACCATTGCTGTGCTCCTTTGTTTTCTCCTACTAGCCACTCCCCGTCCTCTCGTTGTACATTCAGTTTTTGTTCCTGTAGTTTTTATTTTTAATAAAATCTAAATAATGGTGGCTGTTGGTCTGAATTATATCTTCATGTCATCACACAGGCTCTCCGGCACTCCCTTTGAAGGCCTTTCCCATCTTCCGTTTTTGGTGTTCGTTGGAGGTAGATTTGTCTGTAAGAGCTATCTTGTTTGTGGGTGTGCAAAAAGCAAAAATGGTGTGGCTTTGCCTAGGGAATTCAGTTGGCAGTTGCTGCCTCTGTGACGTCTATGGAATCCATGAGAACCAGCGAACAACCGACTTGTACACCTGGAGGAACTGGAGGTAATCTGTCCCTGCCTCCAAATGGAGCCGTGTTGTTCATCTCCACAGCATCGCCATCTGGCCTCTGCCTGGAAATGCCCAGCTCTGCTCAGCTGCCCTTGGGTTGGGTGGACACCTACAGTTCTTAGTGTTTCTTACCTGAGATGAAGCAGAAATGTCTCCTTACGGCTTCTCTCTTGTCCAAAATGTCCTTTCTGGAAACTTCCAGGATGAGTCCTTCCTGTGAAAGTCCTGCAGATGTTTGATGAACCTCGTATGTTTGATTTCCTTATTCAGTTCCTTGCACATATCCTGGGGAGTCCAATAAGGGGAAGGCCCTGAGGAATGTGGGGAGATCTCTAAGGAAGCAGTCAAGTACTGGGAAACTGAATGGGGGACAAGAGGGATGAGGAAGTGGCGCTTGTAAAGGTGAGATCTTTAGGAAGAAGAATGGGAAAGAGCCAGCCCCAAGGAAAGAGCGGTCCGTGTGGCTGAAGCTTGAGGGGTGGAAGGGAGGAGGTGGGGCAAGAGTTGGGCCTTGCAGTTGCGGCCTGAGAGGAAAGATTTTCTTTACACAGAGCATTTCTGACACCAGATGTGTGGGTTCTCCACGCCACTCAATTCACTTTACAGTCACACACTGGGTGGCCCACAATTTTTTTTTTTTAAGGTTGTTTGAGAGAGTGCATGAGCAAGGGGGAGGGACAGAGGGAGAGGGAGAAGCAAACTCCCCAGGGAGCAGGGAGCCCCAGATGGACGTGGGACTGGATCCCAGGACCCCTGAGATCATGGCCTGAGCCAAAGGCAGACGCTTAACCGACAACCCTCCAGGTGCCCCTGGGTGTCCTACAATGTAAGGCAGCTCTGACACGACCTGGAATCAGCATGCAGACCCCACAGGGTAAGGGCTCAGTCCACAGGACTGCACCCACTTCAGACACTGGTTGCAAGTAGTGGGACCCCAGGTCTCCCACACTTAGGTCCAACTTGCCTGCAAATCAGATTCCCATGACCCCCTCCTCAGGTTTGATAATTTGCTGTAACAGCTCACAGAGCCCAGGGCAGCAGCTGACTTGCTGTGACCAACTTGCTACATACTGAGGGGTACAAATGATCAGTCAGATGGAGAGAGACATAGGGCAGGTCCCAAAGAGTCCTGTGTGCAGGAGCTTCTGTCCCTGTGGAGTTTGGGGTGCACCATCTTCCTGGCACATAGCTGTGTTGTTGTTCACCAACCCAGAAGATCCTTGAACCCCTTCAGTTAGAGGTTTTTCTGGAGGCTTCATTACATAGGCATGATGATTAAATCATTGGCCATTAGTGATTAGCTCAACCTCTAGCCCTCCCCTCCCCAGAGGTCAGGGGCTGGGGCTGAAAGTTCCAATCCTTTAATTCCAGGGTTGGTTCCCATGGCAACCAGCCCTCATCCTTAGGGGTTTTCCAAAAGTCACCTCCTTAAGCTCTGGTGTAGTTGAAAGGGCTTGTTAGGAATAAGTAAAGACATTCTTTTCACTTTTGTTACTTGGAGCTTCAGGAGCCAAGATAAAACCAAGAAAATAGAACAAAAGATGCTCCTATCCTCTTATCACTTAGGAAATTACAAAGACATTAGGAGCTCTGACCAGGAGCCCGGGGTGAAGACAAAATACATATACTGTACATTGTTTGTCCTATTCTTTAGAAACCAAGATGAGAGATCTAATTTTTTTTCATTGAGATATAATTGACATAGAACCTTCTATTAGTTTCAAATGTACAGCGTAATGATTTGATCTTTGTACGTGTTGCAAAGTGATCACAGTAAGTCTAGTTAACATCCATCACCCCACATAGCTACAGATATTTTTCTTGTGATGAGAAATTTTAAAGACTTTCTTACCCTTAGCAACATTAAAATCTACCATCCAGCACTGTTAACTACAGTCACCATGCTGTACTGTATATTTTTACAACGCTACCGGACAATATCACATAGACCTAATGAGGGCTTGAGTCTGATTGCAGGAGCCAGCCCTTGAAGGGTGGTAAGCAGGGGAGTAACAGGGTTCGGCGTGTATTACAGGAGCTCCTGGCCCCTGTCGACTGCAGGAAGAAAGGAGGAAGAGGGGAGTAGAAGGCTCTGGTGCCGCCTGCAGATGGCAGTGGTCTGAACTAGGGGGCAGGGGAAGGTGGATGCAGTTTAGATGGATTTTGCAATTTCAGCAAAATTCAGTGATGGATAAGAAGTGGGAGTGGGAGAAAAGAAGAAACTGGATAATGGTAACCAGGTTTCTAGCTTGAGAAACAGGTTGAGGTTTAGTGGGGGGAATCAGGAGCTTCACTGTGGGTGTATTGGCTAGAAATGCCTTGTAGACATTAAGTAGCAGTGTGAACTTTGCAGGCAGATTTGAGCCTGGACTGCTGATACAGTTTCAGGCATGAGCTATAATCATCTGACAGCCGTCACAGTGGGCTGGGTGTAATCATCCAGCAGAGCGCAATGAGAAATGAGCACTGAAGGAGACTTGAGGGCCCATTATCTGAACCAGCAAAGGACACTTAGGAGTGGGCAGAAGGCGGGAGGAAAATGAAGGGAGGGGTGCTTATGGAAGCCAGAAGAAAACAATTCAGGAAGGTTGAGGTCAGTTGGGGCCAACAGCTGTAAGTTCAGGTAAAATGACAAGCTTGTCCACCGTACTAAGTTTCATTGCTTCTAAGATGCCATCTACTATAAAAATCACCATTATTTTATGTGCTGCTAAGACAAAAATGCTAACATTTAGAATGATTAGATGCCATCAACCATAACACATCCCAGCTTAGAGATGCTGGGGAATTGTTTCAGATACGCATCTTCAGTGGAAATAGGGTATTTGTGGTAACATGGAGGCTGGTGGTGACCTTGATGGGCACTGTTCATAGAATAAGGGGGAGGTAAGTGGGAAGGCAATAGAAGTTGCATATCTAGAAGTCTTGGAAAGTTTGGCTTTGGAGGGGCAGCAGGGAAATGGGCAGCTGTCAAGGTGTATAGGATTAAGGGAGTTTATGTATTTTAGAACTGGATAATCAAAACTTGTATTCATGCAGTAAGAGTTTACTAATGGATTAATCTGAAAGATAACTGAGTGAAAAAATAAGATGTCAAAGGATGTGATCCCAAATACATAAAATTTAAAAGTATACTGATACTACATACTGTTAATGTGTGTGCATGTGTTAAAGATAATAAAAAGCAGGGGTTCCTGGGTGGCTCACTCTGTTAAGTGTCCGAGCCAAAATCATGATCTCAGAGTCATGAGATCAAGACCTATGTTGGGCTCTATGCTCAGCACGGAGTCTGTTTGAGATTCTCTCCCCCCTACTCCTCCCCTCTCCCCTGATCGCGCGTGCTCTCTCAAAAAAAAAAAGATAATACAAAGTGTATGCTTATGTTCTTGTGTTTTTTTACATAACAGGTTTATTGAGATAGAATTTATATACCATATGATTTAAAATGTACAATCCAATGGTGTTAACATATTTAGAGTTGTACAACCATCATCACAATCAATTTTAGAACATATTCATCACCTCCCCAAAACCCATACTGAGCCACCCAGGCACCCATGCTGAGCTCTTATTAAATGTTTTCAATTAGTGTTTCTGTTGATTGTCTTGCATTTTCTCAGTACACTTGCAAATAATTAGTTTACCAAATTTTCCCCAATATTTTTAATCCATTTCCTTTATCATATCTTATTGCATTGTCTCTTACTTACAAATACTCAATATTTGTGTTAGTAATGATTATCCTTTCCTTATTCCTCACTTAAATGGGAATGCCTCTGATATTTCTTCATTAAGTTTGGTGATTGCTGTAGGTTTCTGGGAGATATGCTTTTTGAATGAAAGAAGTTTCCTTCTATTTTTGTTTACTTCTTAAGTTTTTGTTTGTTCCTTTTAAAAGAAGTAGGTTTTAAGTCTTATCACATGCCCCTTTTGGGGTGGCTCAGTTGTTTGAGTGTCCAACTCTTGGTTTCAGCTCAGGTCATGATATCATGGTTCATGGGTTTGAGCCCCATGTCAGGCTCTGCACTTGGCAGCGCGTCTGCTTGGAGATTCTCTCCCTCTGGCCCTCCCCCTGCTCTCTCTCTCTAACAAATAAATAATTTTTTAAAAAAGAGTTCAGCAAGATTTCTGGATACAAGATACATACAGAAATCAATAACTTTATATGTATCATCAATAACCAGTTAGAAAAATAGGAGGAAGAAAGATCCCATTCACAACAAAATCTCTTGAGATTTTTTTTTTCTTGACTTTCTTAATGCAGAGGACTGTATTAGTGACTTTTGCTAATACTCAACCAATCTTATGTCCCTGGGTTAAGCCCTATTTAATCATAATATATTTTTAGTACATTGCTGCAATCAACTTGCTTATATTTTCTTTATGCAAGTTGCATCTGTGTTAAGGAAGGTTGGCTTAGGGTTTTTTCTATTTGTATTCTTAGTTGGTTTTGGCATTGGGGTTACACAAACCTCATAAAGTAAACTGGGACACTTTCTAACTTTGCTTTATAAGAGTTTATACATTGAAGATTTGACAGAATACACTCATTCCAAAAGGGGCTTATGTCATTTTTAAGGGTTGATTTTTTACTGTCTTTTAATTTTCTCCACTGTTATTTGTTTGTTTAGCTTTTCCACTATTTGAATCAATTTCAGTAATTTGTTCCTTAAAAGTATTCAATTATACTTTAAGTTAAATATCAAGTTTTGCTTATAATTTTAAAATCTTATTTCTAGTTTTGTTCCCTTTTTCATTCCTAATGGTATTTACTTATGTATATATTATTTACTTATTATATATTTTCTCATATATACTTATATTATATTATATTATATATATTTACTCATATATATTATTTACTTATGTTTTCTCTTTTTTATCTTATACTAAAGCTTTGACTGTTTTATTTATCTTTTCAAATAATAGGCTTTTAGCAATCAGTTCTACTGGGTTTTTGTTGTTATTTTAACAACAATAGAAATTTATTGATTCCTGTGGGGTGTGTGTTTTTGTGTAGTTTAAAGCTTCTTAAATTGAATTCTTAGTTCATTTACATTTAGTACATTTACATTTAACCTGTGTTTTTTTCCCCTAACAAATGCATTTACAGCTATAAAACCTCTGTGAATTGTTGGCTATATCCTATGGATTTTGATGTGCAGTGTTCTCACATCGTCATTAATTTCTAAATAGACTAAAAATTTATATTGTGATTTACTCTTTAACCTAAGATTATTTAGACAGGTATGCATTTTGGGTTGTGGTTTCCTCCATCAATTAAATCTCACTTCCTTTTTATCTTCCAAGCATTTCTTCCTCATTTTAGACCACCAATTGATCCCATCTTGTTTTCTAGTGCTGTTTTGGACTTAGGTGTATATATTTATCTTTCCTATCATTTCTAGGAATCAAGAGCAAGAGGGGAAAGCAGGAACATGTATTCAGTGTACCAGCAGCATGATTTCATATCCCTCAATTTTTTTCTTTTTTCTTTTCTTTTTTTTTTTAAGGTGGAGGTTCTGGATCACATTTGTATCTAATGAAAATGATCCAGAGAAAGAAAAACTGACACTGTCAGAAAAGGGATACCTTAATATGGAAGTCCTTGAAGAGGAGATAAAGAATGCAATGACGGAGGAGACTGGCCAGTGATAAAGCGGGGATGTTTCCTTCATTGTAACAGAGGAAAGGAGATAGGTGACAGGTCTAGATGCACCCTAGTTTTCTCTTTTCCAAGTCAAATACTCCTAGTTTTAACAGTTGGTTTTCTGGATTTCTGGATCTTTCTGGATTTCTCTTCTGTTACTTGGTTCTTCCTAAAAACGAAAAGGTTATTATAAAAATATAATGTTAATGAAGTTCAAACAGTTCAGAATAATAGGACTATTAACTTCCTTGTTCTGGATACTGTACTCATTTTAAATCCAAAATTGCTTTACACTTTGCAGCCATTACCTATTTGTGGGCTTTTTGTATGAACTGCTTTTTTTTTTTATTTTATTTTATTTATTTTTATTTTTTAAAGATTTATTTATTCATTTGAGAGAGCGAGAATGAGAGAGAGTACATGAGAGGGGGGAGGGTCAGAGGGAGAAGCAGGCTCCTCGCTGAGCAGGGAGCCCGATGCGGGACTCGATCCCAGGACTCCAGGATCATGACCTGAGCCGAAGGCAGTTGCTTAACCAACTGAGCCACCCCGGCGCCCTTTTTTTTTTTTTTTTTAATATTTTATTTATTTATTTGACAGAGTGAGAGAGGGGGAAAGAGAGAGAGTGTGCACAAGCAGGGGGAGCGGCAGGCAGAGAGAGAAAGAGAGAGAGGGAAAGGGAGAAGCAGGCTCCCCTACTGAGTAGAGAGCCCGACATGGGGCTCAATCCCAGGACCCTGGGATCATGACCTGAGCCAAAGGCAGATGTTTAACTGACTGAGCCACCCGGGCACCCCTGTATGAACTGTTATAAATTAGGTCTCCTTTAACTTGTACTTGCATAGAAAATAGCGCCCCAAAACACAGTCAACATGACTCAATTCAGTCATTCTCCAAGTCCTGTTGGTTGCCTCTGGAGTGTTTTCTCAAATCTGCTATGCCAGCCCTAAGTCAGACTTCTACCATCTGCCACTGAGACTACTGCAGCATTCTCTCCACTGGCCATTTTGCTCTTCCTCCCTGCTGCCCTCAGAATTCTCTAAAATACATGCCTTCTGTTCCTACAGAAGAAATGGAAGCCCAAACTTACGATGTTCAAGATCTTTTACTATCAGGTCCTCACCTACTTTTCTAGAGCCCATCATGTCCATTGACTCAAATGGCCTATGGAGTTTAAATTGACCATGGGCTAAATAAAATGATGTAGTCCTGTTAATTAAATGAGAATACCTTTACCTAAAGTTTCTAATTTTATGGTACTGCTTTTTATTATATTCTTAGACCAGTCACTTTCTCCTTGTGTTTCACTTCCTCATTTATAACGTGAGGGCTTACTACTTTGTACAGATTAACCAAGAACTCATCAAGATATTTAGCTCGTAAGTCATCTTTCTAATCTTGTCTCCTGACCCCATGCTAATCATGAAACTCATTATCCCCCTAAGTATGATATGCTATCTATTACCATACTGTGCTACATTTTCTTCATGTTCTTTCCTTTGCCTGGGATCCATTTCTGCCCTATCCCTCTCCTCCCCAACTCCTATTTCTCCTAAGTATTTAGGAGAGTCCTTTGGGATCATCTACAATACCTAGTGATATACCCTTAGACAGAGGGATGAAAATATAATTTGAAAAAGCAGGTTCAATATAATAATTTATTTTAAAGCAATGTTTTCCGAGTATACTACATATAAAGTAAAACTCCAGGAAATTATCGCTGCTGTAGATGTTTAAATTTCACTTATCCCCAAAGGGTCAGGACTTTTCTCTGTTCCTTAAAGAGGCTGAGCTCCAGCCTAACTCAGCAATTACTAATGCAATTTTCTCTCTGCTTGGAAGATTCTCTCCCTAACCTGACTTCCTACCTAATACTCATTCATCCATCCAGGTGCCAGCTTAAATGTCGTTTCTTCAGGAAGGCATGTGTAAAGGTTCTCTTCTATACTGTCTCATATTCCTTTATACTTCTTAACAGACCTTACTACAATTTAATCATGCAATCATATGTATGTCGTGTTGGTCTTCTTTAGGTTTGTCTTCTCCACTAAACTAAGCTCTGAGGATAAGGGTTGTGGCTGTTTTGTTCACTACCATGGTGCCTGGCACATGAATGAACTTTAGTCGCCAAAAGGGATCAAACACTTCACAAAAGTTAAGAAACAGTGCTCTGATAATGGAAAGCCCATATATAACAGTTGAGGCAACCAAGGCGCAAAGGAGAGCTTGCCCAGCTCAAGTGCCCTTGAGAAGCCTTCTCTGACCCCATTCCTCCTAGAGTCCCCATTCAACCTCTTGATGTAGGATTAAAGACACTCTTCGTGTCAACAGAGTCAGGGGTCACTCCTGTTTTCTCTGATCAGTGTCCTTCCATGCAAGTGACCACCCGTGGCCTTTTGGGCGCTCAGGAAATGTTTCCTGTGGAATGGATGACTAGATGGCTCCTGCGTGCCCTCCTCCTTCGCTGCACCTCGGGCAGGTGGCCTCTGCTCCCGAAGCCGCGAGGTGCGAGGCCCGGACCTCCAGGTGGTCGTGGTCGCGGCCCCGCCCCTCCAGGCCTCTGTGGTGCTGATTGGCCGGCTGGGCGCCAGGGACGAAGCGGAGGGGCGGCCGCCCGCGCGCCCGCGCGCCCGCCTCGTCTCCGCGGGGGCGCGCCCGCGGCACGCGGCCGGGCGGGGCCGAGGGTGAGTGACAGCCAGGCGGGCCAATGGGGCGGGCGCGCGCCGGCCACGGGTGGTCACT